>NW_014556124.1:600926-742944 GCF_001313825.1 Dinoponera quadriceps
CCCCCCCCCCCCCCCGCAGCCACTAACTTACGTCCCGGTGCCCAATAATAGATCTAGACACAGCCGCGGCCTGATGGATTCCCCTAAATCACCGTGCCACTTGTCGGCGAGGAATCGTGCGTCGCAATCCCTTCGTTCAGGACTAGCGGAGGAAGAAAAGAAAAGAGAGAAGCGGCTCCAAATCGTCGAATTTTGATTCCGATGTCCGATCGTCGCGAACGAGAATCTCGCAAGGTCGGCGCGCGTCATTAAGAATTCACTGTATATCGGGAAAATGGCATCGGTATCGCCGGGGTCAACGTCTGGCGATCTCGGTGCTCTGCTCGACCGGTTTCCTCGGGCCGTTTATTCGCAGAAGTGGCGGTATAAAATAAGCGGGCCGCGGATCCGAATTAGAATTCGCTCCGCGCGAACGGACGGTCTCGCGAGCGACGAGGAGAGCCGACGACGTCTGGCAGCGCGTCCTCGCGCCGGGTAAGCCGATAACGCCACGTTCCGCGTGAGGCGGCGCGCGCTCGGGGTTACTTTCGTCGCGGACGCCGGTAAGCTAATGCCGGGACACGATCGATCCTGGAGTAAAACGTAGGAGACGGTCGCGTAATCCCACGGAAATTCTTCCTCACGTGCACCCGCTCCCAGCACAGCGGTGTCGTCGAACCACCCTTGACGCTCTATGTACACGCCCGGAGTCTACCGTTCTCTCTCCCTCCTCGACTCGTCCTCTTTCGTTCTCGTACCGTTTACCGCGATAGGTACCCGCGTTACTTCGCCCGCAGGATACATAACGGTACTCCAGGTATATTTTCCGACGTCAAAGAAACAGGGAAGGAGATGGCCCCGAGGCTCGCCCGGGTGACAACTCGCAACTTTCGCCGGTGGTTTTCGCCCTTGAGAGATGCTCGCGCGGAAATTAGCACCTTGATCGATCCTCGGTTCCTTCATTCAGGGGAAGAATTAACCATAAGAACTAAACTAGAGACAGCTAATGTCGTTGCTGCTGCAGCTATTATTCGTGTCGAAAACTTCTTGAGATCTAATTGGGATTCCAGTCCGATAAAATTGTGGATTATAATTGAGAAATCTATGCAGGTTCTGGTTAAACGTGTAATGTTTCAAATATATGATTCTAATGCCTGTTTCTATATAGGCGTGTTGGGTCAAATGAGGATTCATAATAGATGACGTATGAATGATGGTAGAAGGGGGAGGAGAAGGGGGGGGGGAAGATTAAAGATACACTCGAGGAAGGTCGCGATTCAACGATTCGATCTTTCGTTCCACTTTGGATGATCCAATGACGCAACATTCCGGACCATGAGTCCCAGATGCCTTTTTTTTTAAGAGGACGGCACACGTCGCGCGCGTTTCCGCGTGAAGTGTGGCGTGGAGATCCGTCGACGCTAAAATGCAACGGCCCGCCGACATTCGCGTGCTCAAAATTGGATCACCAATTTCCGCTCGACCGAGCCCAGAAACCGCCCCATTCGTCGAGCGACGAATTTTCCCGCGTCGAGCAAAGCCGCGAAAATTCGCTCGCACTTTCCTTCCCGCGTACTTCAGCGCAGCGTCTCTCAAGCCGGACCACTCAATCACTCCGAAAAAAAAGTACGCGAGGGGAAAAATCTCGAATGTTCCGGCGTAACTCTATTTCAATCGGTTGCTGCGAATACTTCGTCGTTTGCACGAATTTCATATAACAATTATGTGTATTTATTTTTTATCTATGTTAATTAGGGCAACGTATAGCTTTGAAACTCCCGTCGAAGAAAAGGGACGGAAATGGGGGCGGAAGAGAAAGACTTGAGAAACCCTGTCTCACCGCACGTAACTGCACGTCGAAGAAGTCGCTCGTCTCGCGGCCCTCAAGGCACATCTCCACAATACCGCATTACGATATCACCTCCCGCCCTTCCCTTTTCCCCGTTCGCATCCTCTTTCCCACGTTGCACTTCCCCGACCTTCCTCCTCCTCCTTCCTCTCGCACTCCCGTCCCCATTTCGTTTGCGACGGAATTGCACTCGAAGGTTGAAGTCTGCAGGATGCATGATGGAAGGCGATCCTCGAGAACGAGATCGAAAGTAGGCTCGTGACGTGTGAATAAAAGGGAGCGAAACGAGATTCGCGCCCCCTTCTCTCTCTCTCTCTCTCTCTCTCTCTTCGGAAAACGTGAGAGAGAGAGAGAGCGTAGGTGTTCCTTTTTGAGCGCTCTCTTATCCCCCACCGTGGAAACTCTATTACGTGGATTTGGGTCGCGCGTCGCATTATGCAGATAGCTCGAGCCGATCCATGTGTAAGCTCTCGTTACTTACAGATTTTAATTATGTTACGCTTCGTGCGTTTCACCGAGAAACCGCTTGCTGTTATGGTATTGCAGCGCTACCATCCAGTTGCCGAAACAAAAAAAGTAAAACGGTGATTGTTTCTTGATAGAAAAGGTGACAGAAAGAAAGTGACCTTTCGGACATTAAAATAGTAACAAAAAGTAACATTTTTTTTTTTTTCGTTAAATTCTGAGAATACTTAATACTTTTTTTTTTTCTTTATTATCACTTTCTGTTTCAACATGTAAACGTAAATAGAGAAAAATTAAAATTCAAAAAGGTTACGATTTATGATACGAAATCTGTTAACCAGTGTTATCAATGCGATCAACGGCACGTCGGATAATTCAGAGATAGTGACGCCAACTTCGAATATCCGGGTTAAAATGACAGCACTAATTTCGAACACCGGGCGCTCTCGGCGCGCGCAATTCATCCCCGTCGCAACGCACCGAGATCTTTTTTGCTGCGGAACAAGAGAAACGGGGGGGAGAAACACGGCCGCCGGGTCATAGGGTCTCGTCGATAAAACCGTGTGCGCGCACGCCGCCGTCTGCCGCACTAGAGACCCGTTGTTGTTTCGTCGGCTCATAAAGAAGAGAACCGGTGTGCTCCTGGCGAAATCCAGCCCGCATCGAACTGCATCGGAGGCTGCAGCGCGTCAGCTCGGCTCGGAGTTGCGCGCATCGCCGCGTCAGGATCGGGACGCGCTCGTAAAATCCCAATTCGACGGACCTCTGCGAGGTAGACGCATACGACGCCGAATATTACGACGTATACGGGCGCTCTCGACACATCGTGTTACAACGCGACCTCTCGCGAAACGCTCGCGCGATTACGCCCGGGAGATTATCGTCGCGGTGTCCTGGAAATGAAAGACGGACTCTATATATATATATATGTCTTTCTCTCTCTCTCGTAGGATTATGAAAATTGATTTTCCTGTTTCCTTCGCCTCATTTTTGTAATTCGCGAGACGATTAGATGTATGAACTCTTACGTCGCTGACGTGAGATGATGCCGCGAGCGGACGGCTAATAAGACCCCGAGGAAAGAACGGGGAGAAATTGAGAAATAAGCAAAAGGACGAAGAAGGAAACCGTACGTTAAGTTCAATCTTATAATGAATTCAAGCTGCGGAACCCTCGATAAAGTAGCTCAGACCAGCGCGATACTTGATTTGTTTCTCGAGCGAGATGTAAATGGAATCTGTGCAATGGAAAGGAATGGACCGGCGCTCAGTTCGGATTTCGACTAATCGAGAGCGTGACACGAAGGAGGCGAATCGGGCGGGTGAGCCGTTCAAAGGCGGTCTCCCCTCTGGAACGGAACTCTCGAATTCCCGAAGAAGCATGAGTAACGCGCCAAGCGAGGGTTATGTGACGGTCGGTCAATGCGGTCGTAACACAAGCGCCGGTTCTTCGCTACAATTTAACTTGGCATGAGAAACTGTTAAACGCGAGTTTCCTGATGAATATACCAACCCACCTACCCACGACGGAGTTTGCCGAGGGCTTACGTATACGTGCGCGACTACGTGCTGGCGCACACGTTATGTCACGTATGACGTCGGTCTAATTATGTATACTCAAACGGCGAGACAAAATTACCACTGTCATTATAGCGCCGTTTGTACCGCGATATTTCCGCGCGCGAGGGTGGCTACGTAGGTGGGTTTCGCGAACGTTCCGTCGAGCGCTGTTGTCCGCTGGAGAATAAACACGTGACAAAGCAGCCGAATCTTCATCTCTCCGATGATTGGGCTTATTGTTTGATTTTCGGGATCGCGGCGAACGAGGGTCGAATAAAGAGTCCCGATCGTGTCGCGGACAGGATTTTTCAGTTTTTCCACCGCCGAGAGCAGGAGCGAGCTTTCACTCACACACCAGGGTGTATCGGATTTGACGATGGCGGGTTGATGCACACGTCACACTTGCTGAACGCGCGTAGGAAGACAGACGACAGGGAGAGACCGGGGACGGCGCGGAATCGCGTGGAAACGCTTCTCGTCCGGGAGTTTACGTCCATTTTCATTTCGACGCGTCGCCAGCTTTTCACGAGGCGCGCCGCCGAATTCGCCGGCGGAATACGAGGGGTGATTAAACGGGGCGATCGTGCCACGGTAAAGGGGCGAGATGAGGGGAGGCAGGATTACACACGTGTGGGAAAAGACCGCTGCTGGTTTCGGGACCGCTCAAAAGCGGCCGACGACGACGACGCCCGATAATTATCTCCCGCGGCGGCACTCCGTTTTGATTAACAGCGACGAATTCGTTTAAAGCGATGTTACCTGATTTCATTCGCAAATATGGCCCGCCGAGTGTTTTCCTGACAATTACGCGCGAGCTAACTAGAAAAGAGCACGCAGAGGCACGCGAGTATTTACATTTCGCGGCTCTCGTTCGTGACATCGATCGCCGAGACGACGTATAACACGTGTCCGCGCGGAGGCGGTCTTTTTCCACTTGAGGGCCGTTCTTGCTGCGAATGGAAGAACGCGGCGGAGAAAACGCGAATGTGAGACGCGCGTTAAAACGTTTCCCTTATTTCAGTGATATTTCCGAGTTATCCAGACGAGAGATAGCGAAGTGCATATAACGCGTCGCCGCGAAACTGATACGGTCGTTATTCCGCTCCGCGACTCGTCGGATACGAGACGGTGGAAATCATTTCGACGTTCGCGCGAATAATGCCCGAAAGACGTTTACGGTAGGTAGACACGAAAGACGGTATTTTCACGCCGTTCACCGGCTCTTTACGTGATTTCTGTCTCTCTCCCGTATAAAATTCAATCGAATCGCTCTGACACACGTCCCGTTCGCCGCGTGACATTTCCCACGTAATGCGCGCGTTACATTAATCGTAATGCCCGCTCGCGAGAAAAGTGTTGCGATAACGAGCAAAAAAGTGGATCTAAAGGGGAGATTTCCTTCGAGTGCGTTCTCGCCCCCTTGTGCCGCGCCTTTCCCATCGCTCTGTTGACGTTTCCTCAGAGGAAACGAGAGTAAGAAAGAGCGAGAAAAGGGTGAATACAGCCGTCGTGCGGCAGGATGACCCATTTTATCGGAAGCGTAAATAGGTAGGGAGACGCGGAGACGAGGCGGAAAAGTGAGGAAGAACTCCGCATATCGTTACGAAATGAGTGGTGCATCATTCCGTCCCGCAAAATGCTCGAACGAGGCACTTAACGTAATTACTTCACTCGAAGGGACTCGCGAAAGCGATTGTCGCCTCGACGAGTGCTCGAGCGATCGTAACGTCGACGAGGCATTTTTCAACACCGCGCATTGTTGCATATATCAATCGGGGCGCTACGAGGACTGTCCGGTTTCTCGCGAGCGAGCACGCCTCGCCGTTTTAAGCGTCGTAAAATCGCGAGCCCACGCAAATCCGGAGAGCGCGTAAATCTTTTCGCGAGCGACCGCATTCGAACGACCCGTCAAGAAAGCAACGACCGTTCTTTCCAACTTCTCGTGCGCGCGATGTGTAAGCTCCATTCACGGGAAGCAAGAGTTTCCACGGCGCTGGCGGAATATTGCGAGCGACCACAGCTTGGATCTTCTTTTCTTTTTTTAATTCAACTTACGGAGACCGCCAAGTCGGAATAGCGAATTTCCGAGTCGAGAATCCATCGCGCGCGAAGTATCCGTGATTCGAGGCACTCGACGGTTAATCGGTCGCAAAGATGCCAATTCGGAGCAATCTTGGTTAAAAGTCTTCAAATCTGAATTGAAATTTTAATTCCATATTAATCTTGCAAATATCGTCAAACTTGAAGGATCAATCTCACGAGATAACATTATACGAAGTATTGCCTCACGTTAACGCCATATATTATTACTAAATACCGTTTTATCCATATCAAAACTTGAAGAAGCACTTATTCACGAATTATTTAATATCCGGTTATTTTCATATTCTACAGTATTTAATTTTTAACTTTTATTTCAATAAGCGTTAATTAATGGACTAATTATATAATTTACGTATTTGTAGATAAAATATGTGAGGTAATCAAATATTAAATAATTATTAAAATAATAAATAAGTAAATAATGGGAGATCAACAATGGGTAAACATCATAATCAGTTCTCTTTTTGGAAATTTCGATATTATTTAAATATTAAAAAGGTAAAAGAAGAAAAAAGTTGTGCAAAACCAGAGATAGTAATTATGTAAACATTAATAAAAGGATTGAATTTGATATAATAATAAAGCTAAGCAAAAGTGAAAAAATGTTAGCAGATTCAAGATGAAACTCGCGTTCTAAAGAGAGTTATTAGAGAAAATAACTTCAGTATTTGAGCAAAATTTATAGCAGTATTCCAAGTCATAAATTATTTACCATCTGTGATCAAAAATATGATTAATTAGAGAATCGTATTCATTCATAGACCGTTATTCAGGCTATTTGAACCGACACCCCTTGTTGTATGAAATAAGTAAAGGTCGACAAATAATCAGAGATTCATGAAGTTATGATTATTTATGAAATGATGACGGTCTATGAATGCCGGCCATAAGATAAATTCTAAATTTCGATTCGGGTATTTCCTTATTCCCGGCGTGTTCGTCAAACGTCCGTTAAAGTTGAGAACGTTCTATGTAATAAATAATTTCACACACCTGAAAATATATCACCTCCCGCGTCTCGCTCTCTCGTGGTCTGCATCCTGCGTCCTGTTCCTGGTTGCTCCGTGGCATAAGACACTCATTGGCACCAACACTCGCGTAGATGCGATTTAAGAATCGAAGAAATGCACGTTAAATAAGTAACGCGATATCAACGATAGTTCGATATTAAGTATCTTAAAAATTGACGAAATATTCCAATAACACGACGGAGGAAATTTACGGGCTTCGCGTCGTAGTAACGTGCTTCGCTCGTCAGCCCGAAACACAGTATTCGGACACGGAAAATTACGCAACACGCGAGAGTACTGAAACAATCGTCATCCCCATCAAGCGTCTACCGTTGCCGCCCGTTAATGAATAGATAAGCCGCGGACCAAAACAAACGATTCTTATAAAACATTTCAGAGACGGTTACGTTTATCCGGACTGTCGCACGCGGGTATGTGAATGTGTATCGAAAATGCCGCTCGTAGCATTCGACGATCGTTTTCAATTAACGTGCAATCATTAATTAATGCCGCATTTCCGATCGATTCGTACTTTCGTGTGGCACCATTGAGCGTTTAGCCACAGTGACGTGACTGTAGGACGAATTACAGGACGCAGGATGCCAACGGCAGTCAGTCACGAGGCATACAACTCATCCCTTACTTTTTTCGAATCTTTAAATCGCATCGAAATTTCCAACGCACTAGTAAAAAAAATAATGAAGAGAGAAAAAAATCATGAGAGAAAAAAGTTGATTATTTACTTATTAATTTTTATTAGATTATTCGATATTTATTTACCGTAGTATTCTACCGCGTTTACTTCTTTAAGCCACGATAAAACGGCTTTTGGTGGCGAATAATTTCGATTCTCCATTGATCCACACTCTGAGAAGAATACGCAACCGAATCCTCCATAACGAGATTTAATTTCCATACGCTTGCGTCTCTTTTTAAGTTCTCTAAGGTATCCCTCACGAGAGAAATTCAGAGAGCGAAATAACCGTTTGCAAAATTACGCGTTTCCACATATCGGACGGATCGAACGATCGACCGAATTAGATTCGCACTTCGTGTTGGCGCTATCCGGGTGAGAATCTCGCAGTCACGTACGACCGCGGTCGGATCGGGGAGGTAGGTAAACTTCGCGATTTCACCCGCCCTGACTTCCAGTCGCGCGGCAAGTTTCTCGAGTTCCGACGACTGCAGCAGTTCGGGGTTATACACGCGTGCCAATTAGAGGCGCGCGTGCAAGAACGCGGCGGGATATCGGCGCGTGTCGCACCGATACCGACGATAATGCGATTCTTTCGCTACGTGCTCGACGAGCCGCGCGGCAACACGAAGGTGGATGAGATGGAAACGATGAGAGGGAGGGCGAAACGAGTAAGAAAATTAGGTTCTCGAGTCGGGTGGTGAAATCGATGGCGACTCGATCATCCGATCGGATGGAAAGAGTAGGGGTAGGTAGGTTTGTTCGGGATCCTCGATCGCGGGATGTCACGTTGCGGAGCGGAATACACACACTCTCTCTCTCTCTCTCTCTCGACACCTGTCGATCGAAGGATTAAAGAGGACGCCCCCGTAGACAGTCCGGGATTTAAAGCACCATCCACACGTCCCCCCGCGAAACGTTTACCGAGCGAGAGGTAAGGGCGGAGAGAACGCAGAGGCTGTGAGTTCGCACCGGGTTTTCGGTAAGGATACTAGCCCCTGTTTGCACGGCAAACGTAGGAAGTAATTCATCGTGGCTCGTCGCGACTAAATCCATTGCTGATTCGTGCCGGGAGTAGCAGTAAGGTATTACCCTCGTTACTTCGAGGAGAGAACTGCCGTGAGAGACACGCGGAAGTAGCGTGTCACCTCGTCGAGTTCGCGAATACAACGCCCGGGGAAGAAACGAACTCCTCGAGCGGATGAACACACGCTGCGCGTCGGAGAATCACCGGATCGAGATTCTCTCTTTCTCTAGGTCCAGGATGGCCCTCTTCGGTTTCCTCGTCGCGACGGATTAAACGGAGAAAGATGGACTCACCATAGTGTCTTTGATATGATCAACCGGTTGCAGCAGGACCGCCGTGGTACCGAGTGTCCTGTGATGCTGCTGCTGCTGTTGATGATGATGCTGCTGCTGCTGCTGGTGTTGCTGCTGATGGTGGTGCTGGTGATGATGGGGGTTGCAGTTAGCAACGATGTTGCAAGAGCACGTGCAGGCGAGATTGCACGCCTGCTGAGCACCGAAGAGGTGTCCTACCAGCCCCGGGGTGATCGCTGCTGCCGCCGCGTTGTTGATGCTGTTTAGCAGGGGCGGGGGCAGGGGCACCGCACCACCCGGGACGAACGGGTACGAATGAAAATACGTGGTGATGGGGGGACGTGCCTCGTCGGCGGCGATCGCCTCCGCGAGCCAGGACTTGCTCGACGCGGGATGCAGGAAAAAGCTGCGGTTCGCCGCGGCCAACGAATGCAGGCCCCAGAGGGTGGTGCGCGCGCGTTCCTGTGCGTTCCAGCAGGCGCGCTCCAGCGACGCCTGGCAGCGTGCTTCCGTTTTGCACGAGCGGTCGCTCCACCACAGCTTGAAGGTGGTGGTGCAGCACCTCCTCCCCTTGTTGTCCTGCCCCTCCCCCCCGCCGTTCAACCACCCCGCTCGTCTTCTCGTTTCCCCGCTCGTCCTCCCCGCGGGACTGGACGCTTGACCGACCGTCGTTTTTCTCTCTTGCTTCCGCACGGCGCGTGGTAGATCGTCCCCGATCTCGATGGGGCAGCAGCGACGAGAGAACACCTTCGAGGAAGACCGCGACGATCGGAGAATACGCTCGCTCTCTACGTGTAGTCGCCCGGACGGAAGATCGGATTAGCAGCAGCCTGGCGAGAGGATCGCGAGGGACTCTGCTGCCGTAACGAGGAGGAGCAGACCGGACTGTCTACTTACGAGCTATATTGACACGCACGCACGCACGCACACACACACACACACGCGCGCGCGCGCTACTTTTAGGAATACCGATATACAACACGACGACGTGGTCTAAGCGTTATCTACACGTGCAATCGAGACAGCGAGGAGAGAGATCCCTAAAGTGGTACGTGCGAGTTTATCCTAGATACGAACGGTGTCGCAACGCGAAACGCGTAGTCGAGATGTGAGTGATTGTCGGTGTGTGAGCGTGAGCGGGGGAGTAAGAGGCGGGGAAGCAGGATGACGACGACAGTGTGCGTTTAAGGTGGGTGGAGGTTGCGGGGGCAACGGGCGAAAGACGGAAAGAGAGGGGAATTTACGTGCGCGGATTAATATGTACTTAGAGTGCGGAAGAGGCGCGCGACAGTGAGAGACGGAGGAGATAGAACTCTCGTCTCTCGCTCCGCACGATTCTCTCTCTGCTCGTACGTGTAATTGAAACGACGTAGGTACGTGAATCTTCTTGTTTCCTCTCGTTTTCTTTCTTCTTCTTCTCCTTTCTATTTACCCTCCCTTCTACACCTTCTTCTCGTCACGATAAAACCCTACTAATTCGACGAGCGAATGTATCCTATTAAAAAAGACGATACACCTCGAGTTACACGCTAAAACTCCTAGCTGAAAATGATTGTCACGAAGATTGACAGAGAGACAGGTCCTATCGTCGGACCGGGAGAAGAGAGTCCTCGAGAGTTTCCCTCTTTTATCTTATCCGCCTCGCGGCAGGTTCCTTCCCGTCGAGATTATCCCGCCTTCGAGACACGCGCGCCGGCGACTCGCGGCGCGTCGATCGGATATGTGCGAGGGTTGTATACATATAAACGTATGTATAGAAGTGTAAATATATATATGTATGTGTATATATATATATCGATTGTGTATATATATATATATATGTATATATAGATATTGATATAGAGCGTGTACACACGTAGAATCGGTACAGAGGCTGAAGATCACATAGAGACGCGTAGGTCGATCACGCTCGACCCGTAATAGACACGTACATTACCGCCCCCCGACCGAAAAGAAAGTGTCGCGAGTGTTTTCCCCTCTCTTTCCACCGATATATCCCAACCCACTACAGTGCTTGATTGTCTTGACGCGATTCTCTTTGTTCCTCGACGGCCATCTACGACGCAGATGACTCGATGCTTTTATTAAATTTTTTTTTTTACTTTTTTCCCTTATTTTAACCCTTATTACTCTTTAGAGACCTAAGACCTAGGACACGACGAGACTCGTTTTATACACACGCATACATGACGCACACACGCACGCACGCACAGGCATAAATACCTAAAAATCGACTCTCTCCCTGTACTACACTATTACTCGGGGATTTCTTTCACGAGGGGTTACTCACGGCGATTTAACGTCCGAACGACTACCGTTTAGAAGTGACTTAAGTAACGATACCCTTAATTGCCGGAGCGAAAAACGCGGAGACAGGTGTCTCTTGCCGCTGCTTTCCGCCCAATCTCTCTTTCTCACTCGAGACTATCGAGGTACGGGAGTACTTTGCCAAAGTGGAGACAGTCGCGCGGTCGGTCTCGCGTCTCTTCGCGGGGATAGGTTCTCGGCTTTGCGTCAATTCGACTCGACGGCGAATTTCCCTCGCGGATGTCGATCTCTCGCGCCTCTTCGTATTGAGCTTTCAATCAGCTCGACATAATCCTTTCGACAGCGATCGACTGGTGATCGGAGCAAAGGGGAGCCGGTTCCTCGTGAAGCCCAGTTTGTCCCCGGTCGGCGTGTGTGTGTCACACAAATGATTCGACGACGACGACGACCTTGAACCGCTCGCAGTTCAGTCCAGCAAGCTGTCGCTCCACGACAACCGGTGGCTCGCGCTCGACACACACAGACACACACACACACACACACGGTCAGAGAGGGGAGACAATAGGGCGCGCAGTCAGAGGGCTGCTTTATGCATGCGTACTCAGTGTACAGACAGAAAGCAAGAGGTAGCGTTTAAACGTGCTGGGGGAGTCTCTCTGTGGCGCTGATCACGTGGTCTTACTGGCGGTTGCCTTCTCCTCCTCTTCAGCGTTTTATTCGGGTCGTCGCGCGAGACAGAGACGGCGACTCGGGGGGGTGTTGTATGCCTGTTCGCACGGCGGTTCGTACGCGCGCGTGCCTCGCCGCCGACCGAGACGAAGAGAGGGTAAAAACGGAAGCGACTGGATGGATGGCGCGTGTGTGTCTGTGTGTGCGTCTGTGGTACGAGCGCTTATGCCGCGGTCCTCGCGCTTCTGTGTACGTGCGTCCCGTGGCGGATGTGTGTCGGTGTACTGTGAAAGAGTAAGCGTGGAAGGAGACAGACGTGGCAGAGGTAGAGGAAAGAGAGAAAAAAAGGGAAGGAAGAGAGGAAGAAAGTGTGGGTGTGAGTGTGTGTGTGTGTGTGTGTGAGGCGTGTGTATGTGTGTGTGTGTGTTTCGTGAGAGAGTAACGTCGGAGGCGGAACGATCAAAGTGCGTCCTACTCGATCGCCTAGCTTGACACAACTGAGGAGCGTCTCTCTCGCGGCGCCGCGTAGGCCTTCGCCGCGCCACCGCCGCTGCCGCCACCGCCGGGTCGGATTACAGCGTATACGTGCCTTTCAAACGCGCCTTTCTCGGCCCCCACCGTGCAAACGGCAGCGCGCGTCCAATGGGGTGCGAGAACACACCGAGAGGACGCGAGCCTGCACGAGGACCATCGAGTCTGCGCGACGGCAGAGCTGCTCTCGCGAGTCCTCCTTCCCTTCCTTTCTCTCTTCCGCACCGAGAGCTACCACCTCGCGAACGAGCCCTTCCAACACCCCCGACACGCTCTGCCCCTGGACGCGTCCACCTGAGAGCGCCACCGCGATCCCGAAGCCGCTCTCTTAAGCCTCCACCCGCCGCCGCCGCGAAAGCCTGATGCGCGCGCGCACGGGGGTGCGAGGGGGAAAAGAGCTTGTATTTATTATGCGCTAGAACGGATCCTAGATCTCCCGTGAGTGAACCGAGACTCTCTCTCTCTCTCTCTCCGCGAGACCACCTGCTGTACGTTAGGAAGATTTAAGAAGATGCACCACCCGATTCCGGGTGCGCCGCGTTAATACCCTGGTGAGTTACAATTTTCATCGTTCTCGGTCTTCGGGAAGATACACTCGCGCACGTGCACACGGACCTGCATTGATACGTGACGAATGTACGGTACAATCCGGAGCCGCGGTTCTAAAATCCGAACCTCTCGTTTCGCGAAATTACAGAGCCTAAAAAAAAGGGGAAAATTGACGTAGCGGCCGAAAGGCGCCCCGTGCTGCTATACACTCGACAAGGGTAATTAGCATAATAGCCAGAGTTTAAGGTTAAACATGAGCGAGGCCGTTTCTTTTAACGCCCGCCGCCGTCGTAGTAGTTACAACCGTGGTGCGCGCCGCTTAACGACGGCGGAAAAGTACACCGAAGAAGAAGTTCAATGGATGGCAATAAAGCACCGACGTCGCTCTGCCTCCGCTCCCGCCCGGCGCGTTATAGTAGGCCGGCGGCGTGCTGAAACAACCGAAACTTTCGCGTATCCGAGCGCGTCCGTCGAGCGGATGAAAAAGTTTCAGAGACAAATAACGGAGGGGGAATGCGTAAACAGAGAAGCCTCTCGCGAGTGCATCCGCGGGAGACAGTGGGAGTGAATTCTCAAGTCGCCGAAGAAAGGGGAAAAGATATAAGTATGAAGAAGAGGGGGTGGGGACCGCGCATTGCCATTCGTTCGACGAGCGCTCTTCAGCGAGACTTCGGAGTGTTTGTTCGAGGCGGAGATTACTGTTTTCACGTTGAACGAAAGAGAGAAAGGCAAAAAAGACGGAACAGCGTGAGAGACGGAGGCGGTGAAAGAAAGAGAGAGAAAGCCGAGAGATTCGAGCATAATCTCACCTCCTTCCATCTCGACGTCCTTGACGTCAGGACGGAAACGGCCGCCTAGCGTGAAGAGTTTCGACGGGTTCTTTGGGGGCTGATTGTTCAGTTGACGAATTCGGTGTTCCAGCGGAGACGAACCGCAGAATCGGGATCAATTGCGTGTGCGGACGATCTGCCGGGAGTTCACAGGGAGGACGGTAACGGCCTGCAAACGCGATTGCCCGCGGCTACGCGAGGAACGCGAACTATCGGTGTTAAGAGAGAGAGAGAGAGAGAGAGAGATTGTCAAAGGGAGAATCGAGAGAAACCTTCAACAGACGCGCACGGAGGACGTGTTTCCTTCCGCGAGGACCGATATCGCGAGTTATCGCCGGAGATATCTCCCACTTTCCGCGCGATACCGCGCCCAAGTAAAAATAGATCTCGATCTCGAGAAGTAATCAGATATATGGGACGTTAAAAGCGCTCTCACAATTTCCAGAGCGCGCGACGCGCGTAACTGAGTTACGTTTCGGCGCGCGGACCGGCGCGAAGAATTTTTCCGCGAAGTTTCGTTACATCAGATATGCCGCCGTTTAAAAAGAGAGCCGGTGACGTCAATGGAACGCCATTATGAAAGCTAAAACTGGAGTGTCCGTAGTCATTGTAAATGCTTGCAACTTTCATAAAGGACGCTTTGTCCGGCCGGCCGGTCGCGCGACAGGCGCGGAGCGTCCATGTAAAATTACGTAAAAACGCAAACCGTGCATAAGCGTGCACGGCAAATTGGTAAATATTTGCTGATCTCGAATTAGATGTCCCCGGTATCCTTCGAGCGTTCGCCCGTCCGTCCGTCCGTCCGCTCACTCACGGTGAATTTATTTCAGCGATTTTTAATAAACTCCGCACACACGGTTACTGTTTTATACTCACGTCCGCGCGGGCACACAGTTTCAAATGTTATTGCATTTGAAATCCACCTTTTGCTGCGTTTAAAATACCTATCGTCAAATATAAAATTGAAACGTTATAAAATACAAAAGCGGTGGACAATGGGGGAAAAAAAATAAAATGTTTCGCGCAGTTTCGAACGTTCGTCGCGGTTTCACAAAAATTCAATATGCCATAGACTTACGGACGGACCGGGCGATAAAAAAATTCGGTAATCCTCGATTAATTCTGCGCGGGGCAAAATGCAGCCCCGACATATGTGAGAAGGAGAGAAGAGCCGAGAGAAGGAAAAGGGGAGGGGGTGGGTTGAGAGATGGAAAGAATAAATATAAAAATCCCATTCGTCCGTCGACTGCACCTTCCGAAATCCGAACGGTGGAGTTGTCGCTTCGCGGCAACGTGACAGAAGCATCGCGCGCGCGCATGCCATTTTCGGCAAGTTGCCCGGGAGAGTTAATTTCACTTTGATCCTCGTCTACTGCGCATACTACGTATCGCGCGATCGCTTTAACGTTCATTATCGGGCGTCCGCCGCGTGTTTTATACATATTTTTAATTACGTCAACGAAATTAAAGCCGCGCCGCTGAAAGGCAGCCGCGCCTCTCCTTGTGGAAAGTTTAATTAACTTACTAAAAGCTTTGTGTGCCGGAGAAAACGATGTCAAAGGGACCGGCGGCAGCGCTTACCTGTAACAAAAATTAATACGAGAATTACACGCGGAACGTGGACGCGGTTGGTATTGGTGCAATAATACGCACGTCGATGCGGACGGGCCGTCGAGAGATTTCTACCGAGTATAGAACAATATGTAGAGGCAATACAGAAGGAAGAGATTAATTGTAAAAACGTTACATGCGATTTACCTTCTTTTTAGAGACCCTTCCGTACGTTCTATACTTCTCTCTCTCTCTCTCTCTCTCTCTCTTTTTCATCTACTTTTATATGTAACAACATACACAATATATAAAAATATACAAGCACAGAGAATAATTACTTATCACCCGCACCATCCGCTCGAAACAATAGAGGATTCGCGCGCGCTGAGCAAACGGCTAAAGCGTAGAAGTGTGTTTATCGAAAATTTAGATGGGAAGGAAAATATTTTTTTCTAACTTCGCTTCAAGTGTTCTCTCCAAATTACACGAACGAGTGGAAGAAAGTGATCCCCCGATCGTTTCGAGCGATATACCAGGTGAGATGACGCAAATAATAACGTAACGAGACAGAGATGTGCACGAAACGTTCAGCGCGTTTAATTAATATCGTCGCTGGGAGCGAGTGCGAGACAGCGCAGATTATTTTTCACCGAGTCTTCGGTACCTTTGCGCATTCCAACTCGCGCTCGAGAGAATATTATACCTAATCATACATTACTGTAACTAATTAATTAACATTCAGTCCCGTACTTTCTACGGTGTTGACGGTAAACTCCGCCAACATACTTACGAGCATCTTAATTATCAGAAGCACGCGAGAGGACGCGCGCGGGTGAACTCTCGCGCGCTTCGCTGTAAACGTATTTCTTAGTTTGCTTCGGCGAACGTTTCATGCACGGCGTATACGTATTATTTAGCAAACAATGTTCGTGGCATATCACAACAGGCTAATTGGAACGTATTCTAGAAACGGTGCACGGCGAAAGAATCTGATGAAAAAGTGTAACAAGAGGGAATGTAGAGAAAAGGATGTATGTATATAAAAAGTATTGATGTTGTGTAAACATGTTCTCCTTTGTATGTTGCGGAAGCTCTAATGAGTTGACCACCGACTCGTTATTTGTTATTAGTTTAGAAAAATGAGCAAATCGTCATCTTACCCCCTTTTCCCCTAAAGTAACACATCATCTTTATACATATCGCTATAAATGTGACGTTAGGTTCGCTGCGGCTTTATCGCACCGAGCTCAACATTACACTTTCGAAGAGCGAGCCGCTCGGAGACGGACTTGATCGGCCAACTAAGAGCGAAGGAGGCTTGCGAATTGCGGAACAAACCGGCCCTAATACAGCGCTAATAACGCCCTAATGACACACACAGAGCCACGGCCAGGCGAGCCCTCGGCCGGGAGTTGGCGCAAACGAAATCGCGAGCGGGGCGTTAGAGTGATCGTTAATCCGGTCGTGCCGACGACTTAATACGTCGGGCAAACCGTTTCGCGCGCCCTCCCAGGACCGCGCCGCCTCCGTCGTCGCCTTCCTAAGTCCCGGTGAAATTACTCGGGGAGTAAGCAGTATGCAGATCGCGAAATCGCGACGTACGTTAAGGATTAACTCCGGGCGCCGGTCCGGAGGGGCGCAAAGAGGATCTGCGCGAAATCGGGAAGTCGAAACGTCGCGCGACAGCTGCGGCACTCGCCGTTTAATCTATTTGATGGGCCCTCTTTCGTCCTCCCCCTCGCCGACTATTTCCAGAAACCGTCGGGCTCTCTCCTCTGGGTTTAGCGAGCGGAGTCAACGTTTCGACGGCTCCCGACGAAAAATACCGATTTCACGGTACTCGCATTATCGCTTCTATTTAGACAGCTCTTATAGAAGGAGTGGAAGGCAAAACCCGCAGATTCGGAGTCTCGCGGGGAAATAGGCTCTCGAGTTCTTTTTCTCGTCCGGATAGGAGAACGCGTCAGTATCTTGCGCCGCAAAAATCCATTTGCAATCCAACTGCGAAGGTTTGAATCTATTGTGATTCGTACAGCGCGCATCCACTGCAGTCTGCATCTATTGTGCCGTCCGTACGGCGCGAGTCTGCATCTGCTGTCGTCTGTATAGTGCGAATCTGGATCTACTGTGTTCGATAATTAAATTTTAGAACCGCTCACAGATAAAGACGTCCCGTTCGGCTAATTTCGGTGTATTCAATTTGAATAGAATTTTAATTCGACATTTCTTTATCGACATTTTTCTTTGAGAACAGACATGGGTGCAGCAACTTACTTTTCTCACTTTTTTTCTTTTCCTTTCAAAAATATAAATTATCTGAAAAAAATTCGCTTTTTACTCACTTCTTTTAAAGCCGACTCATTTATCTCATTATTTTTGAAAGCTAAAACCGCTCCCATGCCTGTTGAAACGACAGAATCGTAGAAACACATATTATTTGCGAAGAATCCGAAATAGTCAATCGTCCCGTGACACAACACTCATCTAAGAGTAAATCTGACAAACACGTCAAATATACCTTCTCGATGTGGCGGGATAAATTAATGGTCGCGTGTATCGAGAAGAAGTGACAGGGTGATAGTGATTAAATACAAATCACCGCCAAAGCAATGATCTCTGAATAATTCAACATTGACAAATCATTTGCGCACGCGTTCGCCACCCGCTCGTTTCTCGGCCGAAGCTCGATTACGAGTCGCTCGGGGCATGTTTGATTTTCATAAACGATAAATCGCTGCCGATAATAATCCATTACGATTTCTTGCGCTTACTCCGGGCAATCTTCCCGTCAGTCGTCCGCACTCGACATCAATCATCGGCCGCAATTTAACGGGCGGGGACAGCTGCCCGCGTAAATGGATTTGCCGGTGGCGCACCGTTAGCGGATGACCGCAATAGTGATTCGTCCAAACAAAATTATGCACCGTCGATTCCGACCGATAACTATCAGCTGCTAAATTCGACGCGCGTTCTCTCTTTCTCTCTCTCTCCCGTTTGCGCGAGTACGTCGAAATTATCCCGTGGCGCGCCGAAAAAACGCGACCGTCCCGACCGTTTTTCGTGCCCACCGTTCGAAACTTTCATCCCCCGGAGAATTCGTTTGTGTAGCTCTCGCTTCGTTTCCGGCAGGAAAATACCCACGAATTACTCGGTCGTTCCTTTCCCGGCCGTTTGCATTTCCCTGCGCGGCCATTGACGAATTTGCGCGCACAAAAATCAACGGGCGAGAGAACAAGTCGCCGAGCGAATTTCGGAGCCCGATACAAAGGTGCGAGGAGCGAACTTTCGATGGCGAAACGTGCGATACGCTCTTTCCATCCAGCAAACATGCCCCTTCCCCTCCCATTCGTCCGAGAATAAAAGCACGAACTGCGACACTTGACGGATATTAATCTATTTGCCGCGAATCGGCAACTTTCTTTCGCACGCATCGGCTTCGCTGCAATTGCATAATCTGGCGCTTTCAGAATTACTCGCGAATCGAATGAACCGTGATCGAGTAGCCGGGCGAATTGACGCCGGTTAACGAAGCTTCGATATTAATCGGCGCGAAACGCCTGCTCCCCGTATCTAAATGCGAATTTCCAAATAGAGATCCGATATTTGCGCTAACGAGCGGCGAACGAGCGCGCGCCCTCGTCGGATAAACATTTCAATGCGACGACGGAAAGGCGATACGACGAGCAACAACGGCCGGGCTTGTTTCCCCAAAACACGTAATCATACGCTTTCCCCCGAACGAACCATAAACCATGTCATATCGGACCGCTCGTGTTTCACGGGCGAACGTGCGTTGTGCAGTCGGACGTGGATCTTAACAACCTAAATGCATTTGTTCGAATAATAAGCAATGAAAGCGCGCATGCATTGTTTTCGCGCCTCGTCGAGAAAACGGCAACACATATGAGCGAGCGAGCGAGCGAGATACTTGGCACGCGACGCGATGCCGATTAGCCCTCCTCTAATCATCCCCGGGCGATCGAGGGGAGGCCGGAGCTTTTCTCGGCGGAACCGATTTTATCTGGCCGGAAGTCACGCGATGCACGGAAAATTCGTACGGCCAGCGAGTTGCCCTTTATCTCCGCGCGCCGCTTTACTTCGCACAAGTGATCGTCACGGTTGTCGTTGACGGCGACGACCGTGACGGCCGAGTTCTTGCGGTAACAGGAAACACGATAGAGTAAAGCGACGATGACGGATGGATCGTAATGACGAATACGAAAGTGGGTCCCACGGCAGACTTCCGCGGCAACGCATCACCACCGCGGATCTGCCGCGAGATAAACGCGTAAGGAACCCCGCAACACGCGAGAAACGAACAATTCTTGACGCGCTATCGAGGAAACGCGACAACTCCCGGCGACCTCGACCGCTCCGAGACCGAAACTTCGTAACACGACCTTTCGACCTCCTCCTCGACTTCCGCGTTGCCGGAATCACGCCTCGTTCCGTTCATCTCTCACCATCTTTCCTTCTTTTTCGAACGAGCTGCGCGCGGAATCTGCCTAATTCCGATACGCCACCGATGGGACGAGGCGACTAGGACTACCAGGGGGGCCAGGAGCAGCGAACGCTACGGTTTCCTGTAGATTTCAGTTACAGCCGGCGGGAAGCCAATAGTTAGGCTGTCGTGGGTAATAGGGGTTGATGCATGGCTCCCACGGCGCGGCTCGGTCCCTCTCGATCTGCCATTCTTCCGACCCCCCCCCTGTGTGTCGACCTACCGCCCCCCCNCTCGGACCCCCGAAACCATCGTTCGCCCCTCTCTCGTCCCCCGAGTCACTCTTTATTTATTTAAAGCCCCGAGCGACCGGCCGTTCGCGGTCTGCACGGAGAGAACTTGGCGTTTCCGATGGGATCGAACCGTGCGGAAAGGGGAGAAATTCGGCAGGTACATCCGCATGTATCGGCAGAGAGCGAGCGATCGGTCGATCTTCACCGGTCGATTCTCCATTTTCCACAGATTTACCGGTAGAGAGAAAGAGGGAGAGAATTACCGGCGTCCGTCGGCGCGATTTCCATGCCTCCTCCAGTTCCCAGCAGGTCGATTACGCCGATGGACGACCGGTCATCCCCGTGTTCAGGTTATTCTCCATGTTCATCTGACTTGATTCTCAAGATGCTTAAAATCGCGAAGTATCTTTTGAAGAAATTTTTGACAGAATTCTTTCTTTCAAAAATCAGATCTAAATTTGCCTCTTAAAAAGTGAACATGAAGCATTTGAAAAGCCTTGACGGCAAAAGTAGTTGGCTTTGACGAGTATTTTGATAGATGTGAAATTTCAAACGGAAGTATCGTCGAACGAAATAACAATTAACAAGGACGACGAACCTGTCTCCGAAAATTTCACTCCGAAGGATTTACCACGATCGGGGCGTAAATGCGAGAACGTAACGGCGAACCGTAAGTCGTGTTGCGGCAAAACGGCGAAAAAGGAGCGACACCTCGCCTGGAAATCCGCAACAAGAGGCGAGAGCTCAGGGGCAGTCCGGTCTGGAGACGAAAATCCCTTTCGTCGATAGCTCACACCCTCGGAACCGAAGGATTAGCGAGGATCGAAAACTCCGGGTGATTTGTAGCCGACGGGCAAATAGAATCCCGACACGCCCTGGCAAAGTCCGCACGACGAAAGAGAGAAAGCTTGTTTGCACGACTGAAGCAACGAAAAACATTTCCCGTGTATCTTCTATTGACCAAACAGCCAGGTGTTAACGACACCGGGTCGCGTTGTCACATGTCGTCGTCCCGTCAGTCCGTTTGACGTTGTTCTCGTCGTCGTCCGTCAATAACCTTCGACCGATTCGTACGTAAGATTCAAACGTATCTTGCGCGTGAATCGCGCGACTCCCCGCGGCTACTTCAGTCGCCAATCGTCCAAATAAATTGTCGTTACTGGAAGAGAAGCACGATTCGCCGGCAACTCTTTACCGGTCGACGAGAGCAAACGCGCGGCCGCAGCGACGAAAGGAGGTTGGTGGAAGGGGTGGGCTGAGTTTCGAGGAGCGTTTCCGGGTTAACAAGTTTCCATCAGTTCATTACCCTACCCACCCGAGTAAATAAATCATCGCCACGAATTGCGCCGACTCCCCTCGCCGCTCTGCCCCGCCGATCTACGCCGCCTAGTTTCGACATCTTCGAGTTTACCTCCGGTGCAACGAGCCGTGGCCCTCGATTAAGATCTCGTTCGAGAGACTGAGATACACACACCCGCACACGTACCTCGGGCGCTTGTGTACTCAGCTGGATGTGTGTACCCTGCTCCTTGCTGACAATCGCGTCGGGATCGCGCGACGCAAAACGAGGATCGTTGTCACGTAACAGACGCGAAGGTTACGACGGTGCGTAGCCCGGCCTTAAATTACCGGTAGATCGTGATCAAACAACCTCCCTTTCCTCCCCCTCGCAATTCCGACGGTCACGAACTCATAGTTTGCTTTAATTTCACGACAGATTAAGAAACGCCGAAGGATTTTAATCCGCCCGCCGGATGTCGTATGTATATATAAACTTGTTAGCTCTCCCCGCCTCTCTCGGAAACTCGCGCAAAGAACTGTTCGTGTTTCGAGTTTCGCGAACATAATCGGCCGATAAAAATCTCGTCGACGTATGGAGAGAATACGAAGTCGGGGAAAAAGAGAACAAACATGCCGCGATTACAATCTCCGCGATTCTCGAAATCGAGCGTAGTCGACGACGACACAAAGTCTCGTTCCCGTTTCTCGTTTCTTAATTTTCGTCGCTCCCTAATTATTTCTGCGACTTATACGCTACTGCGACTGCAGCGATTTACCGTCTCGCGTGCCCCGGAGAGCAAATATTTGCGACATGCGCGTCTGGAACGACGGTTTCCAGTCGCGTGAAGTCACACACGATGACGCAAGTCTCTTGCGCGTCGCGAGCGACAAGGTTGCGGAGATAAGAATATCGGTAAGTAGACGGAAGACGCACGTTCGTTTTTACGCAAGTGATAATACCGCGATAGAGTGACCTCGACGACAACTGCAATTTGACAATGGCACCTCCGTCGATTCGCGCAAGATGCATCTCTCCCTTCGGAAGAGGCGTCATCGTAAAGAAGAATGCGGAGAATTTGTGAGCCGCGAAATGCGAGTTTATTATAGCTCCGCGTTCTCGAGACGGAAATGAACTTCCCCCGATGAATTTTCGGGTTCGAGTATTTGAGTCTTATTCGAGGCCCGCCCGTTCTTAGCGCGCTCCATAAAAATTTGTGGCCTAGTAGCTAAAGGCCGGGCGAAACGGACGAGCAGCGGAGGGCGAGTTACGAGAGCGGGATCTGATATTACAGCCGAAATACAAGAAGTAAGATAAAAGCAGAATATAGCACGGTGGCGCGAATAGACGACTGACCCTCGCGTAACCTCCGGATCCAATAAGCCCTAAGCCGATTAAATTCATGAAGTGAAAAAGGGGGCTCGCGCGCGCGTTTGCGTCAAAGGCGGCTGCTCGCTCAATCTTGCGCAGGGGAATGGCTCCCCTTGGGAAGAACTGTCAAAATAAAGCACCGTGCCTATGGAACTGTTCCTCTCACGATTCTTGTAAAAATCCGATAAAATTAATCGGATCGAGGAAATATGTAAAAATCCCTTCGGCGGTTACGCCATCGAAGCTTCGAGCTCGCTGACTCTCTCTCCCTCACTTGGCTGGAATTAATACTGGATCGAGCCGAACGCCTCCTCGACGCGGCTAAAAATCACTAAGCTCGACAAACATCTCGCCGGCAACATCGAGCTTCGGATGGAAATACGACGGCGCTCTCGACTTCGAATTAACGGCGTCTCCCCCGCCCCTTCGCACGATTCCATCCTCGGCAATCGAAGTGGGTGAAGTCATCGCCTCGCGATATTTAGCGGACAATTTCCCCGGGCGTTTATTTTCGGGAGATTCTCGCGGCTGCAGTCGTTCTGTTCCAAAGACGCGTTTGGCTCGGGGGGCAACAATTCTCAGACGGTAACGCGAGTTCACTCGCATGAACGCGCACGACGCGGCTGTATCTGCTTCGTCCAAAGTCTGGAGCTGTCGAAGGGGAAAACGCGATGGGATTCACCTGCGAGAACGGAGCGACGCGACGCGATGTAACAACGGGTGTCGTCCTGAAAAGGATACGTCTTGCTCGGAATCGCTCGTTACGACACGACGTCTCGTTTGCTTTCGGAAAAACGAGCGGGTCCGCCTCGGGAGAAGGATAAGTCGCATTAACCGGAAAGTTTAATGCGCGGGTCGATGCAACGTGACGCGAGCGTAATCTATGAATGAACGAAGCAGCGACTTCCGGCTCTCTGAGCAGTCGGCTGACTTTGATTAATTACGCGAAAAGTCCAGGCCGAATTCCGCGAGGCGCCAAATTGCCGTAATTTCTTCGACCGACGTTCACCTCGTCCCCGTAGCCGGGTTTCTTAGTTTTGTCGCGTCACCCGTTGTGATGTGGGGCGCGAAGCGCGTCCTCCCCTTTAATCTCATGATCTGTACGTGGCGAAGCGTGGAATGAAACACGAAGACTCGCCGCGCTGCCCATAAAAATGATAATGACGATAACGCATTCGGAACGCGCACCACATTTGCCGCGATATTTATTATGTCGTTTTCGACCATCCTACTTTCTCTCTTCCTTCATTTTTGGCATTAAATCTGTATACCCAACAAAAGTCATCGGTACTTTTACCTTAATGGGTTGAAGCACCTGAATTAACGATGATTCGTACTCCATTGCATGAAGAAATTAGTTGGCTTCTGAAAAGGCCATTAGACCCATTAGACATACAGCTTTCTAAAAGATTCTCTTTGTTCGTCCCGACAACTCGAAGGAAGCGCGCGAGCTTCGTAAATGTGCATCAAACGAAAATGATAAGATAAAGGCGAAGGCTGAGAAAATAACAGGCGCTATTGAATCTCGCCTTATTTATTAAACAGCTGCACGCGCAGCTACCTATTATTCGGTCGAATTTAATTACGCGCATTCAACCCGACATTATCAATGCGACGCATTACGGCGCGATCACTCGCTGTCGTTCTGAGCGTAATTAAGAATGTACGAAAAATAATACGTCGCAATTTCGTAACGCAAATTTGCGCAGGGGTCACCACCGCGTAAGTTGAGGCTCGGTCGCCTCGGATTTCTCGCCAAATGTTTTCTCTGCCTGCTCCGGTTTTACGTATTCTACTTGTAACACTTGCTCCATCCGTACGTCGCACGCGCAGGTGATGCTTGACGTCACATCGCATGCATAATGGTTGAAAATAGTGGCGTCATTATAATCCGGCTGTTTCTGCAACATCCAGATATCTAGACCTGTAGATACGCTGAAAAATGAGTTTGGTTGGATCTACCTGATAATGAATACCAAACGCGATTGATTAAAGGAAGCAAAACTTCTAGTTCTCATGAATCAAATTTGTAGTCGCACGGTAAAAACTTTGCGTCAAATTCAACATGTTTTGTCTTATTCGATGGTTGCAGGTAATTCGCGGCAATAACTGAATGCTTGCGTCGATCCGCGCGTAATTCGATAAAAGTACCGAGGCACGAAGGTGAGCTGCAGCGACGAGGTCAGCGACGGATAAACATCGGACGCGGGGGAAAAATCACAACGCGTCCGGGAAGAACGTCGCGTCAGCGGAGTCGACCTTCGACCGCGAACTCGCGGCGCGCCTCGCGGGCGAGAGACGCGGGGCCGAGTCGCGCACGTTTCGTTACTCCGCGCGTAAAACGTTCCCGGCGAGGGAAAAAACGAGAAAGGCGAGAAAGAAGGAAAGGGAAGAATGAGAAAAACGACGAGAAAGGGGGGAAAAAAGTATTCGGCGAACCTCGCCGAGTACTTTGTGTTTCTGTTTTTCTTTTCCGGTCGCGGCTCGGAGCGGCCACCCACGCGGACAACGCGAGGCCACATACAGCATTCGACCACCCACAGACGCGCACGACTCACACGGGAAATGAGCGAGTGAGAAATAGAGCGAGAGCACGAAAGAGGGACGGAACGGAAGAGAAAGAGAGGACGCACAAGAGTACGGACGGACGCGCGTTCAGCGAGCGGTGCACACGAGAGGAGCTCAGGGGGGCTGCGCGTTGCACGGTTCAATCGCACCCTTAATTAACGCACTCGATTAAACAGACGAGCGCGCGCACGCGTCGAACAGCTCGGCCGGGATTGTGCGTGCGTACGCACGCACGAGCGACCAGTTTTTGCGTTTAAACTGCATTAGAGGATCGAATTACGAACAATTATACTCCGGCCGAGCGGACTGTTTGTTTCGCGCAAACAGGATTAAAAAGCGGGCGAGAAGCGACACGTAGGAGGACGCGGGGAAGACGGAAGGAAGAGGAAACGCGAAGAGGAAGACGCGCCATGCGATTGCTCCTTGGCAGCATGAAGCTCCGATATAGTTGTCGGACGCGGGCAATTTCGTGATTCGCGGAAACAATTTCTTCCAGCTGCAGCACAACACCGAGAGCGACAGATAATATGAATAATCGAAACGATTCACCCTCCTTTCCTCCGGTAGGACGCGGAGATTGGTTTTCGTTGCGTCTCGAACGCGCGCGCTTTCGTTAAACATTGCGACGAGAACGCCGTGCGGATGAAACGTATCGCGTATCACACACGTTCGCGGGCGCACGCTTGTGCAACCGGCTAAGTCTTTTATAGTTCACGATGGTTATAGACTTTGGCATCTTCGGAAACTCGAGTTCGAGGAAGCATTATACGGTATGGCGGGGAATAGCGGCACGTCGAGGCAATATGCGTTCTTAGATCCGACACGTGCCGCACTAAAATCGTACGAGGGCTCAATTTTCCATTTGCTGGCGGCGCGGATACTCCGATTTTGCTATTTTCCAGGACTGTGGCGGAAGCGTTTATTGGAAGGCCGTGCCGCCTCCGTCGAGCCCTCTTCCCGCCTTTGTCGCTTTTTAATAAATAAAACGGATTTGTCCGCTGTTATTATAATCCTGCCAACTTTCAAAATCGCGAAGAACCGTTAAAAAGACGCGAAGGCAGTCGATAATAATTTCGTAAGATTTCTCTTCGTAAAGAAAATCGTGTCACGACCGCATTGAGCGACCCGCGGGGGGTCGCATCGATCCTGTACGAATTCCAGAGAGCTCCAGAGATCGGAGCACATTACGTATCCCGCGATATCGTATCGCCGCGCCACCGATCTCGACCGGCCGGTTTCCGGTGGAGGGATGAAACGTTGCGTGACAACCCTATTGTCTACGACGAAACCTCCCGATGCCTGTTTACCGCCACTTGTGCTCTCAAGTGCGGCGCAGACAATGGTCGGACGAAAAAAAAGTCCGATACTTCGGCGTGGATTCGTAGAAAAGAAAGAGAGAGAAAGAGAGAAGGGAGGAAAGCGCATCGCATCGAGTCGTATCGGCACGAAAGTGTGTGTATACGTCGAGGCGGCCGCTTAAGACGTTTCCTACATCGATGACAACGACAAACTTGAAGGAGGTGCGGCGCCCTCGAGACTGCATCGAAAGGGCCCGCAAACGACGGAGCACGGAAGGGGCGAAAGCGGGACTTTAATTATTTCTCGCGTATGAAACTTTTCGCAGCCGGGCGAAGAGAGGCCGAGATTAATTGGATGCACCGCGGCGTTGATGTAATTAAAATTTGATTTACTCCTCGGATTCTTGGCTCCTCCGCTCTTTGTACAGATTGCGAGCGATATAACGCGCTCTCGCACCGTCGCGTTGAGGATTAAAATAATTATAATAGAGAGTCGATGGAGCGCGTTTTACGCGCGATAGTATTCGTCCCCCCCCCCCCNTCATTCTCTCTCTCTCTCTCTTATATGCCCGTTTGCACGCGCGGGCAGGACAATAAGCCTTTATGCGCGATATTAATTGAGCAATCGGTTTGTTTCATATAGAATCCACGGCGGTAATAAACTCATTAATATTATGGATTCAAACGTTATTGCAAATAATCGCCGGGTTTAATATGTCATTCTTTGGAATCTGACAGGCAAATTGCCGGTATAGCTGTAATTTGATTTCTTCTCTTAAAGCGAAATAATGTAAGTTGTTACTTTAAAATATCATACGCGTTAGTCGTGAATTATGCCAATATGATTCAATACGCTGACTTCGGGTTTAATCGATGTTTACCAGCCAAAAAGTGCAGTAGATTTTATTAATCATATTCTCCATTATTCATTTCGGATGCGCGCGTAATGACATTCCCGTTATTGGATATAAATTGGATTGCGATATGCAATTTTAATAAAAACGTAATGCACAAATCTGCGTGTGTGTATGTATATGCATATATGTGTGTATGTGTACACGTGCGCGCGCACGTGTTTGCATATTTTACGTATGGCAATATCGTGCAGTTTGCGCAATGGTACGACAAAAACTCGCGAGTCGAGCACGATTATTTTTAACTTGTTGATGTTAAAAAGCGTATCAAGCTGCAAAACGTTGAGCGCCGGCGGGCGAGAGTGTTACAATTAAAACGAGGATTAAACGCGTTGAAGCCGCGGTTAAAGCCGCGAGAACTCTAACGCGGGCCCGAGTCGTAAACTCCCCGACGAATAAATTATCGATTCTCAGTGGAATAAATTATCGGGCTCTTGGACGTTCTTAAAAGCCCGCGCGGAAACTCACCGTCTGTAAATATCGGATATTGTGCGCGACCGGTTTTCTTTTCCTCCCCCTCTTCTTCCCCTTTCTCTCACCCCTTGAGAACAAATTTCCAACTGTGCTTATACGCGTCAGCCTTCTGTTTCTTCCGTCGGCGAAGATCGCGTTCGCGCCGCCGCTGATTGCATCGTTTTCCCTTGTTGTTTCTCTCGATGGTACCGCGGGAACTTCACGAACTGAGCGCAGAAAAGTCGTCGAACTAAATGCACAAGTGACACGACGAGAAGAGTGGAACAGAGTGCCGTCAAATCGGGAGAAGATCGTTATTCCTGAGAAAATTGGAATCCCTGTAAGATGCGTCATCGGACACGGCACAGGAAGATCTGCAATTTACTACAAAATTGTATGCGAATATTCTTAAATATATTTCCAACTAAAATCTACACCGAATCTATGATAGTACATGCCTGAAAAAATCTCGAATCGAATATTTTTTTCGACGAGAAAGTTCCGCTTGGAGTCCCATACGGGAAAAAAAAATCTGGTTGCATTAATCAGAAAGGGAACAACCGGAACGCGTTGAAGGGAACAGAATTTCCGGGCCTTATGACCCAAATGTAGTATCCTTATAAAAAAAAAAATTCTGTTTCCTTCAACCAAAATGCATCTGGTTGTTCCCTCTATTTCGTTAATACAGCCAAATTTTTTCTCCGCGTACGTTTCTCCGCTGCTGCATTTTTACGCATATGTTTTTCATTTTTCGATTCGGCGGTCTTCTCGGTTCGAATTAATTAATGCGAAAATACTCCATTAAGTTATCATCGATAATTAAGTTACCATCGATATCAAAAGCTATCGACGACTATTCCATACAGAGCCGAACGCAATTTTTTCCACATCGCCGCTAATAACCACGATGCGGTGGAAATGCACGACTCGCAGGACATTCGGTGTGCGCGCGCAACGAATATGTTACGTATTAAATTACTCCGCGGCCAGTTATATGACACACGTTCGCCCGGTAGCGTCTGCAATTTATGGTAGATATACATTTTTCAAATATATGTATATCCCGCTAAATAAACATTACCGCAATTTATGACGCGTTATATTTGGAAAAATCTACCCGCCATCAATCGAGGATTACTCGCTAATGAAAGCACGAAACAGAGACACACTCCGCCGTATGAAAAAGGTACCCTGTCGCGTTTAAACATTTTTCGCCGGTCGGTACGATTTAATATCCCGCGTATTGCACGCAGGACAGAGGGATATTGCGATCTTCGTCGTCCCCGAAGTCAAGATCATACGAGAGATCTATCGTTTCCACGATAGAAAGCTCTTCTATCAACGTTTTCGCGCACATAACGTGGCCACACTTGACATTTCCAACGTAGAGAACATTAATTTGTTCTCATCGTTTATCTAAAGTCGGCGGCATCAGTAAAAATGAAGATGGTACAGCTTGAGAACATCGTCGCCAGCTACGGCCGGCGCGGAGGTGATAGCAAAAATAACGTGAAAAAGAGATAAAAAGACACAGAGAGGACGAGGAAGGTCGGTACGGGTATTTTCCGGAAACGACGCCGCGTGTCGCGTCGTTCATACAACGAAAAGGTTCCGGATGTCCGAAAACAATGTGCGAATAAACAACCGTCGGCAGGCACGTTGTCGATTTTAACGCGAGGTCGCGGGATATAAAACGAACGACGAGCATGGTGAAAACAAACGCGACGTTTATGCGACGTCATCGCGTCCATCAGGGCAATTAATAGACTTTCTCTCTCTTTCTCCCGCTGAGTTCTCGGTATCGGCCGGCGCGCGTTTACTCTAGCGTTTCATTTTGACGAACGTCATTAATTTTTAACAGGCGCGCTCCCGTGTCGCGTTACATCTTTTCGGCACTTTGTTAACGATAATTAAAATTAATTGAGACCGGTATCGAGTTGATGGGCGATTCACGAGCGAGCGAGCAAGCCAGGTGATTTTTACATCTCTCGCGCTGCTTTTACGTGGCGTTAATTAAAAACAATAAAATATATTTTTCCACGAAGCTAGAGAGGGAGACGGCTAACCGAGCGGCTTTCCATAAAAAATAATGAACAATGACGCGCAATTATCTCCGGTTCATTTACGTAGCGGTGCTCATCCCACCCAATTACTCCGCGCGTACGCAAACTTTCGCAAATTATTCCGTATATAATGAAATAACATCGTAATTATGCGTAATGCGATAGCTGTTTTCATTACGTGTAATGCAATACACGCGACGGCTATCTCACTTCCGTTATCGTTATTATCAGGCCGGGTTTCGTTCGCGCTCACCCTAAAAGCGCCCGGCATTTGCAAACCAAATTCACCGCAAACGCCCATTAAGTTGGCTCGATTTAGGCCGAGGCCGAAAATTCTTTCTTCCGAATTTGTATTTTCACTCGTTGCGCGCGACAGATGCGTAGCAATTTCCGCGAACGTGAAAATGTTAAAGGCGAGACGTCAGAGAATCCAAAAATGTACTGTTCGCCAACGGGAAATACCTGCCGCGTCGACGGTCACCCCCGCAGGTACTCGGAATCCTCGATTTTACGCTCGAACAGGTTAGACATCGGCGAGCGAATTGCATTTAATCGCTATAATCGTGCATGCATCCCGAAGTTGCGGAGTTTCGCGGTTTTCACTTGTCGTCCCAGGATCTTGAATGGATTGCGTTTCGGTGTTTGAGGCTCGCTCGTACACATATCACGCGAAATCGCATAAAAGCATCGACTCCGATTTCCATTAGTTTAATTAGGAGAAGGGTAAGAGAACAGGGGGAGAAAGGGGTAGTCGATGCCGATAGGGAACCGTGTTTTCGGAAGCTGCAGCCGAGACAGCAGCGACGAGGCAATTCCACGAGGCGGGAAATTCGCGCCCTATCGAAGGGCGAATATACGTACTCGAGCAAACACACACACATATACATATGTGCAAACGCGTTCGTTTGGATGCGAAGATGCATCGTCGTGACACGAAATAGCTCAAGAAATTGAAATCACCTTTCAGGGCCTATTGCGATTTTGCGTCCTTTCGATCTTCTCTCTGAAGTACAATCAATGTATTGTCACTGAGAAACAGCCAATAGTCACTAATGATCATAATTACAAGTGTAGCACTGTAAAAATCAGTAAAATTTCGCTGCAAAAGTCTGTTAATAGCAACTGTTTCACTGATTAAATTAGTGACATTTTCACTGATTCGACTTAAGAGAGCTCCCCGAGAACGCAAAGAAACTTCGGCGCTAATTACTCCAAAAGGAAATCCGCATTGTTCGTCGCCGGATGACAAAAGTGTCCGAGAAATCGGACACTATACCCGATGGGGTTCGTCGATCTCACGTCCAAAGCAGAAGTGGATCGTCTCTCGACGGGAACCGTCTGTTTTTCGATGAAAACCGACGCGTCTAATCGGCCGGTTCGTCGATATCCTTGTGAAAGGGATACCGCGCGAAAAGGAACTGTGCAGAGACGATGAGAGTCAGAATTACAACATCCTGGGCCGTGTCAAAGCTCTTCTCTCATTGACGCTCGGTGGGCTTATAACGCGGCTGATTCGCGATATTTCGGAAATCTACACCCTACCGTTTTCGCCGATAACTCGTCGCGTTTCTCGCGACAGGAAAGTTGAACGTTCGATTTAACGGAAAATTCAATGACACGGGACTCGGATATGCGGGTCTCTTTAAAACTCCCGCAGCGCGAGAAGAGAGTCGTCCGTCACAGAAATCGCCGATCAAAATCGCGCCTAAAAGAACGGAAAAGAGAGTGAGAATCCCATTTCCATGGTAATCGTAAGTCTGGCCTTCCGACGGCTAGGTATGTAATTAAAAAGCCGCATGCATTCGTAACGACTCGCATTGTAAACTCCCGCGCGACGCGGGAAAAAAGGGAACGGTCGGGGAAGGAAACGTCGAAGCCGACGCGGGGGATGGAAGCGGAGAACGGCGGCTGGGGCGAGCGAACGTTAGCGGCGATGGTTACGGTCGTGGAGAAAATAGGCGGCAGGGCACGGACCCATCTGAGAACTGCCACCGTCTCCTCCACAGCGACCCCACCAACGCTCGTCTACGAGCGAACAAAGCGAGAAGCTGCAGAGAGAGAGAGAGCGGCCTACAAATGCAGCGCGCTGGAAGTGCCGCACGCATTTGAGAGAGGGAGAGCGAGCAAAAGAGAGTCTAACAATGGTTATTGTTTCGAAGGCCGCTCGCTGTGTAACCGGGCTAATAAAATAGGGAAGAGGAGCCCGCGAGCGGGCGCTGGCTGGAAGCAAACACGGAAACACGGAAGATGAGGGGGGTGAGACAAGGTGGTAGAGAAGGTAAAGGTTATAGAGGAAAGAGCGCAGCTGAATGGGAGACAAAAATCGGTAGGCAATGCGAGAGGAGAAACAACGATCCGAGTTCACCCACGTCGTTGTCATCCGACATGGAGGACGGAAGAATCGGTTGTGTACGTCGTGTGCCGGCTGCCGAGCAACGGCTTTTTACCGCTGGCAATTGCGCGCGATGTTTATCGGGGAGCTTACGCGGAACGGGCGCGGGGCAGAAGTGGGGGGGGGGGGAACATTTCGTTGTTTGTTTCGACCGCGTTNCGCGGGCGAACGCGTTTCACGGGCGATTTTGCGCCTCGGATACTACCCCAGCGCCTCGTTACATTACGTTACATTACGCGTCATTATATCGCGTTAAGAGAGTTCGACGATCTTCCCTCTTTCTGGAATTCTCGTCTTCGTTTAAGGGGGCTCTCGTCTGTTTAGGTGGAGATAGCCGATCGAAATAAGAAAGTTGTATTCTAGCACGCGAATTTCGGAAGGAAGCGGGAAAAGATGGATGGGCCCGAGATACGTCGTTAGCCGCTTGAGCATTAAATTATCGAGAAGCGAACAATGCTTGATCGATTGTGATGGATCCGTTCGTTCGCTTAACTGACACACTCGGCCCGAGCATATCATTACTCGTTCGCGGTTACGTCGTATCAATTAAGAATCGATTCCCGAGGAGCTCGCTCTCTCTCGCGGTGCTTCCCTCGACCTTTAACTTTCTTTATACCGCACCCGCAGCCCTTCTTCCTTCGCCCTTGAGTGCGACGCTCATAGACTCGCGAGAGATAAATCGGCGCGACACTCCCCTGAGAACGATAATAAGAAACGAAGACAGACAGGGGGGGGGGGGGAANGAATCAAGCCCGCCGTCGCGAACGTAATAAGGGATCCATTCGAAGTTTATAAACTGAATATTATTGAGATACACTAGCCGATGGTAGAGAGGCGCTGTGACAGTGAGCGATGAGGTGCCTCGCGGTTCTCCGATTTTCTATTAAACGCCGATTTATTTATGGAATATTCAATGCGACGTGTACTGGAAGGGTGAGAGAGGAAGGGCGACGCGAGGGGCTGAGCCGACGTGGAAAATTCAGATCAACGCCCGTCGTCGCGTCGAGGAACTTTTCGCGGGCGACTCCTGAATTCGTGAACCAACCCTCAAAAACGGAGGAGGAGAGTACATCGGTTGACGTTCCAGCGGGACGAATTAGACGAGGAAAGAATCAATCGGAATTACGCCGGCAAGTCGCAATGCTTTCGGATCGATCGGTCCGTTATCGATTTTACGGAAACGTATTTCTATTTCACTGTCGGGGATTCGTTAAAGGATAAAGTCGATCCACGCAAGGTCAAACTGAAATAGAGCGGGAGTAAATAATTGACAGCGCTCGGCGGAAGATCGGGAAGCGTAACGTGTAATGAAATGAGATATTCCACGCGGTCGGAAGGAATCGAAAGAGTCGGACGTCCGTTCGACAGAGGCCCGGAGGACTCGTCGAATTTCGGGCAATATTGTCGATTGTCCCGACGTGTTTCGACGACAATAACCTGCTCGAGACGACAATAACGCGCTCCCGGGGGCAAAGGACTCCCGATCGAGCATGCAGCGCGACGTGTCCGGCCCTAATTCCTCTGTTTGCGTATGCAAACGAAGAGACGAGGTCACCGCGACGGGGGCGCCGGGATATTCATGCGCATTCCCATCCTCTTCGTTTTGTCGCGCAGCCGTGTACAATAAACCGTGCGCGTGTGCGCGTGCATACGTATGTACGTGCGACAACCAAAGCGAACAATCGTTCGATCCGATAAGAGCGCCTTCGCTCGACGAAAAGATAACAAACGTAATAAAAGGAATAAAAGGGCGCACGTCACTTTGTTCGCCGATCGATCGGTCGGTGTTTCTTTCAGCGCGAAATAAAATAATAGTACAACGTTTATCGAAACACACACGACTGTTGCAAAGAAAGACAGAGAAAGAGAGAGAGAGAGAAAGGCAAAATACAGGGCCGGTACAAGGGCGGGGTCGCGATGGAAATTAATTCGCCGCTCCCCGCAACAATCAAATCGGCCGAATTTGATACGCGCGCGCTCACGCTCGCAGTCGGCGATGCGTGCGCCTGACAGGTGGGCGATGCGGTGCACGGGACGCAGGTGGAAATAATACGAATGACGTCAGAGCGCCTCGGGGGAGGAGCCCGGGGATAGAGAGCGAGGCAGGCCGAGAGAAAGAGAGAGAAACAGTGTGTGCGGAATCAACTGACCTGGCCGCGCGATTAACGCAAAGAAAATATACGAAACCGGCGGGGAAAGGACGACGGCGCCTCGCCTCGTCTCCTCTCTCGATTCGACTCGGACACCGACGGTCGCGCGCGCGCGCTGAAAGGGCCCTTTGTGGAGTAACGCGTGCCCTTTGGGCGAGAACGCGCCGTCGGTGTATGAAAAGTCCTTCCGGCCGAACGGCCGTGGAATTGATCAAAGTGTGACACGCGGAATATTGATCTCCCCACCCGCGTAATCTTCGCTATGCGGAAACATGAAGCGAGACCTCTGCGCCGGCGGGCCCCTCGCTCGCTTGCACCCCCCGCAGTTGAGAATTCGATTCTGAACGTTCGGGTAGGTGGCGCGTGCGGTGCTGAAAATGCGCAAGAGAGAGCGGCGAACGAATAATATTATATCAAGTTTGCGCACCATTTTCAGAAGCCGTTCGTCGCGGCTTTATCCCCGTATTTCAACGGCCGCGATACGTATTATACCCTCCATTTAATCAAACGCGAGACTGATGTTAATATAATATAAATATTAATCAGACGAGACAAAAAGATTAGGACGCGGGGGAGGGAGTTAAGGGAATGAGAATCTTCGCCGGGAGGGTTAGCCGCGAGAGAACACACAGCCTCGGAAAGAGTCTTGCGCAGCACCGGCGGGCATTGTGTATTAAAATTAAGGGAATACATTAAGCGAGTTAATGTTATTCAGCTTTTTGTTCGCGGCGCTTCTATAGAGGAACGGTCCCCGCCCGTGCACCCTTTTGCCGGCAGCCCGAAAACACCCGCCCTTTCTCTCCCTTTTCCGACGGGAATCCGCCCGCGCGTTGCACACCACTCACCGCTAGGAGTAGAGGAGAGAAGAGAGCCGGCGAACTTCTTTACATCGGACACGCTGAAAGCCCTGTACTGGGTGTCTCGGAATCGCCTCCGCTTTTTCTCGCCGACGACGACGAGTCGGAGAGGGTTTCCCCGAGATTCGAGAGAAATGCCGTGTACGAATTATATAAAGCGATTCTTGAGCCGAATTGATTTCTTTCTCAAAAAGAGAAAAAAAAAACACATAAAAACCGTGAGGATCGCTTCCAATGAATTTCGTGCGCGATTAATATTTGATCTTAACGAAATCAAGTGATGAAAAATGCTTTGCGGATTTGTAACCACTCGCTAACCAAGTGCCCGCGAATAATACCCACGAGTATGGATACCCGAGTACAGAACATTCGTTAAGTTAAAATGGCGACACTAATGGAGAAGAAAAATTGGGAATAACGCTAGAGGATATTCCGGGTCCACTCTTGATGGTTAATTCTGTCGTTGAGCACACCTCACCGACTCGACTGAAAAGTTCCCTCCTACGCTCGTGAGGGAACGTGCCGTTTTACAACGACAAAGGTAAGTTACATAAGCGCCTAGCGTAATGAGATCTCACCTTTCGCGATCTCTCGCGGCATTCGAGACTTATTTCACGGCGTGCACACGGGACGTAACTCTCGGTTTCATCACAACTCCGCTTCGCGATTGCGACGCGAATTCCCCCCTTTTATCGTCCTCGTTAATTGGATAACGGAAAATATTCCGAGCGAACTAAAAAATAAAAAATTACTCACGCCGCGAGATAAGACACGGCATCTGTTTGCGGCGAGTATCGTTCACGTGAAAACTGTTCCCGTCTCGACATTATCCCGCGTAGAACATTTCTTGGAATCTAATTCGCTTCCTCGGACAGTCCAATTTTTTCTATCGATTCAACACCTGAAGCCAACGATATTCGTCTCGCGCGGAAAATATTCGCTCGCGAGTCGGACCGACGAACTGCGAGCTGTGCGATAAACGCAACAGCGCGAACCACTAAACAGCAGTGATGCAATGTGGTCGCACGTTGGCATCGCCGAAACAACGCAAGGAAGTGGGCAACGAAATTCCAGAAAATTCGCGGCCGCGCGTTATAACGCTCGCGTGAGCGCGCGCGTATAATAGCCGATGGAATCCAAGAATACCGCGCACGCGCGGCCGATTATTAGCTCGCTTTTCCGTTGTTCGGTGTACCGGAAATGCGAATCGGTCAATTCCCCCGCGCGGGAATCCACAGAGGACCGTTTTATGCGACCTCCCGCGCTGGAAAAATGACGGACGCGTGCTACTGGATCTTCGCGAACGTGAGATTTTATGTTCGAAGAGAGATAGAGAAAGAAAGAGAAAGAAAGAGAGAAACGGCGTTCTTCGACGGGGAATTAATACCACACGGAAAAAGAAAGAAATCAGCCGTCCATGTAACCGAAATTTAGTTATCAGACATAGTTGTTTTGCGCCGTTCCTGATTTCACTGACTTAATGCATATCCAATTCGATCTCGTGTGTTTTTCGCTGGAAAACAATTATAAATACGGATATTAGCTATCGCACAGAACGCGAGTGCCGTAACACTGCGACAGACACGCTGTCGTTTGTGCGTTCCGTGGAAAATCGCAGGGTAAATTAGACGCGCACGCCCGTTAACCGATACATTACGTCCGCCCTTCGCCGGAAGTATTTCGGGCGGAATTTTAATTAATATCTCGCGGCTTGTAGGGTGCTCTCGCACCACACAGCGGCGGCGCTGCAGCAAAAGCAGTCCAGAAACGAAAGCCGATACCTGATGTCCCAAAGAGCACCCCAGCATCCGCCGTGCTTTCACATCGGCGCTAAAACGCGTTCGTAGCGCTGCGAGGAAGGAAAAAACGGAGAGAAGCGCGACGGGTCGCGGATGCAATTTCAGTTGCAAACATCGACTCGTGGATCGTCTGAAGCAGACCGTCGCGCACGCTTCTCTCCGTTTTTTTCTGCACCCGTTAAAACTATAGATTTATAGGATAGACTGAGCATTGCCATTGCATTACTGAGGCCATAAATAATACGCCAGTATGTGCTCGCAGTTATTAGTTAATAATATTTGTAACCATGTCTCGCTTCTGCTCTCTCCTTCTCTCCCCACTACTCACGACTACTCGCAATTAGACAAGGAAAGTACCACCGGCTCCTATTGCCCTCTCTTGCTAATGTCTGCTTCAATCTTCCGATATGAGAATGCTCAATCTTTATATCTATAGTTAAAATGCTATCGTGGATTGAAAAAGATTCGACGACGCTTTTCTCCAAAGGGATCAAACCTGAGGAATTCTCGCTCTCGAGCGATTTTGCAGAATCTTGGACTGAAATGTGGATAAAAATGACAGCCCACTCGGCTGTAATTTTATTTTCGCGTCAGATCGACGAAACAAGCTTCTTCGCCGAAATGGTGGCAGGATAAATTGACTCACCTTAATTCCGAGGGTTGCCGGCAGCATCCCGTAGTCCGCTATAGGTGGCAGCATAACAGGAGCGGGGGCTAGGTTTGCCATCATCATACTGTCTAAATTCTTCGCACGTATTTTCCGTTGACGTATCGAACACAGATCAATTTTATTGCCTATTAGACCTACCTGGAACAAAAAGAAAAACGAGAACGTTGAACATTAAAGAGCTCAATCTTGCATTTTTGCGCCGCGATCAACTAAGCAAGTGTACCGAAAGACGGATATTTAATCGCCAACATCCAAGCTGCACGAGAGTCCTTCGCGAAGTAAATAAAGGCGCACCGAACGGTCACAATCGTCGAAATTTCGCGAAATATTCGCCGACCGCATCGTCGACTGAAACTGAGAGAGAAAGAGACCGTCGTCGTCGTCGTCACTTTGTCGCTAAATCGCCGAAACGCCAATCGATTCGCGTTACTATTCTACAAAGCGAGGGCTCTCGACAAAGGACTGAAATAGTTTCGTGGCCCTCCAACTTTTCCATAAACCGGTAACACGTACCGTTGGCATTTCCGAACATGGTTTCCGAAACTCTCGAGCGGAGACGCGGGCGGACGTGGTACGCGAGTTAGCGAGAGAGAGGGAGTATCGCGTCGCGGTTAAAATTTCTAAGCCCGCGTCGTAGCTGCTGCGTGTAGTTGCGCTTCAATTATAGAAAGCACCCAATTACAAAATTAATCCATTAAGCCCGGTGGAATCGGTTAGGCTCGCGACAGGACTCCGACGGCAAGTTTCGGCCGATCGGATCGCGCGAAAGTCAACGAGCCGCGCGAAGATCACGCGATTACGATTGCATTAGTTAATAAAGCCGACCGAGCGTGAAATCTGGGTCCGGAGCTGATAGCCCTGATACCCATGAAGATCCGACGGTGGAAGGATCGATCGATCCAATTACTCTGGAATTATTCTCGGGATACTCACGCAGCGGCCTACATAGTGGCTGTCCGTCTTTAATCCGGAAACGCGCGTGGGTGGGTGGGCGACACGTGTCTCTGCGCGACGACGACGACTACACGACTTAAGCGATTCCCCGCGAACTAACGCGGCGACGATGTCCGTGTCGTTTGCGCCAAAATAACCCTCGCCGCGGGAGCGAATCGGCCTGGGATCTTCGATCCGAGGCGCAGTCACGTATCGCGCCGGCCTGAGCCGATCTAAGTGCTCTTCAATTACGCGGCGACGCAGGCAATTATGAGCGTAATCCTTTAAGATTTACATGGAAGGCACGGCGCGCAAGCGGACCCGGGCTTAGAGAATCGGCTGGGACGAGCCGGGCGTAGCACTTCCGGCGGCTACGAGCGCGCACCGGCAACCCCGTGGAAACATGGCGTTCGCGGAAATAGAGATTTCGCGAAGGGTCTTACCTCGGATTTGTCGGTTAAGCCGCCTCGAATCGTGCTCTTACCAGCGATCCCCCCCTCCCTCTCTCCCACTCTCTTGCTTTCTCCTCTTTCTCTTCCTCCCCGACGCCTCCGTCTCTTACTCTCAGATCGTCGTGACACCAATCTAAGTTTTGAAGTGTCTCTCCCTTTCCCGCTCGCGTCGCCTTTGCTCCCCGTGACTCTCGCGCACTGTCCCATTTTCTCGCTTCGCACGACAGTCGAGCAACGTTATTCGTTTCGCGGCAGTTCGCCGCTAAACGCCGCCGCTGTACGACCGCTGAGAGAGAGAGAGAGAAAGAGAGGGAGAGACACCGCTAAATTCCCGTCCGAAGCTCGTCGAGGCTCATCGGGGATGAAAAACGTCGTGGCAGATTCGATGGCGCGAAACATCGTCGCGGAAAGCCACAGTCCAACGAAGCGATCCCGCGAGAGCGAGTTTTTTTTCCTCAAGCGAGTGAAAAGACTCGGGGCTGAAGCGCGCAACCCCATGAGCGCGGAAACAACGACTCTCGCGCGCGGCGATCGACCGCGTAATAAATTACCGCAACGATCGGTGGGGCGAATATGAAACGCGCTTTAATGCACCCGCGAGATCCGCTCGCTCGCGTATCTATTGTGCAACACACAGCCGGCGTAGGGAAATCGAAATGCGTCTGGTGGCCATTCCTCGCGCCCGTTTTCTACCCCGGTGTGCTTTTTTCTCAACGGGCCCGGATATTTTATTCAGCGGCACTCCGCTCTCTTTCGCGCGCGCGCGCGCGTTTCTCGCGCCGTTTGATATTGCAGTCTCATTGCATAAAATCCAAGGCCTGCATAAAACAACCCTCTACGCCCTTCCACCCGCCGGTAACACAGCCGAGGAACAGAGAAAGAAGAGTAAAGAGACAGAGAGAGTTCCGTTACGACCAAAGAACGGTATCCTCGCGTCGCGATCGAACGGAAAGGGATTTCTAAATGCAATTTCCGGCAGAGTGCGTTAGCTCATTAAACCGCCGAGTGCGTTATTTGTCGGAACAACCTCGGAGAATCTTCTTACACACACCTCTCGTCACTTTGTCCGATCTTCGACATCGCTTTTCTTATTTTTCTTTTCTTTCCGCTACTTTGTTACCAGTATTGCCATCCAGTCACCGGAATAGAAAAAGTGAAATAGTGATTGCTTCTCGGAAGAAAAGGTGACGAAAAGTGACCTCTGAAAGATACTCTCTTTGCAATCCCGCGAATCCTCATCTCTGTAACGGATAGCGTGCGACTGAGTGATCACTTTTTCTTCAACACTAATGCGTGATATTAAATCGTTACGCGGATAGTATCGTCGCGCCCGCTTAAAGGTTAACACGTACATATCGCTCGTCCCACATACATGTATCGGTGGACCTCTCATTGAATTTTTTCGCGGCGTTAATACCGGCGAAAGTATGTGGAGTATGCGTGTCGACCCCGCGGGAGATAAAGCGAATTTTGAAAAATTGCTCTAGCGCGCGCGCACGCACATACACACATACGTGTGTGCGAAGGCGCACAAACGAAATACGTGAAATACTCGGAGCATTGCGCTTGCGGGCGATTACAGTGTATCTCGTCGAGATCATTTTATAGTACCAGGGCTCAAACATGTTTTAAATAAATTCGGGAAAGTATCCATTCGTTGACGCGGCCGTAAAAAAACATAGAAAAAGAGAGAGAGAGAAGATCAGGGGGAGGAAGGAAGAGCGCAGACCGTAACCGAGGTAGCAGATTAACGTTTGATATGATCCGCGTCGTGCATAAAACAAATGGGAATGTAATCCATACAAATACATCAATCTGCCGATATTGCCATATCATAATAATGACATAGTAATTAATGATGATATATTCGGATACCATCCCAATTAAATATGCTTTTTCTAACTAATTAATTATGCGCTCATTGCATACCGTACATGTGCACTATGCGGAATCGTAGCGCGGCTGTGCAGCTTTCCCATTCGTTGAGCGCAATCGAAAATTATTTCGCGCAATGTGGTTAAACAAAGAGAAAGAAGAGAGACAGCGAGAGAGTGATGAAGATCGACTCCCCCTCTCCCGAGGTCGGCGAAACACCTCCCGATATTTCTTCATCTCGCGGTATCTCATCGCGAGGCAGAGTGCAGTGCTAAAACGCGTTATCGCCGTAATAGCGACGCGCTCTAAATAGGAAAATAGATATAATACACGAGGCGCGTGAATTTTATATATGCACTCGCATTAACCCCCTCGGTGATGAAAAGCAGTTCCAGCAGCCACGTCGACACCTGCTACTTAGCGACGACAGTATCGCGATTCCGTGCGAGAATGGTGGACGTCGAGCGACGCGTAATTCACTACAAAAAAATCGTGCGCGACTTATACAGTCGACGTGATGTCTGTTGTATTATTTTCTAAATCGAAAATTACACGATTTTTCAATCTTATACCCACATAAGATTAAACCGTTAAATATTCAGACAATTATACAAATAATTACACTGATAATTACACTGTATAAAATTTTATGTAAATAACGGTCTACTGAAATTTTTGCGTTATAATGCTGTATTAAAAAGTAACATGTTAACAAGGTCAATACGTTAATTTAACAAACACTTGTTATTTTCTAACATATTCCCATGTTAAAATAACACAAAAATTTAGATGGGCCGTTTGTAACACGAAATATTTCACTGTGTACATGACGTCGGTTGTATTTTCGCGCAAAGCGGCGTGTTGATCGACATGTCGAAAAAGTTATCCTGTGACAGAACATCGGTAACACGTCTGGTCGTTAGCGGCTTTTCTCTTCCTCCCTTTCTCTCTCTCTCTCTCTCGCTCTCGTTCCCACAAAATCGTCGTTTTCAGATCGCGATCGCCAATTAGGATTACGTCGACGATATCCGCTCGCGTGGCATCGTCAGTCGCCATCGCGGTTAAATCAACGCCTTCATGTCAAACGTATCGAGTCATTCGTCATCCGGGATCACAGCCTTTAATCCGACCCTTTAATCCCATCTCATTAGTCGTCGCCGGTCCTTTCAACCGGTCTGACTTTCCAATCAGGGCAAGGCAACGCAAGGGCAACGCGTTTCTGCATATAATATGCGCACACGTGAGCGACCACTCGGCCCTCTCGTTCGCCCACGTGACGGGATTCAGGCAGGGTTCAGGGCTCGTGCATTCCGAACGACGCGCTCAAAGCGACAATCGCGCGTTTTCAGCGTTAATACCGACGGATCAAGCGGCTGTACAACGACGCGTCCACCGTGCCCGATCCTCCCCGACGATCCCCGTCGTGTCTCTCTCTTGTTTACTTTCCCACTTTCCCCTCTTCCTCCCTCTCTCTCTCTCTCTCTTTCTTCCTTTCCAACCTTTAACAAGCGTTTTCTCCCTCCGGCCACGCTCAATTTCCCTGTACTCTCTCTTTGCCTCGCTCAATCTGCACCGCCCTCCTCGCGCCACACCGTCGGCACTATTCCTCTTGCGTTTCATTAATTCTGTATTCACCTACGGCTAATTCGGCATCGATTAACTCCGCTCCCGCCAAGAAGCGTAACGTAACGAACGACACAGGGCAAAGGGCGGAGAACGAGAGTGTCGAAGAGATAGGTGGGTACGTGGGTCTACAGGATGTCCAAAAATGTTCTCGGGATTCGTGCGCAAAACATTAGCTCATACAGGTTAATTAATTCTTCACTAACTATCGCGAATGTTACAAAATGGTATATTTTTATTTCACTCGTTCCACTTGCACACCACGGATCCCGAAAATGTTATCGGACACCCTGTATATTTTCCGTTGCACGCTCTGATAACGAGGCTGAAATTTAACGCGCGCATCTTGCGTAGTTTATTTCTAAACAGTGAGTTAAGAGAGAACGCGAGAGGAGAGACAGGCAGAGAAAGGTAGCCGCTGTATCCCCGCAACGAGAAGAGAAAATATGTGGCCGCTAATAGGGACGGACGTGAAAATGAAAGTGTCAAACGCGTTAAGTCGACGGTTCACAGCTGGCCGGTCAAAGGCCGGGCGTTAACGCGGGCGAGTTATTTCGAGGATAGTGCGAACGCCAATGACAAATTGAACGTGTCGCGGCTCTTTCAGCGGGGAATTTTGGGGAAAAACGCTTTCTTTCCTCATCTCTTTAGCTCTCGTTGCCCCCCCCCCCTTCTTTTCTTTTTTTAGTCACTGCGTGTCGTGATGACGTATCATCGGCACGAGCCGCGACGATCCCCGACGCGGAAATATCGCGTTTCTCCGTGCCTCTTAACGCGATCGCTACGTTACCTTACACGCTCGGGCGTAACGCGACGCATTTATTTGCCATCGCCGCGATTTGCCGGGACGATCCGAAAACACGAAGAAGACCGTGGGCGAAAAGAAACGTGACCGATAGCGGTCTCGAGATCCCGCGAGATGAGAAACGTGAGCAATACGTACGAACGCGATACGTTGCTAAGAATTCCGAATTCGCTTAATTGTATAACGCGGACGATATATACTGTTTGCAGACGCATTAAGCGCGACGGTCCGAATCGAAATTTGCCGGGAAACGGAATATAAGTTCCTATTTGTAACGTCAAAAGAGCACAATAGAAGATGTTTGAAAAATTAATGCAGAATTAAATAGTAGACTTAACGTTGAACTAAAATTTCGACTCAGGAATGAATGAAACTTTTTTAACGGGGACCAAGATGAATTTCTCATGAGGGGAAAATCAGTGAACCGAAAATTCTTCGAAGAGAATTAATCCCAAAACGAAAGCGGCGCACGTACCGTACTGCAATATCGAGAAGGCTGACCACACACGGCCGTATACTACTCGATCCAGCGATCGATCCGAGAAACGATTGGATACGTGGATTTTAACCGAAGACGGCTGACCGCACACACCCTCGAATACTATCGTATCCGATAGCCGACTTGGGAAAATACCCGGGAGATATATCGTTCTAAGCTCCGTAAGTACGTCTTGTATCTCCTTGTGTTTTCTATTACGCTCATACCGGTTGAAAAATAAAAGCATCGCAAGCGGCGCGCTCCATAAAATAAGAATGTAATTCACCGAAGAAGAGACGCGAGTATTATTTTATTTTTCCGAGGGAGACGTGTAGGACGGAGAGATCCTCGTACTTTATTTCAGGACCTTGTACCGCCGTATGCAACATACGAAATATTTCGCATCCGTTGCTATTCAAGCGGCAATAATTCTCGCGGCACGGCCATGCGCGTCGATCTCTCGCTCGCTCTTCGCCCTTTCGAAAAGCGTGCCTTCATTGGGAAACGAGGGAACAACGCGCATTCGGTAATACGCGGAAACGGAAGTAGCGTCGACACGATGGCAGTGGGGAACGAGCAGCCCATGGTCACCATGGCCGGAGATGACGCGTGTTTTCAATTATTTCACAGCGTGGCGCGATCGGCAGCGAGTGGGAGAGGGGGTGCGTGGAAGCGACCGGGAGAATCGTTAGGGCGCACCGTGTCGGGGCAATTTACATTTTTAGCCAATATTCGAGCCGTTCCACTGCCGTCAGCCCGGTCGACCGTAACACACCCTCGTTCATCCCTTCCCCACGCTCTTTTTCCTCTCTCTCTCTCTCTCTCTCCCTCTCTCGCTCATCCTTTTTGCGAGAAACGCCGATTTCAGGTCATTTCGTCAAGGTTACCGTACCTGTTGCCGGATTCGACGGCGACGCTGGTTGTTAAGAAGATTCTTTTCATTGTGAGGAAGCATTATTGTCTTTCTCATTGATTTAAAAATATCGAAGTAAAAGCTTGGTTCTTCGCAAGTGCGATCACGATTTATCGTCATCCGCGGACATAACTTCGTGCATGCTCGAGAGATCAAAGGAACCCGGCTTTGTTCGAATTTTCAGGCGAAACCCGCCGCCTCCCTAATCGTGCCTCAGACGACGTTGAATATCTCGTAAAGCCGGTGAGGGGGGGAGGGATCAGTCTAGAAACCGACACCGCATATCAGCTCAGCAGGTACAAACCGTACCACACCGTGAACTTTTCCACCGCCTTGAGGAATGAGACGGAGAAGAGGAGATCGGAAAGGAGGGCATGTACCTACGAAATCCTAGAGAAACCTCTCGCTTCCATTCCAGCTACTCCCCGAGGAACGGGAGCGGGAACCAAAGTTAGACACGGATCGTTAATTCCGCTATGAATATGCCCGGATACAGCACCGTTGCAGCAGTCTTACTCGCCCCGATATCCTCTAGTTATCGTCTTCTGGCTGTTTTGCCTGCGAGTTTATCGAGAAACTATCCGGTATCACTACTATCCATATCATACGTGAGCGGGCGCGAATCAATTTTCCTCGATCGAGTCTCGTTTTATTCCACCGATAATCGATGCCTCGTGCGACAAAACGCGCCGGCGAGTTTCAGCAACGTGTTCTTCTGTCAAGAGAACTGCAGATTCGCATATCGAGCGCGTTCGAGTCATTAACGTCGTCGCATTCCAGTGCGCCACGAAATTCGAACAGTTCGCGATTGCAGCACGATCGCCTCGGCCGGTTCGTTGCAACGATCATCGCCGGACGGTAACGTGGACAAAGGACGGCAAGGCGAGTAGCTGGTGCGATTTCTCCGCGAAAGCGCAAGCACGGAGACCGAACGCGTACGTTAATGTACTCGCGATCAAAGTAATCGACACCGACAGACAGCCGCCGCGTGTTTCGCGATTATCGGCCGCGACCTCCTCGCGAAACCGGCGAGAGAGAGAGAGAGAGAGAGAGAGAGAGTGTGCACCCGGCCTCGCAACAGGTTCCGCACGCGGTTCGCTGTAACCACCGTGCGCACAGCTCGAATTCAATTCCGACCAGATTGTAAATGCGATTGCATCGGCGGCACGCGCGCGCGTTACGACATTAAAGTGCACCGGCGTCATCGCGGATAATCGATCGCCATTGTTTCGCAGAGCTGTAGTCTCCGCTTGCGGAATCAGCCGCGATAGAAATCTCGCCTGTTGTCGTCACTTCTGTCGGTCGCATTTTAACTACTTGAGCGACGATGGCGAGCGAGTGAAACAAAACGGTAAATAAATCGTGAATAAAGATGTAGCGGCGCACTCGTAAATGTATTTTCGGCTCGGCGAATTCGCGTTTCGTGGTGAATCGCGGAAGAATATTATCGCGAGAGAGAAAAAGATGGCTTTCACGTGAAAAATTTTAACACAAATATTCTTCTTGTAAATACTTCTAGTAAATACTAGTAATAATACTAAGAAATATAATATTACAAATACTAATAAACTATTTTAAATTTAGAAGTATTTTATACTTACATTCGGTAATTCGTTTACAAATTAAGGTGTTACTGCGTTTAAATAGATATTTATTACAAGCTATTACAATATACCTAAAGTAATGAACATGATTTCAGAGATTGAAAAACAGGTAATTATTTTTATTTCTTTATTCTCGTTTACTTGATTCATAATTTCGTGAAAACTAATGTATTTTTGATATCAGCGTTTATAAAATGAGGACGATGTAATCGGATGCTCTCTCTCTCTCTCTCTCTCTCTCCCAAACATCTGGAAAGTAGATTCATGAAAATGGATGGAGCATCTCGAGAAAAAAGTCCCCCGCCCTTCGGTGATGTGATTGCTTCGAGTGGAATACGCTACACGCGATCCTCGGGCAACGACGAAGAAAACGTGGCCTCCTCGGCCGACGACAAGGAGGCGTCATCTCGCGAAAGCGAGCGAGCGTGCGCGAGTTTATAACGTAATAAATTGCGGTTCGTTAAACAGTTAATGGAGTTCGTCTAGTGGCCCCCCGCTGCCGATGGAATTACGGAAGAGATGGCGACGGTGGTGGTGGCTTCCCTTTGCACGACACGCTTCGCGAATTATTATCGACAGGCTAACCCTTTGGCTGCAAACAGCTGCGAAGAATGTAGCCCGCGGCTATCGAGCTAGGAGCGCGCAAAAGTGAAAGCTCATATTCTCAAGCCGCGAAGCGGTGGCTGGAAGTCAACAATAACGGCGCGTCGCGAGGTCGCCGACGCGCTCTCGACCTCGAAGAAAGCAGGGGTGAGGGAATTCGCGTTAAAATGATAAAGGGCGAAATTTCGGGATTCGCCGCCTCGCATTTTTCATACTTTCGGCCGTGAAAGGAAGTACCGTAATAAAGTAGCCGGATCTTAAGTGTGAAATAAAAATTCTGCAGCTTCGCGTAATAAACCGTAAAAATCTCGTTCCGCGTGCGTCTCCGTGGGACGAGCAGGGAGAAAAAGAGAAAGAAAGAGAGAGAGAGAAGCAAAGAAAGACGAAGCTGCCGAGGGTGACACGCGGGAATACCCCTTCCCCACCGCCGTCGTTCGCGAGCAGAATGCGAGGGCAAGATTTTTTTAATAATTCGCCACGGAAACGCGTGGCAGCGCAGCGATTTAATATCGGCTCAAAGAAGGACAACACCGTCGGAATATCTTTATGAGGCGCAAGCTTAATTACCTTCGACATCTCGCGCCCTTCCCCCGCCCCGAACGCAGCGACCCCCATCTATCCATCCACCCTCCCTCTCTCATCCGCATCTCTCGCAGAAATTCACTATCTTTCTGGCGCAGAGAGCTTCTCGCGCTGGCTAAGGTCTCTCTTTCTGCCCTCCGTCTTTACACGTACACGTGTACGCGCGCGCACACACACATACACATCCCGCCTCTATACGTCTTATAGTCCTGCCGCAGCCTCAAAACATAATTAAAATTTTCTAATTAAGAATTTCGATAAGGAAGCAGACGCGCTTCTATATCCCGCGAAAGAGAATGCTTTGCCTTGTCGGGACCTCGTCCTCTCCCTTTCTCCACCCTGTCATCTCTTCCTCTGTCGACGAATCCTTCGCGACCCTCGCTTGCCTTTGCCGTCGCCTCGTTTAATATCGAGGCCGCCCTGATGCACCCTCTGTGTTTACCGAATTAACGAATCCGGCCGCCCAAAGGCGACGTCATAGCTATATATGGTCCTCATTCTTCCCGAAACTACCCCGATTACTCGTTGTCGACCGGAGTAGCTCCGCCAAAACCTGGACACTTATTTTACACGCGACCTCGTTATAACGTGTATCGCATTTCGGATATCACACAAATATCGTATCTCGTCTTATTGCTAATTTATTGTGACGGTAAGCGTGCCGTCGTGCAAAACAACGTACACGTGGGTTCGAGAGCGCGTCGAGAGATTGAACGTCGAGTATCGGAACGTGAATGCGAAGCCGAAGGATAATCGAGGCACTCACCTCCGGTCGTGAGACCAATCGCGCGTATTACGAAGAGACACGAAATACCGGCGTTACGTTGCCGACTGCGAGCCCCTCTCCCTCCGCAAATCCTGGGACGCGAAGACTTAATCAGAATAACCGAGATTCCAGACTCCGGGACTCTCCGGGCCTCCGAAACACCCAATTCCGGGTTAACCTCGTTCGTCCTTGTAACTAAGTGCCGCGATCCTGTCGTGGATTCTCGTTTCGCCGCTTAATCGGCACAGCTCGGCTCGTATTCGCGTCGCTCGTCGAAAATCAAAGTTCTCGATCGATCGAACGCAAATTAGATGCGCTTAGATGAGCAGAGCGGGAGAGAGGCGCGCCCGATTAAAATCGCGTGAAAAATAGATGCCCGTTTGAATTCGGCCGCGCGCTAAATATGTACGGCGAGCAAATAGAACGGCGGAATCGATGAGGATCTCCTAAAATGCGCGGAAGAAAAAAGTGGGTTCTCCGCTTCCGACGAAATCGCCTCGCGTTTATACGTAAGTAAAACGCGGGCGGGATAAATTATTGGCACAATCGCGTATTCTCTTTCCCCGGCATATCGCTTGATAATTGGACGCGATTAAATTTGGCCGATTAATCATCCCCGGCTATCGGCATGATTGAAGCATCGCAAGTTTCGAGGAAATCGAAGCGACACAAACGAAATGGAATCGCCGCCGCAGCCGCACGATTTGCGGGACTTTATCGACGATATTTCGGTCAATGGCGGGACCATTTTTTGTGCACTTTAGAAGAGCCCAATTAATGCGCGATTCAACGCGGAAATCAACGCGCGCGATTATCGGCGCGCAAAACCCAACCAGCGTTACTCCCCCGATAATCGTCTCGCTTTTGATCATCGAGTTCTGTTATCGCCGAAAAACATGTATTACACGCGGCGTAAAAAGCGCGCGTACGCTCGCAGAGTTAATCTCCGATTTAAAATGAAACGTTAAATTGCCCGCTCGATCGTTCCTGAATTCACGACCCATTTTCGGGAAAGTGCCGGAGGTTGGGAGTCCGACGCGCGATAAAATCCGAATTCGTCGAAGAGTTCGTACGAGTCGAGAGGTGAGAGGAGAGAAGAGGAAGAAAAAAAAAGCTCGCGCGATACTGCCAACACACTCCGCATATTCGCGATAACCGCGCGACCTTATTAAGAGTTCGCGCGTGAAAAATGTCTTTTCGGAATTCCTCCGCGGAGTAGTCCCGCCCCTTGTGTGTAGCGCGTGAAAATTTCACTTCGGCGCATTCTGCCGCGGCTTAAGAATGTCGAGCGCCGGATTCTATCGTAACCGTAACGACGAGCGAGTGTCTCGGACGACTCCCGACGCTGCGTGATCGCGTAATTTCCATTCTTCGACTGAACGAACGGCCGCCGATCGCTCGCTCGCTCACGCTGGAGGCATTTCATCCTCGCCGCGCGCGAGAAGAGAGCCGCGAAGACAAGCGTGCCCGAATACGGACGGAAACACGAGAGACAAGTTGATCCCTGATTTACACGGCGAAAAACGCGATAGCATTAGCGGACAAACAGACGTTCGAGCGATTCGCCGCGCGAATAACTGCTATCGCTGGATCCCTGTTTCTCGCCCTTTCCTCCACTCCTCCCCCTCTCTCGCTGCTCTAGCGGAAAATTGGAGCTCGACACTAATTGAAAGTCGATTGAACGCGATGAATGCATCGGTTCTTCCCGCTCGGTCGGTCTTTCCCCCTCCGTTGCTCCTACTCCCCGCGCCGGAAATCGTGGCATTCGCGTTTCTTTCCTTCTCTCGTTTGTGCATTCGTTTCTCCCCTCTCCCTCACCAACCCCTCGTCGGTGGCGACGGTGTGTTCCTCTGTCTTCGTTGTCACGGGAAAATACACGGAAAAGCTTTCGATTCGCCGGGAGATTTCTTTGTGCCGCGCGATGCAGCGAGGGATATTTAACCTTTCACCGCGGGGAGCACTGGGACGCAATTCGCGGATTACGGATGCTCCCCAGCCCGCCCGTCGGCAGTTTATTTTGCGCTCGCGTTTACGGCGAGTAATCCGCCGAGGAGAAATCGAATCGCCCGGAGAGTCTGTCGTTAAGAAACAATGCCGTACAAGTGGGTCACTCTGCAAGAGCAAAAGCTCAGCAAAGACAATTCTATTTAAAATTCCTTCTCGGATAAATTCTGCCTCGTATGCCGTTGCGAGTCATAAAGAAAGACAGCGCGAATCCGCTCGTGTCGAGGAGCCGACGGAAAGCCGAGAACAGTATCGACAGCGAACCGGTCGATCAGTCGTTGTCGAGGCGACGACTTCTCGAATTCGGCGGAAATCCGGTAATGAAAATATACAACGGTCTGAATGGAAAATTCGGCATACACGGATCCGTATTAAGAATGATGACTGCGTACCAGTAGCGAGTCAGATGCGCTCAGCCGCGTCATACTTTGACAGGGCGGCTGCGATTTCTGCCGACGACACTGATACACAGTTTCAGCCGAGCGCTCCGAGCCGACAACGACGGCGCCGCCACTTCTCGCCCCCTGCAACAGAGCCGTCTCTCTCCTCGTCGACACCGTCTCGCGCGTCCTCGATGTCTAATTAGTTATTACTAATCGCCGCGAGTAGTTCGCTGGTAGTTCGATTTGCCAGCGCGCGCGAGGAGGGCGGATTTCAGAAACTCACGATGCGCAGAAGGATGAAGGTTGCGGCGTTCCCCGTCTCGAGTAGCCGAGTTGTACGTACGCCACGGAAACTCGTCTCGGTGATGACGTGCGCGCGTTATATCTCGAGCGACATAATTCGAGATTCGGAGGATAAGCCTGAATCCGCGCGATTAGCTCGCCTTCCTCGGATTTCTTTTTTTTTCTTTTTCTCGTTCCTTTCACTCGGACGAAAAAACGTCCTTTCCGTTCTTGCGATAAAAAAACTCTCGCGACATTCGAGATTTATTTTATTTATTTATTTTCAATTATTTACTCAATTTATTTATTACAAAACCCTTCGGTGGACAAATCGAATCATGGGAGGTAGAAAATTTTACGAAGTTTAAAAAATCCGAATATAAATATAAAAAAAGATCAATTAATCAGCTATAGCGAGTAGAATTCAATAAAATACATCGAAAAGTTCTCGAGGAATTATAAAAAAAAAAAAGGTCAATGGACCCGGATAATTCGTCGGCTAATAGAAAAATTCTGTTCATGTAGTTTAGGGCACGCTATGTGATTATGCAAAAACTTAAATAGGAAGTATAAATAAAAAAATATCCTTCATAATTAAACATCCTAAGATCGTTGAAATTTTCAACAGCTCGTATATTGCAATTCTGTGCTCGTTTATGATTGGCGAAATAATTCGGCGTGCGGATAACGAGGCGAAAAATTCGCGGCGATTCGAGCGACAGGAGCGGACAGCAGTCGGCTCGAGAAAAGAGACCCGTCTTTATTTCTCGCAAGAAAGCGCACTTCCGTTTCGCGAGCGCTTTCGGCGGACGTGGGAACAAAGCGCCGACGGTGGCTCGGGAGATGCGCTAATGATTCGATACGTCATCGTGACAATGAAAAAACTTGTCGCTAGCCGGCTGTTATTTATTACTGTCAGATGCATTTGCATATCACCGTATAAAACTGTCCGCTTTTTGTTCACGATGATATATTTCGACCAGACAGTTTGGAACATTCGAAATATCTCGAAAAAAGTAAATATGTAGTTCGCCAAGGGGGAGAGGGAAATGGCAGCGACGCACGCAACAATCATTAAAATAACTCGATCAATTTGTCAGCTAATTAGTTACATCGGATATATAGAGCGTGTATTTTAACGGTATAATTACAAATATTGTCGCATTCATGTCGCATGGATAGCCATCGAATATGTTTAATTTTAACGATGCATTTCCTCTCCTCTCGATCTCTCAGAGAGGAAAAGAGAGAGAGAAAAAAAAGGATAAAGAACAGCGGAAATTTCAAAAATCGACACGCGTGTGTGCTCTCCAACGTCTAATTAAACAAAAATCCACTTTCATGTTATTTCGAAAGCAGATGAAACTCAAACACGAGCGTTAATTTAATTGAGAAAAACACGCAAATAGAGCGTGAGGTAAATAACGCGGCGTTTTTCGAACAACAACGCGCATTCACCGCGATAACGACTGTCCGATTCTCCATCGCCGCTCGCGAAAAGCGTATTCAAATCCGCGTTCAAATTATACAATAAACGCATCGCGTCCCAGTGTTATCGTTACCGCCGATCTTCGCCGATTGCGCGACAAATCAAATATTCTCTCTGGCCGATGCGCCGATAAACTCGACACATGTTTGCGATCGAATTCATTTCCGAGATTAATTTCGCTGCGAACAAAAACGCAGCGCATCGAATCATATCGCGCGCGCGATGACAGCCCAATTAAGACTGCGCGCGCGGTCAATAAAAGGTTAATCGAAACCGGATACACGCGTTAATGGCATCCAACGATACGGACGAGGAGAAAGAGCGTGAACGACGAGGGGGAGGGGACAAAAATTTATATTCGATATCACGACGAAAAGAGTCGAATCAGAGAGAAGCGGAGAGAGCTGGTTATTCGTCGTTTAGCCCGTTTTATTTCCGCCGTTTGTCGAAACATTTGAAACGATGATAAAAAAATTGGCGGTGAACGAACAAATCAGCGCGTGTTGGTACGCGCGGCGAATTCCGCTCGCCTACGATTGTCCATCGAACTTCCACGACGCCTGCATCATTTATCTCGACCGAATGACGGATGAGCATCTCAGTCCGTCGAAGATCGAGAAACGTCGAAGATTGAACGATGAGGAACGAAGGAGAGCGACGCCGGAGAGCGGAGCGAAGGGAACGCCGCCGCCGAGACTCAGAATTGTCTCCCTGCTCAATATTTAATTAATTCCGCTGCTGCTAAGGGGTTTACTCTGGGGGTTGAGTCGTCGGGTTAGGCTGGGCCAGGTTAAGCAACTCTGACGAGGCGGCAACCGCCTCGGCAACGCGAGCGGGACCCGTCGAACTGACTCTTGACGGATTCAGAAGGTTGATCGTCTCAGCGCGGAAGAGAGAGAGAGAGACGTCGCCGAACACGGTGTGTAATTGGTGGACTACGTGACAACGGCTGATGATCCGCCATGCTATCGCGAGACGCATCATGTGGGACGAATGATAAAGAGATCTTCGGATATACTGAATTCAACATCGTCGAACTGAGCGGTATGATTAATTCCCGATCAAGATTGCAAATATCATTTTCTTATTACGAGGAATCTTCACATGGAAGATCGATGAGCTGCCTAATTAGTCTGAGGCATGAGGCATTATTAAGAATGACCAATATTTTAGACAGTGTCGCCATAAATTCGTGATCGTGACTATTCGCGTATACTCGAGTCGATCGAATCTATACACGTTGGTACTTCGCAGACGTCTAGCGGATGCTAATTTTCTGTGTAATGGCAGCTTTGTAACTGTTGTAAAATTCGTGAATCTGATTGGTGTATACTATTAGATTTCGTCCTCGTCTATTATTCTATCAGCGCCTCGGAGATCGAGGTGAGAAGCCGAATGGAGCGCGCCGCTGCGCTACCTTATTCCTCCGGATGGGAGAATCCCGCGCGGGTGTGTCGATAATTCCATGAATCCGGAAACAGCGCAAGTGGTACGCCTCGCGTTTTGCCCGGCCATTACCCAGATTACTTTCCTCCGGCGTTTTCTATCGACGGTTTCGGTCAGAACGATCGTCCTCGCGCGCGCCCCGCAAGAGTTTCGCCGCCGGCCGATTGATATTTTCCGCGCGTGCGCGCGCCTCAGTGAATTTTTCCGACACGTCCGAATCATTTATCAGAAAAAAAGCGCGCGAGACACTCGCGCTGAATAAATCGGAAAAGCACGAAAGAACCGATTCGGGATCAATGCTTTCCGAGCGCCGAAACCGTGAATGTAACATCGCACGAAGACATCTTATTCGATTTCGTCTCGCGTAGTAATTCTTAAATCGACAATGAATCAAATTACAGAAGCGCGTCCAAGTACCTCGCGACGTTAAATTGGCCCATCTGTCATAATAATGTTATAATAATTAAATAAGTGAAGTCGAGGTTAATTATCCATGAAGAGACGAAGCAAGACATTCGGAATAGATCGCGTAAAAGTATTAAATCTAACGATTAATATTGAACGCGAGTGGACTGAACCCCGATGGTAAAATTATCCTCATTAATATCGATAAGGCGATCGATAACAAAGTGACGCACATTGTTCTTTCTCTTCTTCTTCAGTCTTTTTCGAAAACCAACGAAAACCAACATGTACCGTATCTCAGACGGTGGAATGACGTCTAGTGGAAGAAGTGAGAGGAACCTTTGGAAACGTCGCAAGAGCGCGAAAAGTCGAAGCGTCCGCGGGGAGTAAAATCTATCTCGAGGCATTGATATCTTCCTTCGGTCTCTACATGGGCGACATCCCAAAGGGAGACTGGAAAAACAACGAAACACCGACAGACGCACGGTGGAGACGAAGTTCGCGCGAAGATGTTCCTGATGTCGACACCGGGAGCAGGAGAGTGCGCGACCATCGACCGTTCTATTAAAGTATCGCCCGGCCGCGTCGAACTTGCGAAATACTTCGGGATCGCCGCGCCGTAATATAATTTATCAGGGAGTTAACCTGTTAAAGCTTGGAAAAGTTATATCTGTCGAAGCACGGACTTTAATGCCCCAGCGCCACGACGTAAACTTCCAGATTTGTACACGTACAATCGAGGCGGAACACGGATTCCCCGCCCATACTTCGGCAAACTTTCGCGTATCACCGCATTCATATCCCCGGTACCAAGCCACGTGCCAACAACCGTACGCTGCTATGGGCCATTACGAGAAATCTACGGCGTGGACATATGACGTTCCGTCAGTGAAAATTTCATCGGCCGTCGTGTCCGGCCCCGCAACTTCGAAATCTCCGAAGTTGTGAAATATCGACGACAAAGCTGCGCGAAACATTCCGCGCAACCTTATCGTCGATACAGCAAGGCTTTTCGAGAAGAGATTCTTCAGAGGTTTTAACTTCTTATCGAAATATTTCCAATTCGTACGCAGAAAAAAAAAGTGCTACCGTCGAAATAATATTTACTTCATCCAAATAAAATGGTTACTCCAATACTCCTTGGCAAACATTTACTAGAAATAGAAATATAATCAACTACATGCAATATATTTCGTATAAGTAGACATTTACTCGAATGCGTTGGAACAATTGCGACAAGCATTAAATTCATAATATTGAGAAACTCAGTTGAAGGTTAGCGAAAGTAAAAAATAATTTCCTTCTCGTTCGCAGATCCCTTCGAAAAGTCGGACGAAGCGCGGATTAAAGAAAATCGGTTCAAGGAAAATCCTATCGCGTGTGTCAGGCTACGCGCGCTGAGGGGTGGGAGCAGCGTCGCGCGATTGGAAAGTTGGCCGATCCATAACACGAGACGATACGTCAAGATCATAAAGCAATCACGACGCCACGGAGAATCCCGCGGACGATTTCGTCGCGCGTATCGCGGATAACGCCACGAGACGCGATTTCGAAGTGGCCTTTCCCCCGTGCGATTTCATAAGGAGGGTCGAATGAGACCCGGGACGAACCGATGCGGAGGAATGTTTCGTACATTAGCCACGAAGGTATTTCGGGAGGTCGTGAGCGCGGATACGTACTGACGGAGGAGCCTTTTCGCGCACATGGCGCCCATCGGAAAAACCATCAGTGCGCAATAAAGAGCGCTCGTGTCACCGCTCGTAGACGCATACTTTCGGCGTTACGTCGTTTCCCGATTATTCCACGCTTTCGAAAGGACTACACCGGCCGAACGCACGTGTCGAGAAACGCGCGAGTTTGCTCGCTTGCTTTCCCGCGGCGGACGAGCTTTTCCAAAGCGCTCGTACATTTTTTATCCCGGGACGTCCGCTTTGGTCGAGAAAAAGACAACTACCCGCCCGATTTTGCTTTACGTAAAATATCGGGGTGATTTTAAGATAATCGGAAGAGTATAAGATACATGGAACCGAGGGGGAATAATTTGATCGAAATTATTCACAGAAAAAGAAGCGTGATTCGTTGTATCGCGAGACGATCGTCTCACGAGAAGAAGTTCTTCGCGGATGCGCGACGAACGACACGGATCGATACGCGAAACGACCTGTAACGGCTCCTCCTGCGAGACCCGCTCGAGGGCTAACGACGCGTGAAAAATCGCTAAAAATCTGCCTCGACGGACGAGCGAGCGAATCTGGGAGCCGAAACTTCGACGAACTTTCCCGACATCTGCGACGTAATAGTTCGCGCGGTAACCGGTCATTAGTTATAAAATTGCGTATAGGCTTTCAGTTATATGAACTGGCACTCGCACTCCTTCTCACCCCCCTCCCCCCTCCGACGAATCGAGCCTTCAGAGAAGTTTGACGAGAGGGCGAATCATCTGTACCAATGGCCGACCTGGCAAATTATCCCTTTTCATTAAAAAGATTCTCTCCCAGGCCGGCGGGAACTTTTGCCGCGACGCGAAACATTCGCCGATACATTTCACCGCTTCTAGAAAACTTTAATTGAGCTAATGGAAAAACGGGCCGATCGCGTATGACACGACCGGTGCTCCTCGTTTACCGTCGAGATAATTGGCGTGTATCGCCTGAACGGCTATTTAATCTTGGTCTGGACAACACGTGGCAGCCGACCTTTTCCTCCCCTATTATCTCGCTCGAACGATGAAGTCTGTAACTCGACTCTTTGTTAACCTGAATTGTTTTCAACGCAGTTCGCACAGTCTATAGCTATTTATATACATATCGCTAGCTTTGTAATTAACGTCTCGCATTGCCTGATTTATCACATCGATACTAACGACATTGTAAAATATGGAAAACCGGGACTAGTTGGCTAAAGATATAAGTTAGCTAATTGATTATTTCTGTTTTTTGACGGGTTTACAGAATCGAGCAAGCGCCTCCTAATGATAATATTAGTATTTAAGTTTGTGCAGTTGGGTTGAAAGAAAAGAAGACCTCTAAATTAGAGGGAAGACAATTCAACGGGATTTTAAAGTGCCGGTAATTCGAAAAGGATCGAGCGCGGTAAAAAGTTTGGCGTCACAAACAGTCCACCGACATTTTTGTGTTTAAGAAGGTGAACATATTAATTTGTGCTTTAACATGCCTCACCCCACGTTAAAGTAACACAAACATTTTTACCATGAGTGATCTCCGTTGCAAACTAACGTCACGACGACCAAGACATAGGCACCGAGAGGGTGCCTGGAAGGGAAGTCATTCGCGCGAGCGAGCGATCGCGCCGCGACGGACGTGCGAGCCGACTCCGCCGGGGTGAGAAGCCGCAGGTAACTAACTCCCGTTAAATCCAGGCGCAACCCCCGCTAACTAACGAACCACGTCTAAGTGCCACCGACACTCGATCCGAAGTTGGAACGACGTCCGGGTGCGCGACGGCGACGCAACTACTCCCGCGCCGTCTTCCGCTCTCTCGTTTCTTCCGAGGACCCCTCGATGGGCCACTAGTCGACGCTCGATAAATTTTTCAAATCGACGTCCACTCTAGAAATGTTGTTGCGACGCTCGCTCGCTCGGGGGAAAATCTCGCGTCGTCGCCAGGTCGTCGTTAGGGCATCGAGTGCTTTCTCCTTAGCTCGCTCGCGTCTTCTTTCCTTTGCCTCCCTTCCTTCCTTCCTTCCTAGGCAGGAGCTCGTGCGACAAATCCCGACAGCCGTTCGCTACTCGGTTTTTACCATAAGTGATAAGCGTGTTAAGGGATGAAGGTCGATCGATCGTCGGAGACCATCGTCAGGAGGGAGAGCGAAGAAACGAAGCGCCGCGCCAACGAAACGGAGGTCGAAGGTAACGTACGTTCGTGCCACGGTAAAACACATCGCCGGCCGCGCTAAATCTCATGAAATATGCAGGGATATATGTTGTGCCCGGAGATAAATATGGATTAATACGCACGGCGCCGACAATCACGCGAAAATCATTGAGCGTAAGTCGCGAAATAACGCGCGGGTAAAAGCGAAAAATATGGAAGAAAGTGGAACGGGGAAAGAACGACTCTCAATCAACAGCGACGTCGCCGTGCCGTCGCTCCGGGCACGGCAAACATTAATTAATAGCCGACGTTAGCGAAAATTATAATTGTCCCGGCGAGAGCGCGCACGCACACACAAACCGCACACGCGCACATTTTTCCGTATCGTCGCATGTGGCGGCACCGCCGGCTTTTTCCATTCCCGCTGTTTCCCTCGGCAAATTTCCGAACGCATTTCCAGCGCGCGCTAATTGAACCGCAATTTCGGCGGTAATTTAACGTCGACTAAAATAGACCCTCGTTCGCAATTTACGGTTGTCTCCTCTCGCCGCCGACAACCTTCGACGTCGGATCCGTCCTCTTCGCATCCCCTCGCGCTCGTCGCGTCTCAAACAAGATGAGAAAGTACTCGCGATTCCGCGAAAGAGAAAAAGAAGACGAAGCGTGGAAAATGCGGCCGAAAGGAAACGCGCGTAATGAACCGTCGTTACTCTTTCGTATCGCCGCGTTTCTGTTCTCTTTCGGTTATCGGACCGACGCGAATGAGAGACAAAAAGAGAGGGAGAGAGAGAGAGAAAGCTTATTCGCGGCATGACGAATGTTCGCTCAAAGCCGCCGCCGCTGATTTACGAGCGGTCATTCCACAGAGGCGTTTTAACGATCGGCCAGAAGCCGCGAGGTGTCACATCGACGTGGACGCGGCTCGCTCGCTCGCGAGAGATTTTAGTATCCGATTTAATGCACCATTTAATGCACGCACGCGGCTGAAAATAATAGCCCGCATTATCGGCATCGTCGCAATAAAAACGCGCTGGCCCACGGCGGCGAGCCGAACCGCGATTAACAATCATTACGGATCCGACTCGATTTGCCGTGCCGCTGGCGCTTTTAACGCGCGCCCGTGCGATTAGCCAGCTTCGGTCCTCTTCTCTCGTCTCTCTTTCTCTCTCTCTCTCTCCCTCATTCTCGGTCACCGCTGACGATCGCCGGTGTGTGATACGTATTTTTCCTTGCAACTTGGATCTCGTTACCGCGATATCGTCGACCGATCGGTGCGTTAATTAAAAGTAATTGTTCGCCTCCCTATGAGAAATAAAAAATACGAGGGGGGGGGGGCAAAGGAGAGAAGGAACGGGGAGCAGGGGAATGCTCCCGATTGCAATCACTTAATCGTAGAAGCGGGAAGCGCCGCGGAGAGGCCGACAGCGGCGACGAAGAAAGACGACGGGTGAAGTAAGTAAGCGGGAGTCGAACCGGAGTAATTACGGACGGTGAACTCGCGCGAGAAGTAGCATCGCGAAATAAACGCGAGTCCTCCGCTGGTGATGCAGCGGAGAGAGAAAGAGAGAGAGAGAGAGAGACGCCTAAAGCATCTTCCACTCGCTGCATACACCGAGAGATCCTTCCTCCAAAGTGGAAGTCAATCAGGGAAAGCGCGCGCGTGCAATCGCTTTAAAGAGCCTCCTCGCCGGCAGAGAAATTAAAGAAGTGCCTTACCGAGCCTTACCGCCGCGCCCTTACGCCGTTTCCTCCCTTTTTACGTTTTCCCGCTCCCTCCTTCTCTTTTTCTGCGCAGGGCGCGCGACGTTTAGACTTTCATCTTTTCCGGCAGCCGAGAGAGAGAGAGAGAGAGAGAGAGAGAGAGAGAGAGAGAGAGAGANCGAGGTCAGAAACAAAAAAAGCCGCTCGAGGGAATTCGTTAGATGACGAAATACTCTCGCGTGACGCGCCGGCTGCGAGAAGTGTCTCTACGCGTGTCTCTCGCGATTCTAATATTTAACTCTCAAGCGTGACAAAGTCGCTCTTGGACTCGCGATAACGCCGTCCGCCGCGTATAGAACGCACCGCTCATATACCGCGGTAAAATAACGCGAACCGCGGCTTTGTTCCTCTCCTCTCTTCTTCCGTGCGCTGCGACAATCACCCCCCTCCTTTAAACGCTACAACCGGTGTGTGTCCTTTCTCTTCGTTTACATACGCACACGAATACAATGCGACGGAGCATAAATTAATGATCTTTGCGTAAGTGCCGCAGATAATTTAACGGGTATTAAACTAACCCCCGCTCGGGCGGTGCCGTTAAAGCTACTCCGTGCCCGCAAATGGTTTATGAGCGTTATTAATTAATTTGTATTTGTCGCGCGGGCGCGATCGTTACGGACGATCGTCGTTAATAGTCGGCCAATCAGGTCCGCGCGACAGCCCTCAGATGAGTCTCCAATCGATTTTAATCGGGAGCGACGTTAATCTCGAATGAATAATGGACCCCGAACGACGGATGGAGATGCAATAAAGCCTGGTTTAAAATTGATTTTCCGATTTTCCGTGCGACTCCAAGTCGCGTTTTGCTCTTACCGCGTGTGTCTAATTCCGTCGAGCGGCGAAGTGCTATCGTTACAGCGCTGTCTCGTCGTGGAATTCCTACGAGAAAAGAGCTGCGGAAACTTCTTATTTGCCGCAACAGCTGTTCCAGAGGCTCGATGGGGGGGGAGGGGGGGGAACAATCGCGATTACGCGGACGATCAGCGTGTACTGTTATCGCGAAAAGACGGAAAATAACAGCGGCACATGTAACCTATCGCGGTTTGCATTAATAATTAACGTGCGCATCGTATACGCATAATGAAGCATTAATAAGCTATTGAAACGAAGCATAATCAACCGTGTTACATAATTAACGTTTGCGCCGCTGCCTCGTCATAAAATATTAATACATTAATTAATCTGTTCATAAATCGCGCGGGATTTCTATTTCCGCGTCGTCGTCGTCGCGGTGGCAGCGAAAACCGCGTGCTTTCCAGTCCGTCGACTGGATCGAGGTCGAGAGGTTTCGAACCAACGAAGGGAGGTGCGGGAGAAAAGGAAACCGTCGAGATTATTACGTACGAACCGAGATCTTCGCGAAAACGAGGCGGAGTCTTGGAAAGACATGGAGAGAGAGAGAGAGAGAAAGAGAGAAAGAGAGAGGAAGGGAGAAAGTGCGCGCGTGATTTAGCTCTCAATAAAGTCGGGATAAAACAGTTTTGCGCGGCGCGTACGATTAAGCCTGCGAGTGCGTGAGCGCAGGTGCGTGAGCGAGTTTTAAAATTTATGACCCCCTACAAATTTCCACGGTACAGCGCCCATAACCGGATTAATATGAGGGTGCCAATAACGGCAGCCGCTAGTCCCGGGACTTTAATATTAAGAGGCACTCAAGACGATCCTTTAAGCCGAAGTGTCGTCACCGACGAGGAGGAGGAGGACGACGTCTGCGACGGTGACGACGATAACGAGAACACGTTAAGGGTGTAATTTCGCGGAAATGCGTTGTTTTTAATTCACTGTTGATTCCTTCGTAACTCGATACGCTCGAACGCACGACAGACGCATCTCGCACCGTACAAGCAGACCGAAATGTACTTCAGAGACGAACTCGGAGAAGCTGACACGCGTCAATCCGCTTTTTCCTTTTCAAAGTCTTCGCCGGGCTCATCTTTGTCGATGAGAGTCGCGTTTCAAGCGATCCGCCCACGAACTAACAGCGCGACGTTTCAAGCGGCCGATGAACGACGCGAGAATAGAGTGCGCGAGGAATTTGCCCGCGAAAATTAGAACCGCACGTCTCGGGAGGAATGCATGACGCGTCGCGACGCGACACGGCGCTTACGAGGCGCGACCGCCGGATCGTTTGGCGACACAAAGAGGAAAACCCTAAAATTATCGCGTTTACGAGCGTGCCGGCTTTGCGCACTGACCTTCCGCTACCCCGACACCGACGTCGTGAAACTCCGATTTACGGCCGCGGCATTACTTTTCCGGTAAAAATAATAAAGCCGAAGTTAATGAACGTCTCTCTATCTCTCTCTCTTTCTATGTGAGAAAACTACCGACGTATAAGGAAGCATATGTCACACACAGATGTATCTCGGAGCAAGTTCAGTTTTTACATCACGGCCTAAAACATACCGAGCGCACGTAAGCTACGTTACGTAGTCGTTAGGTGAAATATTTACCAGAATTCGTAGAGCGTGTTAAATTTCGAGCAGCTGCAAGAGTTTTATTAGTTCGCCAAAGTTTACTTTACTACAACAATAGAGATTATTGGAGAAGTAGGAGAACGAAGGAGGAGGAGGAGGAGGAGGAGAAGGAATAGAAAGAGGAAAGGCAACACGCGCCGTCTTGGCGACGATGACGAACGAAATTCGATACTCGCAACGCGACGCTCGTAGGAGATCGACTGATAATTCGGCCGAGTTAACATCTTGGCGATCCGGCGACGGTAAGAAGCCGAACGATATAAAACACGAGGATAGGCGGGGATGGCGGTAAACGAGAGCGCGACCGTAGCGAGGGTTCTTTATGAGCCAATAACGGGGACGTGCGTCTTGTCGCTGTGAATTATTGGGCCACCTCCCCGTCGCGGCTTCAACGAGCGATAAAGCGCGCCCGAGGTGATATCTGTAGTCGGCCAGGCCGCCTGGTACCCTGAAGATGTGCAACAACAACGTCGTCGTCGTACGTCCGGCTCGCTCGCTTTCTCTCTCTCCCTCTCTCTCTCTCTCTCTATCTCGGTTGGTCCCGCGAGAAAATAACGATTAACTCCGACATCGTCTTTCCTTCTCGGCGACACTATGTATACGCCGTAAATCATGGACACCGCGCGTCCTCTCATCGCGCGCGGCCGCGGCTTTGTCCGGAGAAAAATTCTATTAGATGCGTCTTGTAGCGCTCATCGCTTACGCCCGAGGCAGGATGTACACGGTGCAATTTATTTCTCGAAAGGAGGGTCTCGCAGTTCCGCTTCTGCCCCCCCCCCCCTCCTCCCCCTCTCTATCTCTCTATTTTTCTCCCTCGCTCAACACCCCCGTCCGGCGAGCGCGATGTTTATTAGCGACTGAGATTATTTATCGTTAACAGCGGCGCCGTTAATATCGTTTGATATCACGACTGTTATTTACATCTTCGTTCACAGAATATTCGCGAGCAAAAGAGATTTTCCGGGATCATTACGTAACTACCGGGAGTTTGTAGATAACGCGCAGTTGACGTATAGTGAATGTCGGTTTTCCTCAATTTTCTATCTTTCCTTTTATCGTCCTTGTTTCTTTCTTTTTTTTTCTTCGTTTTCTCGCCTCGGTTTGCAGAGCGAGAAGAAATTAAAAGTTACTAACACTGCAAAACCGGCGCCGAGTGACTCTAGTGTGGTACTGATTAAAAAATATAAATCGCATCGCGCGCCGTAGCTCGACGTGAGGCAACCCCTTGCAGACGGCCCCCGTGGCCTTCGGTATATTGCACCCCCTATGGTGCAGACCGCGTCGACGTCGGCGACGACAACCCTTATATTACGACTCTGATCTTCGAGGCGGCGACGAGAGACGCCTCTAATTAAAATCTCCAGATTTTTAAGCCCGTCTCGAGGAGCGCGTTTCCACCAGAGCGATACAGCGGAACGTATCAGGCGTTTAAAAGGGGAAATAATCACGATTTATGTCGCTTGTACGTAAGGAAAGTGTCTCTCTTTAAACCAGAAAAAAGAAGGAAGGAAGAAAGAGAGGCGACGAAGGCGAGAGAAATAATTCGAGATCGGGATTCGAGCTAATTGAAAACGCAAAAATTGAAAACGTGTGAATTAATAAAACATAAATTAACTCGCCGGGTCTTCTTGGGTTACAGCTACGCCGTTAACGACGACGAGCAAAAGTCGCGGGTTCACCGGGCTTCCATGTTAATTGTCGACGTTGACACAGGCGAGAGAGAGAAAGAGAGAGAGAGAGGGAGACTAGATGTCCCTTTTGCGGCGAGTCGACGGACGCTGTTTTCTCTCTATTCTCGTTCGCGGCGCGCGGAAAACACACATTACTCCGAGCGAATTGTCGGACGGACGAGCGAGCGAGCGGGCGGGCGGGCGAGTGAACGAGCGCGCGCGTACGTTGTTACCTACACGCGCGGTATTTATCCGCCGGAAACCGTGGCCGTAACTTCGTTTCCATGGGAATTGTTTGGCAACAGGTGGGGAAAATTTCCACGCACCGGCTGCCCACCGCACTGCCACCCGCGCCGCCCGTCACCGACCGCCACCCACACTCGCTCGCTCGCTCGCTCGCTGTGTACGATAACGCAATTTCGTTTTCGCCGGCCATCTTCCGACCTGCTTTCCGATGCCGAGGATGCCGGGCGTCGAACGAATTTGCGATTCCCGCGAGAACGTAGCGCGGTGCACAGGCGCGGGAAATCGATGATGCTCGGCCGAATCGACGCGTGAGTCGATCCGCCGCGTTATCAGAAGTCGAATAATTGGATAATGAATAATCGGCGACGATAATAATTCTCCATCTCCCTTCGCTATTTCCGATCGTAACAGATATTTTTCAAATTATATCTCTCTTAAGCTGGTCATCTAAGGAATGGTCATCTTAGAAATGGATGTTAACTCTGACAGTAACGTCAAGCCTACGAGCCAGTTTCTTACGCTTACTTTCTCTTCCACGACATTTTGTGCAGGATGCTACACCCTATTCCTATTTCTCTATCACTCGGAAAGAAAAAAATCGAGTGAACTAATTTCTTGGTGGCAATCAGTTTACAAGAGACAATAGATAAAAATTGGTAGTAAACTTAATAATTCATAAAAGATAAAAAAAAATGCAAAAACCACGATTTTTCCAATTTTCTGAAATAAACCTGAGAGACTTATAATGTCACTTCAGCGTCAAGGCTGCGAGTGTTACTCTCGGAGTTAATTTAATTTAGAGATTAATCACCGTCCACATGAATCATTCGCGATGGCAGGTACATCGCGGGTGTCTGAAAACGCCTGAATAAATTTCATTCGGATCAAATGTATAGTCCTTTTTTAATGAGTCTTACGGGTCGGAAAATAAGCCATTTTGTAAGCTGTAGGGACTAAATGATTCGACCTATAAATTACGGTTATTCGTCGCGTAAATCCCAACACGTGCTACACCGTGGGTCGAGTCAGGCGTTACAATTAATTTCCGTGGCTTCGTTACCGAGATAATATGTTTGCGAGGGGACCATCGTGTCCCAGGCGACTTCGTAATTTCCGAAAATCAACCGCCCGCAAGGCGTCCCCGACGTTGAGCACAGCGACAAACGAGTCACCCCACCGTGTCTTATCGTCCTGCTTCTCTGCGTCGCGATAAAGAGAACTCTGTTTTCTCGCAAAAAAAAAAAGAAATATTTATTGCGCAGAGCTCGCCGGAAACTCGTGTTTTCTTCAAGCTCCGAGAAAAGTAACGTTTACCCCTCGACGTGACGTGCCAAACAGAAACCTGCTCGACAAACGAATAAATAAAACAAAGAAAAGTAGAACGTCATCTCTCTCCCTCTCGTTCGGAGAAACGTATCGTTCCCTCGATTTATCCACGAGCGCGTTACACGCACTTACGCACACACCCAAGAACGAGGAGGGTGCACGCGTCCGATTCGTTCCAATATTTATTTTAATCTCGAAATGAGGGAACCTCGCGTGTTCTCGCGGAGAGACTCGCCGTACCGTTGCGAGTTATCCTGGCCGGGATTTTTGGGCAAGCTCGTATTGTGCCGGAGAAAGAGAGCCCGCTCCATTCGCGGCTCCAACTGGTGCTTTAACTCGCGCAATATTCGGCGATGAGGCTACGAGCGCGCGCCGGAACGAGGCTCATGAAGAAATCACCGAGGGTCCGGGGGCCCGTAGATTGAGGAGCGCAATTTTGTTTTGTAAATGCGTAATGCCGCCGCGGTCGTTTCCTCTTTTGTACGGCGCGCCAAAGAACGTGTGAAAACGAGAACCGCCTCGACCACGGTAAACTGTAGACGACGACGACGGCGACTGCTGCACCCGTGGGTGCAATCGGTTATTTAGAATTTCGCGACTACTCTCGACACGGCCCCATCGATTTCCCAATCGCCCGTCCCGAATCTATCCCCGCATTCGCGCGCAGACGACGGCAACGACGAGCCAGCGGACTTTTTGCTTACTTCAACGAACAAACGCGTTTCCGTAATTTTCACGGCAACGAGCGAGAGTCCCACATTGACCCGGACAGGATTTCGCCCAGCCGCACAAACACTGTTTGTGTCGACAAACGCTGTGTGGGAATTGCCGAATGTGTTTGAGTACATCAACGTGATCCGAAGTCGACGCGACTTTGTAAACGATGACGACGAAAGCGCAATATTCCAAACGATTGCATGGAATGAGCAGTTTCATCAAATTATATATAGTTCTGTAACTCGATATATTATATAAGAAGCGTTTCCAGACACGGGAGTGATTTAACTGTCGACAATAGTGAAAAAAGTAAGTTTTATCCTTGAAAAGGTAAGAAAATGCTGAGTCACCTTAAAAAGAAATAAATAAAAAGTGAGTCTTTACCAAATTATTTGTACGTTGAAAATTAAACTGTTTCACTATTGTACCATTTCTCTGAGAGATTAAACACACTGACTTTATAATGAAAGTCAATGAAGAACAAAATTTGAATTTTGAGGAACAAAGTGTTTCTAAATAAGCGAGAAGTGAGAAAAGTAAAGTCGCTCCGATGTCTGCGATTCTCTAATTGTTGGAAATTAATTCCACGATTCTCGATTCAAGTGAAAATTTTCGTAAATTCGGCGCGTTCTCGCCTCGCTTCGTAATCTCGCTTTCCACGGAGGAAGAAACGCAGAGAGGACCTCGACACTAAACTCACCTTGCCGAAATCCTCTCGGTTTCGAACCTCCGTCCGGCTAGAAAGATCTTTACGGAACTTTTGATCTCAACTCACCAACTCGCGCCGCGGTGAAGTCTCTCGTCCCTCAAGAAACGGAAAACAAACTTACCTGAAACAAAGAAAGGAAAAAGGTCAAGATCGATCAGGCTTGCGCCAAGGCGACGTCAGGAGCCGCCGGATGCGGATGTGCAACAAAACTCAACTGTTTTTAAGTAATCGTCACATCGTCCGCGTTGAACGCAGGCGGAACTTCCACCGTTAAGTGAGAAAGTCGACGCGATGAATCGACAACCTATTAATATATCGCGAGCAATCAAGCGACATCGAGAAATATCTCACAGTAAACATCGCGAAATGTCCGGAAAATATGTATCCAAGCAACGCAAAGTACAAGTTAATCGCGTTACATCGAGAAATCCCGTTGACGAAAAGTCGCTGTAATTCCGTTAGAAAATCTCTCCCGAGTTCCACGGCGATTGCACTCCTTACGAGATTTACACGTTCCGGGAGCGACGAAAAATTCTCCGAGTTCGGAGCGAGAAATTGGCCGAAGTTTGCCGAAGTCCGGAAGAAGTACTGGATGTAAACGGATCTACGCTAAACGCGAAACTTTCCTAACTACCGCATAAAACGAACGTAACGCCTACTCGCGACGACGTACTCCCGACATAGCAGATTCACGCGACAATATTTAAGGAGGAATAGATTCCACACAGTGGTGTCTCGCTTAACCCCCGTCATAACCCGCGATGGGATAATTACACTGCGAGTTAATTCTCCGAAAAATGCGTCGAAATTAAGATCTCACAGATCTGTCCGCTTGCAGATCTGTAATTTCTTTTCGAGGAGCGCTTCATTTTACACATCTCTTGCAATTCAAAGAGCTCGAGATGTTGCAATATTTCAGTCAATAAGAGAGGTAAAACTCAATCTTGCGATATCGCGAGTATCCGTTAGAATCTAACTCAAACGCAAAATGAGATATTTGCAACTAAGATAACACCAAGATGATACAAGTACCTTAAAAAACGCGATGAAATGATTCCCAGACACGGCTGCTCGCGAGTATCGGCACGCGATGACAGGCCCGATAGTAATTCGCCGGCGATTCACGAAGTCATCACGGCTAAGGACTTTATCGCGGTCTGTGCAACGAACCGTTGCAAGATTTGTCACGGTGGTGTAACAGGTGCCCGGAGGCTGCGTACCCGCCGCGACGTTCTCGTCGGCGCACGTTTCATCGTGGCGCGCCACGCACGCCGCTCGTTTCGACGCCGGCTGTCGCGTACGTGTCGCAAATCGCACGTGGGCGCTCGCTCGCTCGTTTTTCGTCTGCTAGAGCGAGAAGCGGAATGCGAGGGCGACGCGTGACAGCGGTTTCGCTCGCCGTCACCGGACAAATTAACCCGTGAACGCGCGCGTCACGAAACGACGGACAAAATGGTCCGCCTCGTTGCTCGAAATTAAAAATAGCGAACAAGAGCGTAACGAAGAGCCGCGCTTTATACGCCTAGATATTCCCGCGGATGTTGGTAGACTGTTAAATAGTTCGCGTAGTCTTTAGCGTCAGCTTACTCGTCGTCGCGTTGCCGCGACGTTGTTGAGAAAAATCGCGAAAATAGTCGGTGTGTGAGTACGCGAATCACTGGGAGAAAAATGCGGCTCCTTTTATTCCCAGCGATCCCAAAATCGCAGGAAACCTCCTCCTACACGCCTCCGTCCGTATTATCCCGTGCGAATCTTCGAGATTAAGTAAACGTGAATAAGTCACGGACAGAGAACGTCGCTTACATACTGTCGTTTGGAGTTTCCGTCTTATGTGTCTCTTCGCGAGCGCTTCAACTGAGAGAAGCGAGAGGGAGGACCAGACGAGCGAACGAAGCGATGCGAGTAACGTACTACTTTTACGTCCACATTGTGCGCGCCCTGAACGCCGACAACGAACGCCCAACACTCTCCCGGCCCTTCGTTGCTGCACAATTCCGGCGTTTCAGAACGGAGCACGAAGAGGGTGACAACGACGGCAGCGGAGGATTCAAAACGCGTCGCCTCCGCGGCAAGACGAGAGGCTGCGAGAGAGGGCGAGGACGTTACGGGGGTAACTTCGCCGATCCAACTTGTCGTGGCCAAAGCTCCAACTTCCACAGTCGAAGTTTCCACGACGTCGCTGGTAGCTGCAGGAAGACAGACGACGACTGGGAGAGTTGTCTGTTTCGGCTCGCGTACGCGGTGCTATGCCTAAATTTAGCACGTTCACCATCGACGCCGATTAACAATAAAAATCCACCCCCTCAAATATCGGGCAAATTTATCGGACGGACGCGAGAGTGATCGTTGGAGAAAAAGTGAGGTGTCCTCGCCGGCCGAAAATTATGGAGCGTCAAAAATCACCGAGATCGAAGTTGGGAATTTTACAACGGTCGCCATCGCGAGGCGCAAGTTTCCCCCGTATTAACGTAATTCGCGGTGGCACCGAGCCGCCCGGCTTTTTAATTAAAAGTACCGCGCCGCCATTATCTCGCGAATTTATAATCGCGCCTATCCACTCTCTCCCTTCGCGTCGCGAAAGTCGGCCTTTATTCTCGCGGCACGGGACCTTAATGAGCAATAATTCAAATTTCTATGCTTTCCTTGCGGTGTGCAATAAAGGTGGGAGAGAAGGTAAGAGAGACCGGGAGAAAGGGAATGAGAGAGAGGGCGAACGGATACAAGCAAGAAACAGGGATGTCCCCGTCCCGAAGTAACATATTTCCTCCTTAACAAGATTTCTTCCGGCCACGATAACCAATTGGGTCGCTTTGCGTTATTACACGAGCGGGAATATCTCGCTCGTTTTAACGAACAAATCACAGAGCGGAGAAGAGAGCGGCGGTATATGGGAGGATAAACAATGATCGCGCAAGTGGCCACGGCGTAGCCACTTGCGTAATTATTTATTATTATTATTACTATTATTATTATTTACCCTCCTGCATCGCCGTATCTCGCAAAACAAATATAGCGCATCCCGAGATAACGGTTCTTCGAATTTAGAGACTGGTCGTAATTTACGATGAATATTTATCGCGGCGACAGACTGAAAATCAGCAAATATAATCGACGCGTTGCGTCTGACTCCGACACTGCGAGTCGACGAGCGGGGACTCGGGTTGCTGCGAAACGCGAGCGTGCGTTATCAAGTAACGTAATCTCCGACCGAGATAACCGGTCGGTCGGTTGGTTGACAATCGCGGCTAAAACTCGACGCAAGGATCGACAGAAGCAACGACTTGGGCAGTAGAAAACTCGACCGGCCAAAGTGGAAGGAACGAAAGACGAAGGAGACGCAAAAGAAGGACGAGAGGGGGCAGCGCCCTCGCAAAATTTGCATGCTAATGAGACAACACGGTCAGGCTTTTCTCGGGGCCGAGATCCGTCCCGATGAAGTTTCAATTTATTCATGACGGCCACCTTCCCTTTCCTCGGGATACATTATTAATTGTACACTGCGGTGGAATATAAAAGGACGTCGGACGTGAAGAACGAAAAGAGGAGATCGAGATACGCACGATCGCAAGTTGCGAGTCGCACGAAGGATGTTTCCTGATATGTAGCGAAATTTCGGGAAACTAGCAGCGCCGAACCATCTCGAGTGTTACCGGACGGAGGCGTCTTTTAATTACTTACAGCCCGAATTTGATGCACGCGTCGTCGGTATTCGGACTGCTCTCTTCGTCTCTTAGGAGAAACTTGTCCCACAGCGCATTTGAATTACCAAATAACGCTGGTCGCTCCGGTGTAAGCCCTAGTTTCCACTGATACGCATCCATGTGTGAGTTACGAGTTACTTTCTCCGTGCTCAAGAATAAATTCGGGATTCGCCGTTCGACGAACGGTGGATCGTTAGTTTGCGCGAGAACGTACGGTGAATCGGAATCGTTCCGCCGGCATTTCGTCGGTCTTTCATTAGTCGAATCGGTACGGGAATGAAGAGAAACGAAGAGAACACGCAGTACCCTGGCCGCTCAGTAAACTTGCCACGCGGACGGAGAGGTAACCTTTGGTGAAAATAGCGTCCGTCGAGATTATTAATGCGCACGGTAGCGTGTATATTCCGATATCTTCCAAGAATGCCGGAACTCGAATGCTCGGCGTCAGAAATCGGAAACTTTCGCGCGAGAGGTAATTAGCGAAGATCTTTAATTAGCAGATCCGACGATCCTACGGACGTTTCTCCGTTGACGTCGACGCATATCGAACGCGAAATTTCGCGAGAACGAACGGCGCGGGGAGAAAGCAATGCGGAGATCTCTATAATAAGAGGAAGAGAGAAAGAGAAGGAAATAAAGGACACTGGGTTCATTGCACCGGGATGACCACGAGAACGATATTTCCCCGAATGGCACCCGCGGACTTTGGAAATGGCATTCGTTGATTCGATTGACCGTCCACCTTGACGTGCGGTCTGTCCTATCAATCAGCAGGCCTCACAGCTGATCGGCCCTCTTAGCCGCTGGAGGATAAAGCAGAATACAGGCTCATCCGCCGACGGTAAGGAAGCGCAGCGGGAAAACAAAACGGAGCGTCGTACCGACCAGAAATAAGCCTGTCGCGGACGCTCCAGCCGAAAATTATCCTCCACGAAATCAACGAGCCGAAGTAGCGGGACAACGTGATCCTCTTAAAACGATGATAAATCATTCTCCGTTCCTCGAATGTTCGAGAGAGTTCGAGTACCCCGAGAAACCCAAGAGTCCAAAGGACAACTCCGAGATCCTCTTTCAAGGCTTTCCGAGACTTCACAACGAGATCTCTTCGATCTCGGTCTTTCGAACGTCCTTCATTTTTTTCCCCATCAACTGGATTCCGACCGGATCTCGGTGAGAAAACTATGTTCGCGCCAGTCCCGTTTGCGCGACGCGCCACCGTGATTGCGAATCCGAGCGGCTGTCGCGTTTCGTCGTACGCTTTTGCCGACGAATGTACACGGCCGCATACCGAGCTGCGATTTGAATTACAATCGGCGCATCCCGGCGTGCCGTGCCGTTCGTTCGCTCGCTCGCTCGTCCAGCCGGTCGCGTCGGTTCGTCTCTCGTTAACCACCCGCCATTCTCGTGTAATTTTATGCTAAATTTCCGCCACCGTGCGCGCCCACCGCGCACTCCGCTTTTCCCGTGCGCTGCGAGTTATATTTCCCTCCTCCCTTCGGCCCTCTTTCGCTCCCTCCTTCTTTCTCTTTTTTTCTTGTCGAACCAGCGGAGCAGCGCAGCTCCACGCTTCCGCCGGTCTACTGCCTCTTCCTCCCCCAGCTCTGCCGGCCCCCCTTTCCTGCCGTTCTGTTTTTAATTTTTCCCCTACTTCACGCGCCCCTGCGCCAGATTGCCTGGGACGATAATCAACGGATATTCGCCGCGCTCCTCGGAACAATGGCGAGAGAAAAGACGAGAGGGAGAGAAAGAAAGAGAGACCAGCTGGGACGAGAATGTCTTAACACGGCACTGGTCGGCCTTGGCCTTGGTGAATTCGCATGTTACCCGTCGGTTGTGCGCGACGATCGCGCGTCTGGCGTTTCATGCGTGTGCGGGTACGCACAAAATAAATCACTCCGAGAGTGTGCGCTGATAGTCTGTAACGCCGGCCGCCGATCGAAATGGAGAAAAGAGTGCAATTTGTAAATAAAATACACCGGACGATTTCACGCGACGGTTAAAGAAGAGATGACGATATCCTCGTGAGGAATCGCGCTACCGCCCTGAATCTATACGTTCGAGTGTAATCACATCTGACGGAGAAAAAGAGAAAAATTGCAGGAAGCATAAATCCAGAATTCGTGTAATATCGACTGCTCGTCCCTAAAACGTGATTTCACCAAGGAAGAAACACGATTAAAGCCACGACCCTGCTGCTTTCTTAATTTTATCATGTTGCCAACGTGTCGGCTCCCATAAAATTGTTATAAATCTTGCAGCAGAGGAAAAAATGAAAGGATTAGGTCGAAGAGATAGAAGTTGGCAGCTTCATAAAAAATAGAACGCATCAGCCTGGATCTTCCCCAGAATCAAAATAAACGCGCTCCATTTAAGCGTCCCCCTTAAATCCGTGGAAACTTACTTAAACGCGATAGCGTCAACCGGTACCAGGTGAAAATCTGTATCAGCATCGACGGTACACGATGCGGTGAGAATACAATTTTTGAATAGGAAATCGATGAGACTAAATACATACGACACCCCTTCGCAAGCCACCCCTGGACAATAAACGCGGCATCACAACCGATATCCGCACACACACACAGAAAGAGAGAGAGAAAGATACGCGCGGGCGCGCACGCATACGCAGATACGATTCGTTTTTACCGCCACTTGTTGGAGCACTGCCATATGTCGTCCAAGCGTACGCCTCGGAGATGCACGTGTGCGTGTACAGCCTCGGGCAAAAATCGGCCGGTGAACCGGTACGGACAAAGTAACAGCTGACGATCAACGGCGAGACGTCTTTCCGATCCGGCAAACTGTGTTCTATTCCTCGGCGATGATCGCTTCTTAATCGCTGGAGGAAACGCGCTCGCGTATCGCTAATCGACAACGCGTCAATCATCGGGATTTAGTTCCTCGAAGCACCGTTGCTAGAAGACGCGTTGTAAAATTAGTACAAAGCCGCGATATAAGCTCTCTCTAAGAGGCTTATTACGGTATCAAACGGCTTCGGAGGCCGCGATGATTTTATCCGACAGTAACAGAGAGGGGAGAGGCAGCAAACCTCGACGAGGACGGATCAAAGGAGAGCGGCCGAACGCACGATGCGTGAGGCCGACGAGTAATTTCACGGTAGGACATGACCGGACTCCTGAATCGGCTGGAAACGCGGGACCAATTGACCTAACAGGTCGGCTCGACTAATTGGCAATTGTCGGTCAACGTTGCCGTTCGCGTCATCCTATCGCGTCCAAGCGTTTTCGAGTCGCGCACCTTCCGCGAGCGCTTCGTCGAATTTACCGAAGGAAACTCGGAGGTGCGCAACGTCCCACGCATATTCGTCAAGCACTCGCGATTCCGGCTCGATTAATAGCATTCGTGTGAGAGCCGGCCGAAATGCGCCGATCGTTGTATTGAGAGGCACTGGGCTGCTCGTACGAGACGTATAAGGCGACAAAAACTACCAGGCTCAAAGTCGTCCGGCAGGAACCTGTCCGGGCGAATTCGCCGCTCTGGGCCGTGTGAAAGAGCCCACTCGAGACGAGACTGTGTATTTCGGTCGGGCGGCCCTGCGCGAGAACAGGGACAGTGGATAAATAAATTTCCGGCCGGCCTATTCCTGGCAAGAAGTAAATAATTCGTCGCGGAATACCGACGGGCGGCGATGGTGACGGCGACGCTGCCGCATCGCGGTAAAAATCTATTCTCGGTGAGCGACACAGGCCTTCCGTATCGAATTTCCGGGCGAATTTTTCCGTGGGAAAAGTCGCGATCAACTGACCCGTCCCCGGGATATTCTCATGTCAAATCGCGCCGGACGCGTTCCTGTCCGGCAGCGGTCTGGAGGAGGGTGAGAAGTCGAAAGGTCGAAGGGCGAGACGGCAAATAGCGCGACTGCAGTTGCGTCGACTCGGATTCAATAATTCAGAGGACCGGTCAACGCCGCCGATGTGTCTGTGGTCGCTTGCCAATAGCTCGCGGTTGTCTCGTGCAGCTCCCGGTTGCACGTGCGACGACCGATCGCGTCGTCGTCGTCGTCATCGACGATAATGTGTACGCCGAACGCGACGACGCTGCTTTATGCGAGGACGACAGCGCGGCCTTTGCGATCGACTGATTGCCATTTTCGACGCGTCAACGAAAGAATCGTGCACGCAAAATTCTTATCTGCGACGTTCGCGAGAGTGTCGTTCGTCCTTTTTACTTTTTCTTTCTTTTTTCAAACAAGCTCCTCTCCCTCTCTTTCCCCCGTTATCTCTCTGAATTCGATATTCGCCGCGCGAGATAGTTTCTATAGATCGCTCTCACGCGAATTATTTAGTTTACGCGAAAGTCGTACAAATTGGCCGGCGTTATACGTCGCCGGGTGATTTCGAAAAATTAGATTTATTCCTGGCAAGCCGAAGTTTGGTCGTGCGAAGTTACGTCATTTAGCCACGCTGCTATAAGCGGGGAGTTGCTAACTCGATTAAAAAATTCCACTGGCAGCTACAATCTGCGAGTTGGAGGTGGCCGTTTTCCCGGTAATTCCATCGGGGCACTTTGCGTGGGTATAGCAATTTCGTTCTTATCTGTGTCACCACGCGGAACCGCTGGCTAACTGACGTTGCGACCACCTCTAATGAGAATGAAATACTTTTACCGGAAGAAATGGGTGTCAATCGTCCTTTTTTTCTCTTTCTCTCTTCCTTTCTCTCTCTCTTTGTCGCGTTGACACACACACACAGGCTGGGTGCGTAGCTGGCTGAAACCAAAGTCCGCCGCAAATTTATTTGTGACTGACGTCACGAACCCGGCCGCCGGTGTGTGACGGCTGAACAAAATACTTTCGCCTGCAGAATAAAATTCGCCGTATCTCCGACGTTTCTTTCGCATCGTCTAAAAATAGAGCCCGCCAAAAATCCGGTAGTATCGCCAAAATGTAAAAAAAATGCCGTTGCAGCTGCTCGTTCGGCGTAACTGACAAAAAGAATTCGAAACGCCGGCGCGTGCGAGGCCGATTGGCCTCCGGCCAGCGAACCGACGGCGTGTAATTCGATCATCGTGTAAACCTTGCGGTTCCCGGCATTTATGTAATTCCCGCCATTTCCCCGTTACACGATTTTCCTTTTAGCCCTCGATGAGTCGATCGTCCGACATTGTCGCTCCTCGATTTCGCATTCGCGAATTCCGGCTGACATTCCCTCGGAATCACCGACACACTTCGAACGGGGAACCCTATTTGACACTATTTCGGCTCTACACGCCCGCCGATAAAGCACGAGAACGGAAACGCGGAACTCGTTCGTCGTACGAACTACGACAGAGATCTGTGATTTTCATCGTCCTGCCGTCGCTCTATATCCGCGGTGTAGTCGCGTGTCGTCGATTTTATTTCCAGTCGTGACATCACCGCCACGCTAGTGTCAAAATTAACGCATTCTTCATTAATAAGATTCATTTGTCGTTGCATGAAGATTGCTGCTTCGCGATGGTCTGCATCAATACGATTAATTGGATTTAACAAACCATTCGAATGGATCGGATAAATAACTTATTTTGGCGCGCGCGAACGCGACGTGCGCGAATTAATCGATAATGCAGCAGCACCACAGTGCAGCAGCGGCGGCGATGGCGGCGACGGCAATCGCATTCGTAAATTTAGCTGGTTTAATAATATTCGTCAGCGAGCCGTGCACACCGGCGAATCGATAAATTTATGCGAAACAGAGCCCAAATATAATTACACCGCACCTCCCTCCCCATCGAAGGGATAAAGGCGATTTAAATCGGGTAGAATTTTGCGCCAAACTGGTCCGACATGGAGCCGACGGCAAATTCGCAACTAATTAGGGAAATCGAGAAGATGGCCCCGTGCTTTAAACGAGTGGTAAATCGGCGTCGACGCACCGGTAAACAATTATTTTTCACCCTACGAAACAAAATCCTTCGATTGCGCGCCGCACGCGCGCACAAGTCGCTTTGAAATTTGTTCGATTACGCGTGCGACCACCAATTTGGTTAAGCAAATACGGCATCGATATGTATATATTTACCGGTGACCGGGTAACCGGAGCGCGTTTTACGCACGTGAGCGCGGCAGAGGCAAAGAGATTGATGAACGCTCGTGTTTTTTCGGAAGTCGATTAACATTTGAAGAGCGCGACAGGGAAGAGAAGTAGTTTCCTGTTTGACTCGAAAACGCGTGTGCAACCACCCGTATACGCAATTCATCGCGATGATTAACGGGAGCTTTCCGAGAGTCCTGTGGACCGTAATAAGTGCGTTTTCAAAAGCAAGCAAAAAGATAAATAAAAATGAAATATATATACGATCTCCCTGGACGTGTCTCGTTGCAAAATGGATACGAGGATTTATTTTCCGAGCGATTTCTCCGTCGTCGAGGTTATAATTAAAAAATTAATGAATCGTCGCGAACAAAATTAAAAGGTAACGCGGAAATGATGTTTTTTCGTGTGTGTCCGTCTTCAGGGAACGTAATGAAACCTGTTGAACCGACTCTCGTAAAAAAATACCGGCTGTGTGTAGCAATTAGAGAAACGAGCTGTCGAGGCTCTCCGATGATCATGTTCGCGTAAGATTAGCGCAAAATGCGTCGGTGAATTATATGGGAGGTGCTGGGTGACGCGGCGCGTGAACTGCCTGGCTTGTGACTAGGCTGACTGACTGACTCATCGACCAAGATATTGATTTCTACGGCGCTCTCTTCCCTGCGCGGCTGATTAGATCGTGTAAACGCCTCGTGTAAACCTCTACCTACCTGACGGCGCGCGCGCTCTCTCTCTCTCTCTCTCTCGTGCGATTCGATCGATCGGCCGCGTAATGCCACGCTACAACAACGTGACACAATCACGACGTATTTTTCTTTCATACGCGAATGCTTCGTCCACGCGATAACAAGCAACCCCGTGCGAGCGATAACGCGGCGATTCGAAACGTTGGATCGTATTTGTGCTATAATTTTCGAGCCCAGAAGAGAGAACGAAGGGAGAACGCACACGTTCGACGTGTGTTTCGATCGATCGGCATATTTCATTCACGACGCAAGTCTAGATTCTTCAAAATCGCGTAGCTCGAACCGCTCGCGACTACTACGAAATTACGAGCACAGGTCGCGCCGAACTTTCCATTGTCTCGGTTGCCGACACAATTTACCCACGCGTGACGCAGAAAAATGTCGGACGAGGTTACGCAAGTGGCGGGCCACGTGGAAATATCGACGAAGGTGAGCCTTTCAGTTCCCTCTCTGTCGACGATGTCCCTCGAATTTTTCCATATAAATAGAAAGACAAACGTTGTCCCCCGAACCTCGCGATGACCGTGCACTAGACTCTACACAATTCTGCCCGTATTCAGTCAATTTTCGAGTTAATTTCGTTTCCATGATGGAATCGCGCACTGCAAAAAATTCGTTCAACTCCCGATTCTTAACTCGTGCGATTTGTCATCTCCGAGTTTTAAATAGAGCGGCAAGCGTAAGCGGCACACCACCCTAGGCTCTCTTCATCTAAAATACAAATCTTCGAAAGCTTCTATGAGAAGTTCGGCGAACCCCGCTGCGACATTTACGTAACAAAAGGATCTCGTAGCGGCGACGCGGGTTAAAAATCCTACAGGTGGCCAAACACCGACTCGTGCGAGACTTCGTGAATATAAATATGCGTGATTAGGAGGATCTCATAAGTTGTCCACGAAAAATTAAGAAGACTAAGGTGAAGGCGAGCGCGATAAGAAAAAAGGTGAGATCAGAAGAAAAACAAAAACATTCCTCGCACAATAATAACGATGAATCGCAGGTCTCCCCGAGGAGACGTGTAATTTATGAACAATTCCCCATTACGTAACCCGTGATTACGCTTATGACAAAGTTACGACGCGAATGTGAGTAACTAGGCGCGATAAGGCGACGTGCTTTCCATACACGGAGAGAAAACCCCGGCATGGTAATAATGGTGTTAATTATCACTTAGAAAATGAGCGGCCAACGACAAGATGATGCGCAGCAGGGCGTGTACTTTTAAGGCCGCATCCGGTAACAACGCGGCGCTTCACAAGGCGACTTCCGTCGTACGGTTGGGGAATTTTGATCGGGCAAAACGAATATTTTCGATCGCGCTCGACACCACGCGCGAACGCACACATACATACCTAAAGACGCGACCAAGCCAGACGCTGACGCATCGCGCATACGTTATTTCTTTTTATCGGTGGTTCTCAATCGCGAGTCCTCAAGGCTAATCCGAAAAACGTCCATCAGTACGCGCATAACTCATTGTTAGCCTCTCCCTCCCCCTTCTCTCCAGGCGTCGTCAACAACTGTACAGAGAGGTTGAAATTCGTGAGACTCGTAAGATGCGAATCGTACGTCCCTGTTACACCGCACAAAATCGGGACGATTATAGTACCGAAGGAGTAAACGTCGTCGAATAGTTCTTTAGGACGAAGGTAACCGAGAGCAAACCTTACTGAAATAATTAAAAATTAAAGCAGACGCGCTGAGAGAAACCGTCGCTCGATGCTACGGAAGAATGTCCATCGAGTGAAGGACGCGCTCGAAGAAACGACCCGACGATTATTTCCAACGATTTCCATTAACTATCTGGAAACGAAATTCGACCAATGCCAAAGTCGACGATCGGCATTTAAAATCCCAACGTCACATTTCGGCCGAGCGAAAAATCAGCTTGGAATTGCTCGCGCGTTATCGACACGACTCGGCGAATTCCGGAGCCGCTTGCGACGGTGGTACTTTCCACGAGCGTGCTCTCCCATCGCCTATTGGGAGAATAATTTGCAATGTCTGACAACTGCATCTGTATCTACAGGCTTTAATCTCGTATCTCGCGGAACATCGGAGCTTGCACCTGCACGGTCTCCCGGCCGACATAACGGACAAATACGAACGCAAATGGCCCGTATGCATATTTATATGCAATACCGGCTCGTTGTTTTCGCCGGCGGTCGCGCTCGGATAATAACGCGCCGTTAATATTTGCGCGTTACCGAGGCGATGCGCGCGCGAAAGAGTGAATAATATGCCGCATTAGCCGGCGAACGCGCGCGGTCGCCAGCCCCGCCGAATAGGCTTATCAAGCAGTAAACCGGTCGCTTATAATTATCGCCTCCCCGTCGGCGTTTTCGAAGTGGGTCGCCCGTTTCGCGTTACATAATTATAACTCGCAACCGGGATAAAGGCTATTTGACTCACGTACCTTTTGTTAACCCGACAACACAATTAATCGGAGGTAAAGCACTAATCGATTGGCCGTGTACCGTGAGTGCCGTGCGTACGTTGCTCGCGCAATCGTTTACCAAGCGACCCGAACGAGACGCGTTTTACCGCGTTCATTTGTCGACTCTCGCGGGGTTACAATCTTCGGTATTAAATGTATCGAAAAGTGATACAACCAAGCGACGATCGATCGCAGTTTTTACGACGTAGGAAACAGCATAGGAGAGAAAAACAATATACAGAAATGTAACAAATACGTATCACGCATATAAAAAAATGGATAAAATCGCGAGATATCTTACAAAATCGCTGTGTAGAGCCGAAGGTAAAATAATTTTCGATCAAAGCACAGCATGGTGAACCGAATGAACGTTCCCGCGACAGTGAGAACATTGAGTAGTAGTAGACGAAAAGAAAAGAGAGGGAAAGAAAAAGAAAGACGAGAGGGCAGGTTAACCGGTTTGAAAAATGCCGACCATCGAACCACCGAGCCGCAAGAAACGCGAGAAGCACCTGGTAGTCCTTCGCCCATGTTACCCAGTGGTCCTTAAAATTCGATGATCGTCGCGTCATTCGAGGCACGTCATAATCGCTGCGACATTGCGTTTATTATGCGCAAAGACGCGCAGAAAACGGAGAGAAAAAGTGTGATACGTCGATGTGGGACGCGAAGAAACGAGCGCGAGAGTGAGAGAAGACGAACGAAAAGGAAAGGGACGAGAGGCAGGGGAATAAAAAGAAGGAAAGGAAAGACACATCTCCGGGAGAAACTGGTTTCGAGGAGCAACTACGCGCGTTTCGCGGACCTCCGCAGCAGTTTTCGTTTCCTCGGAGGCTTCGATATCATGGCCTTGAACATCCCCAGGGAGGAGGGGCGCCGCGGGAATTACTCGAAGAATCTAACAGAGAAGTTACGAAAACGCGGCACGCACTCTAAATAAGCGAGCGAGCGACCGAGCGAGGGGACGCGCGCGATCGATACTTCCCAAGTGTCGGTAGTTTAGATAGAGGAAACTGCCGCGTGGAAAGTTTCGATACCATGTATCAGCGCGGAAGTATCAATGCCGAACTATCGGTTCACGCGTAAGTTACGCGCGAAAATATTTTATGAACGAATGTGTACCTCGGTCATTTGCACGACGCTGATGGCGCCCGGTGTTATCGATATTTTTCTCGTGTTTCCCCCCTGCGTGGGAGGTATTGATCCGCACTGTACATCGGAGAGAAGTTGTCAGCGCGATCAAATCGGCGCGAGCAAACAACGAACGCACGATTGCACGACTCAACTTTAGACACGGCGTACTTAAAATTACGAACAAGATACCGTTCTGAATTCCGTCGCGGAAAATCCGCTTATCTATTTTTTTTTTGGTTTTCCATTAATACGAGATACGAACGTGTACGCAGAGAGAATGGAGAAATTCTTCGATCGGACCCGACTTAAAGGCGAGAAAAAAAAATAATGAACGGCGACGACCGTGGCGCGCTCGGATCCCAAAGAACGAGACGGATCGCAACGTTACGCAAGTATCCTTAGATACACTTGACCCACCAACATACTTTCACTTTTTCCATTCGAGGAGCGAGAAGGCGAGAGTCTCGACGCCGCCGTCCCTTTCGTTCGGCGCGCGCGATCGGCGATGGTAGTCGTCGATCGAGAGCACAAAGGTACAACTTCACCCAGCTCGGAGCGAAGACACGCCGCAACGAAGGTGAAAGTTCCGCGATGGAAGTTGCTCCGAAAGAGCAGAAGAGCAAGGGAACTTTAACAAGCTCATCAGCAAGCCCGAAACCTCCGTTCCTTTTTCACCCTCGCGCGCCAACAATGGCCCGATCAATTTCGAGAGTGATTTCATGCCGATACCCATTATATCGCAATTCGCAGAACATCGTTACGTACTACCGTCCGACCGACGTTTACACGATTCCCTGCGTGATTCGCGCTTTATCGCTCTCAATTAAAATTACGACGGAATAAAAATGTGCATCGTGCAAAATCGCAATTTAAATGGAGCGCGCGCTCGTTTCCTCCCTCCCCTCCTTTCCCCCCTTCCACGAGAGATCTGCCCAATTAGTTTCAATTTCTTCTAGAGGTGCCATTATATTCGCGAGCGTGTGCGTTGCGCTCGTCGTGAGAGCCGTCCGTGTGAATCTCCGACAAACACCGGCGAACCGGCTCTTGACCTCAATGAGTGCGATTCTGTTGCATTCACCGTGTGTCGCTGACGTGTTGCTATTATTCGTGCCGCGCTACCGATTCCGCCAACTAAGATAATTACAGCGAGCTATTACAGGCGGCGAGCGTCGCGCGGGTTGAGCACTACTGCTCGAACCGTTGCTCAAAGAGAACGTAGAGGAATCCTGTTCGGAGGAAGGTAAAGACTTTTATTCCTTGTTAGTTCGCGTTAAACTCCCGGTCTCTGATCAACATCCGTTCATGCCGTCCATCGTTCACTGCAGTGGTCGCTCGACCTATTCTCAAAAATGTGAAGGCTTGAAAAAAAAACTGTCCGCCCGGTTCGAGTCCAATATGAGAAAAAGTGTATTGCCGCTCCAAAGTGTCTCAGTTTCCGGGATTTGCGCGATCGAATGTTTTCGCGGCACATCGGGAACAGGAACGGTCTCCTCCGACGCTTTTTTCCGGCCCGTAATATTTTCCCGGCTGACACCGGAGGATCGTTTTATGCGAAACACGCTGTACATCATCGGATACAAACGACGCGAACGCGTCAGATAGCGCGCGAGCCATGGCGCGGATATTCCGCATATTTCGATTACTAAACACACGCGCGCACACATTTTCCGCGATGCGAATTTTATTATCTCGCTGTAATCCGATTTATAGCGAGCACGCTACGAATTAATCGCGTTACCGGAGCTCAAGACTTTTGTTCGATTTGTCGAATATCGCGCGCGATACTTCAAAACCGCAAAATGTGACGCCGTCGAGAGGGATTTGGCAGATTTTTCTATGCGGCTCTGAACCCCCCAAGATTCGACCTGAGCTCCCGTCCTTACGAAAATATCGTTTCTTTTTTCGATCTTCTCTGCATCCCGGTTTATAGAAGGTTAATTTCTTGCATTTCACGTTGCTCACGTCCTCTTTGTTCGTCCGTAGCCATTATGCCTTCGCTTTCCTCTTTCTCTTTTTCTCTCTCTCCTTCTCCGTCTCTTTCCGCCCGGCTCTTTTCTTCGCGTAGCCTCATCCGCCCCGCGAAGCGTCTCAAAGCGCGCGGAGGCGGCTTAATAATTCAAATGTTTACCGTCGCTTTCAAAGATAAGCTGATAAAAGCGTGCACTCGCCTCGAGCCAATATAGGGAACCGGCTTAAAACTGTGCGGGTACACACGCACGTACATACATACATGCATGCATGTACGCGCGCGTGAATGTAATTCTCAGTAACGACGAGCGCACGCGCATGTGCGTGACACACGTACTACACGTGCGACGCCTACATACGCGGTGCAACGGATTAATCTCCGATCGGCGCATCCCGGTGCCAAGACGTCACTTTCATTAAATCACCGTCACGCAGACGGTAACCTCGTTTCCGCGCCGACATGGCTGTACAATGTAATCGAAGAGCGCAACCGTTCGCGATATCGGCTCATTGGCTTCACGTAAAAACGAGGGCTGAGCGTTGTTTGAAAAAGGGTGAAAGGGAGAAGAAAAATTGCAATTTCTTTTACGTCTCAGGGTAAAATTAAAAGATTGAAGATATTTGAAATTGAAAAAGGGAGAAATGCTTTAAACGGGCGTCGAGAAAAAGCGCGATAACATCGAAACTCCGAAGGCATTCGCAATTACCGTGTAACAATGCACGAATAAATAGATTGATTTACTCTGTAAATTTCTTAGAATGAGGTTTCATTTCAAGCAATGTTCCCCCGGCGTTACCAGTTGATCCGCTCACGGTGTACGTTTTACGGCTCCGTTGAGCCACCCATGTGATATATACTGCTTTGTATATGTTGTAAATAGCCGCGAGAAGTATTAAAGATCAAAGAACATCAAAGAGCAATTTCTCTCCTATAGACACACACTAACCTCCCTTTTCTCGAACCTTGTTATCGACCTGTGTGGAAAGAGCAAACGTTATAACCGTCTACTGATTTCTTGAAAACCGGAAAAAACTAGAAAACCGAAACAAGATTAGCTTTTATCTTCTAAAGTGTTTTACCGTTATGAGAAACGTTTTTCGAAAGTATTCTACTTCGTTTCTCGAAACTACGATCATCATAGTCGGATCAGGCGGACAGTTCGATCAGTTCGTACGCAAATAATGCGAAATTTAGGCACGACAGCTAAACACATCGACTGCGCAATTACGCATGCGAAATGAAATTACGCCGGCCGTCGATAATCGGGACGCGACCGTCCGAGCGCGGTATTGTTTCGAAGAGTGCGCGCCGATGACAATGCTTCGTTTTGCAATAATTTCATAGCATAACCGAGTACTGCCTTTGCCGGAACGACGGATACGTTTCATGATACGCTCGCGAGTGGCGTGATATCCAGCGCGCAAATTGCGCGGGAAAACTCGCGAGATTATTTCGCGAGATGATTGCCGCACGTCTACTGCGTCCCCTGTGTGATCGCGCGTTTAATCGCACCGTTGCTTCAACCAACCAACGTTACCGTCAAAATACGGAGATTCAGAGAAAAAAAAAATACTAAACTACCTATGTCTCGAACGCGTTGCTATTTTAATCATTCATTCCGCGGTACAAACACACATCTCTTTTTAATCTTATTCGACTTCAGATTTCGATGTTTAGCAAACGACGACTTCATACGATCTTCGTACACGCGAAGTTATAGCTCCTGGCACTCTCCATCAAACGCGCGCGTCGTTTTATTTTTACCGCGAGACACGTGTAAACGGCTAATCGTGGCTTGACGAGTAGCTGACAGGCCGGACAGGTGCAACTTCCTGAAATCGTGACAGTGAAACGTAGGTAACAATGTGAACCGGTGTTCCGGCCGCGTAGTGCTCGTGTTGCGCACCACGAACGAACGGACGAACAGCTGCGCTCATCCGCTCGGAGGTTCTTAGAGTGAGACGAACGATTTAGGGCGGCGAACGGGGCCACCGATTCCCGAATAACCTTTCTGCCGCCGGCTCGAAAGGTCGTATTCGTGAAGTGATCCGCGGACGAGGAATGGCTTTCGACGAAAATACTAGCTTATGATGGGAAGTATCTGACGCAAGGCAGCTGCCGATGCCTCCTGGGTATTCAACCGCGACTAATAAATGATCCCGAACGCCGGCCAACAGATCGAAGAAACATTTTGCGATGGCGTTACGCGTCGAAGTGCCGACCTCGCGAGTCCAAACTTCGCGGAACGGTTCCAAAAAACAGTGTTACCTTGTGCTAACTATTTATAATTATATATAATATATATTGTACATGTATAATTATATACGCGTGTAATTATACATATACTCTTGTATGCATAATACGTAATGTATATTTATTTAATGAGCAATCAGAGCGTGTCGTATTAACGCAACAAGAGAGAAAGTTTGACGCGAGTCTTTGCGCAACGGGGACGAGCGGGAATTCAACTCGGACGCGAACTCCATCAATCTGATATTTCGCACGGAATAATTCCAATCGAGTTGTATTAATAATCGAGGTTAGCTCGAGTCGGCGATTCGGTGACCCTTTCCACCACAACGTGGTCCGACGTGTATTATAAATAGAAATGGAAAATTGAGTTAGAGCTAGGCTAAATCAGATTTGACGAAGACCAGCTTTAATATAAACGAGTCAAATAAACGACGCTCCGCGGGATACAATAATCCGGCCTGCGCTCTGCGAGCTTGTAAAGCCTGGGCGTTTGTTTGCACCTTCCAGTGTCTGCTCAGAGTCACGCTAATGAGTCTCAGAATTTAACTGTTGAAGCGAGGCATTGCCCGGCTTTATAAGGCGAAAGCGTCGCGTATGATGCGAAATGCCAATCCGCGATAGATATCACCGGGCGACGTATCGAGAACAAAATTATTTTCCCGATCGCGTTCCCTTTGTGCAACACCAACGGAAAAAGCGGGATGCGTCCCGCGAATCCGATTACAAGATCGCGCCTGCCTCGTCGGATCTCCATTACGGAGGCCGTCGCACGCTGCCTTCCGTTATTTTTCCCGCGATGAAATCCGCGCGCGCCGCTGTCGTCCATTGCGTCGCGACAATTTCATCGCGCAAAAATATCGGCCGCCGCGCGCGCGGCGTTCTCTATCTGCGCAACGGAATTAATTATCTCTCTCTCTCCGCTCGCGGTGGATGGACGCTACGCCGGGACGGCGAAATTGCCTGCTTCCTGGTTGAAGAGCCTCAGATTGTCCGTCAACGCGAGAACCGCCGTGCGCGTTAAGCTCCGTTTGCACATCGCGTCATTTTCTATAATAATTAGAATCCCTGCTAATACCCTAACACCCGGCGCGGTACGACTGCATCTAATAATGGAAAGTCGGTTTCCCACGCTGTGGACTCCGTTTACCACGAAATATCCGAGGAGAGCAGAACAACGGTGCGGAGGAGGATCTATGGAGCGCGGGGATCAATTGTTTTAGTATATTCGCCAAACTATGCGACGAAAACTTCTCCCTATGCAACAAGAATTTCCCATCTAGCCGTGCATTGCGCGTGAATAACCCGTTTTACCGTGTATGTATCAAAAACCATTTTCCAGGGTGGGATATATCCGAAATGCGCGCACGATAGCGAGAACGCTCTTGCGGCTTACGCGTAACAAGAAATTGATTTTCGGCGGGGAAAAATTAAAAAAAAAAGTGAGAAAGGGAGAGCGAGAGAGAGAGAACGAAACGTTTTCGGTCGCGCGACCAAAAATCGCGCTCTCGCCGGGACAATCTCCGTAATCCGATCTAATTAACGAAGAGACGTGATCGGATTATCGAAAGTTTCGCATTATTGGACACACACATCGTGTCGACGGTACATCGGCGTCGGTTATACACGCGAGCGAAATTGTTTTCGGCCCCGGCCGACAAACGTCGCCGACAAACGACGATGAAGCGTTTTCGCGCGCGAGCTCATGGCGTTATTTTCAGCGGCTCGTCGCGTACACGGTGACGCTATTCCGTCGATTTATTTACGGCGCGGACGCGACGGACCACTGAATCCTTTATTCCGCCCGCGTTCCAGAAATCGAGGCAATATTCGGTCGGATCTTTACCTATTACTGCACTGGGTGCGCTATAACGCGATCGCCATGACTCGGGGAATGTGAACACTTATGCTCCCGCATCAGCATTTTCGCCAATTAATACCAATGGGAATGGCATGGGAGGATGTTGCAACGTTGTTGCGGTGAGAACTGGTGAAAGCTGGCCGTCCGAAATGTGTGCACGCGCGAGAACTCTCTATTTAGAATATAAAATCGATATCAGCCGGGGACGATGCATTTCTATTTATCGGTAATCTCAAAGAATCGCGAGGCGCGAAGAGGGATTAAGATCGCTCGATGAGGATCCTTAAATAATATCGCAAGCGGGTGCGCGGGAAAGGAACGGCGACACGTCATTAACATAACTGGAATCGCGGTAATCGCGCGATCGGCCGCGAATCCATGATTATTAAGCCCGTCCGCTAATTTGTCGTCCTCGTCGACGACAGGCCGTCCCTACCAAAGACAGACCGGGCCTGCGCCGTGAGTATCACGGCGGCGGTTAATTTTCAGTATCGATCATCGCGCGCAACGAGGGCGATTTAATTAATTAATTTCCCGCGACATGAGTTACGAGTACCCTGTCGGACGTTCGATAGCCGGGAAAATGGAGGAGCGGTCTTACCGGTGACGCGTCACCAAGTCTCTCGTTGTTCGCGTGGGCGAGAAAAAACAACGACGATTGAATCGCGAGACAAAGGGCAGACGAAATTTGCAAACGCCGCGCGAACTCGTCCCCCGTGATACCGCGAAAGAATTGTCTCGATCCGCGCGATCACTCCGCGAACGCGTAACAAGGCTTCGTGTGAGCGCGGCGCTCTTAGCGCGAACACTCGCGAGTTGAAAGGCTTTCGCGTGATAGTGGCTCTTAAGTTGCACGCACGCGAGTGCTCCTTTGCGTTCGTTCCATGCCGAATGAAAATGCGTTCCGCCTCTCGCGGAACATCACGTCAATGCCACGCAAACCCGGTGCGTTGCTTATTTTTCCACGAGATAGTTTCCGGTGGGTGTTTACCCGAGTGGAAGGCCCCGACAGAGGCAAAGCGAGAGAGAGAGAGAGTGCGTGTGTGTTCTTTTACTCCTCTAGTAGCGATGTTACTCTCTTCCGCGGAAAGTTAGCCGACGGTTTGGAAACCGCAATCGCGAAACGCGGAAATCACGCGAGAGAGCACGGGAATATCGTCGAGTAATCGATTACCGAGGAGGGATCGGTCTCTTATTATTCAGACAACCGTTTCGCGAAACGTTGCGAAACGAGAAACGCCCTGGCGATCAACGGATGATCGTAGACCGATGATGCGATCGCTATAAACGACGGATCCGCGAAAAGATAATGTCAAGATGGAAGTAAGCGCGGTCGAAAGTCTCGAACTCGCTTCAAAATCGTCCGGTAAATTCACCCGTGTCTAAAAATCGCGACTGGGACCCTCAAGATGGGCACGGAAAAATCTGCCGGCAGTCGAAGGTTACACGCATGCCGGACCTCTTCACGGCGAGTTCCTGGGAGGAGAGTTTCGAGTATAATCCGCGCTTACAAATCTCGAATCGCGGAAGAAAAATCGACGGGGCGCGACACGCCGACCATAAACGTCGGCGCGGAAAAATATGATACGCCGCCGCGAGCCGAAAATACGGCACACAGGCCGAGGTCCGCGAAAATAAAAGAGAGGAACTTCGAAAGGAAATATTCCGCTCGCGGAGAGAAGGAGGGAATTGATAGATTGCTCCGCGAAAGTTGAAAGCGACCTTGACGATCGAGGCGACTCGCATACCACGTGGTTACCCAATTGACACCCGAGCAAGCGGTATACATCAAAAATGTAATTTTCGCGACGCTCGTTTTACACACCATTGCATCACGGAGGTACGTCCCGATGAACAATTTCCCGTACGAAGAAAATCGATGACGCGAGAAAAAAAAACGTGGCCAAGTTTGATTATCGGAGTCGCATCTTGCAACTCGAGACTTACTACGTTAAACGCAAAACGTGCAATTGTTTCACGGCATGAAATTATAGACTGTATCTCTAATGGCGTGCAAGAGAACTGTTACGCCATATCGGAATAGAAAGCAAGCAGCGAGATAACACAAAAGCTGGACATTACGGTCTAATTATCACGAAACCGATGGTTACGGCTCTCATTAAGATAACGATGACTAGTCCATGTGTCAAAAAATGTCTCTCTCGTTCGGTCTCTTTCACGAAGAAGAAAGTTATTAACTTGTACAAGAGGCCAAATTGACCGTCGGCGCTTAATAAATCCTTTAATATCTCGGTTATGGGAAGCATTTAGTCGCCTCGTAGGTCCCTAAGACCGTTCTAGCGCATGCTCGGCATTCCCGGCGTAGGGTTCCCCATAAATTGCGAATACGATACGTCCTGAAAACGTCGGCCGCCGGAGTGCTTTAACACTAAGCGACCCGGGGAAGAACGAAAAGAAAGAAAAGATTAAAAGAGATGACACGTCGGATCGATATCAAGGTAAAATGAGACACCACCTAACGCGACGCGCGGACGGACGAGTCATAAAATATCGACGACAAGCTTTCAGAGCGTGATCTGTCAGTCCGCTCTCCCCCCTCCTCTTCGAAACTCAATAATGTTTCACACTAACAAATAAAATTCATCACGCCGTCGGTTATCCGATACTAATAAAATTACACGTATATTTCCTGATATCGATATTTCTGTCGAATATCATAACTTTTAATATCGCGCGGTGAAATCCGCAACATCGATACGGCTCGTGCGTTTCCGTTTAACGAACGTGCGACGAGACAGAAGGGGCGTCGCGACTCTAGGCAAATACTTGGACGAGCAAAGCGTCGGCTCGTCGAAAGGCACTCGAAGCTAAACGACGAGCTCAAATTCCCTCGAATTGCGAAACGTGTTCCGCATAGTGATGAGCAGCGGCAATTTCAGTCTCGGTTACGGCGCGACGATAAAGCCAGCGCGCACAGAATGAGGGTCGGTCGCGATGATAGCGAGAACCGGTTCTCGCGATTCGGACCGCGGGCCGCCGACGAGAACAAGGAAGGGGACGGTAAAGGAGAAAAATGGTTCATAATCACAATGCAGGCGCGAGATAGCGAAGGTACCGGGGCACAGGTGTCGGCGACGCATCATCGGAGAAAATAGCTCTCGGTTTCGCGAGAGCGTCGCGCGATTACCATTCCCGGCGCAAAAATACATTCGAGTCGAGTCTTAGTCATCGATATTCGGATCACGGTCGCAATTACGGCCGATATCACCGGCGGCGGAGAATTTCAGGGCGAGAGGTATGGGCGAGAATTGCGAAGTACCGGCGAAACCCCTTCGAAGAGATTGTCGACGGGGAGAATATTTCTTTCGATTACGTCGATGTACGAACGGCAACGGTCCATAGATTCTAGCCTGCCATCTACGTCGCGAAAATTCATGCGGGTAGAAATTCGTCACACGGGGTGATTAATTAAAAACTCGGCGCGACCCGATGACAACGAACCATCGGCCATTCTTGTTTACAGAGAAACCATACCGCAACTAATCGCGATTACGATGGATTTCCTATTACGTCGACGCTGGTGCGCGCGTGCGCGGGCGCAAAAGGCGCGGTTTCTAATTCCCGAGGAAGCAATTACACGCGCTAAGTTTCTTCTCGCTCGCTCGTTTGCGCGAGGCTCACGTCGAGCTCGCGCTCAACTTGTAAGGAGGTACGCTCTGATTGCCGGTTTGCAGCCTAGTTTCTATTGACAATGGCGTCGTTGACGACGACGACAATCTTACTCAACGAGGCGCGGCACCCGAAAGGATACAAATTTCAGTCTCACGTTGCGAATACAAGAATTTCGGAGCAAGCTCAGCATTTCGACGCAACGTCGCGTTCTCGAGCGAGTTATGGCGTTTTGAGCATTTTGCAAGCGAAGAATATTTTCAGCAAGTTAGCATTTCAATGCAGCAAATCGGAATTTCAAACCCGACTATTGTTAGAGTTATCGTCGAAGATAAAAAAAAAAGAGCTGCTCGTTAACCAAATTCTCACAATAATTTCAAGAATGTCTAAATTAGATGAGTCATCCTCGACAATACGATCTACCGTTTATCCAAGCTAAATCGACGAGTAATGTTAAATGTAGAAACAAGAAATTAGGCGTTCATTTAGAAAAATAAGACGCAGATAAATTAATCCAGCCAACTTTCGATCACTCGTAATCTAGACAGAGAGTTCTACATATTTATGAATCTCCGAGTTTAAGAACCGTCTGCAATAGCCGTGAAGTGTGCAGTAAGACGTAAGCAGCAAGCTAATTGACCAATCACAGTCGATTTATTTTTGGAATGTATGAATCCAATTGGCCAATTAGCTTACAGGCTTGTGTCTTGCTGCATACTTCACGGCTATTGTAGACGGCCCATTACAAAATCACACTGAACTGACTCTTGTCGGAAATTCTGTCGTACTACAGACAGTCTTAAACCGAGCTCTAGAACTCAGGTAGCGAGTAACATCGTCCATTCGTGCGACGCGCACAGCAAGACGAGTAGACGGATGTGAGCGCGAAGACGCTAGCTCGCGTTACGGCGATTCTCACGATCCTGACGTATCATGCGGGTACCGTAGAGTCCAGGTACGTGCGCACACAAGTTGGACCTGGAGGCCAAAGCTCGAGGAACGCGCAATGCGGCGTCGCGATAAGCCGCGTAACTATGCGCCACCGGTAGCCAAGCCAGGCTATTCTACTGTCTGCTATTACCTACTATTTATAGCAGCAATTTTTGCTCCTGCCGTTACCCTCCGCGAAGAAAAAAACGCTCACCTTCCTCGGCCTCTCGTTACTGCAAATGCAACAACGTACCGCGTTCTCATTGATATCGACTAACGGTCGTATCGCCATTATCGTTTTGCCTCTCCACCCTGTTGGCGGTCTTCTCCGGGGGAGGTAAATGAATTTTCCATGCGATATACCGTACGCGGGTATCAGGTTTTCGTTGGAGAGAAAACCAGTCGTCCCCTAAGCCGCGGGCGAGGCGGCGGAGAATTATTTACTCAGCGGCCGACGTGGTATAAATAATGCATTCTGCATGGAAAGGTACTGGACTAGCGAGTAATGAAAGGGAGATGGATATATATATATATATATATATATGAGGGAGATATATACATATAAATATATATAGAAATATATATATATATACGAATACAAATCGTAGTCTGCGCTTTTCGTGAGTGTAGATCGAAGCGTCTCGTTGGATGTTATCATCGATACACGTGTAACCCATACACGACATTTATTGTCAGATGGAAATGAATAAAATATTTCAAAGTGATATATGCGTATTACGTCAAAGCCCGACTTAATTACCGTGTACCGTTCGCCGTACGATAAAGCACGTCAAACATTGTTCCGATATCGCTATTCCTGGTTTCGCTGAATAATCGCAAACGTAAATCAATCGGCTTGCGCTATTTTCTTTGCGCCATTCACGAAAGCGGGCCTTTGAGAAATGGAGTTGTTCAGAGGAAATAATTGCCCAATGTATTTTGAAAGAAGAGGCAACGTGCTTCCGCACGCAGCTGCGCGAGGCGAGCTGCGCTCCGAAATCGGCGCGTAACCACGGACGCGTTCAAGTTAGCATCTGCTCGATGCTAGGAGTGTCGAAAAGATGGACGACGAGAGTCAAAGCGACGCTGACAAAGACGCGCTATTCATTCGCTATTCGTTCATTCAATCGACGACGGGCACGCCGAGAACCGAACGTCGTCGGCGAGAATTCGGGAGCCAAGCAAGGTTGACGGCTAGTGTTTCAAGACACGGACATGCGCCTTTCGAACTCTCGCGCACACGAGCGACCATGGGGTTGCGTATTTCGGAGCGCGCGCACAACGAAACGGAACCGCGCGCGCCGGCCGCCGAATATTTTCTCTCTCTCTCGCTCTCCATCTTAACGTAGAGCAACAATGCTCGCCTGCCGAGCGACCGACCGTGGTCGGGTCGCCTTAGATGAATGCGAAACGCAGGTACTAACCACGTAGGCTCCCAGGCAACGGTGATGCCGATAGAAGGATCTAGAAGAAAATGTATCCTGGTACACTGGTAGAAGCAGCGTAGCGTGTTCCTCCGTCTTCCTCGCTCGTTCGTCACTCACTGATCGCGGCACAAGCAAATTAATTGCGAACACGAAACTATCATCCGTTTATCGATCTCTGTTCACGATCTTCGCCCGATATTTGTCGCTTCCCTTCCGATTTGCTCGCGATGGCCGAGGAACCGGCGCGACGCACACACGCGACGAAGCGTAGTAAACGATCCACGGCGACAACGACGACTGCGGATTACGTCCGTTACGAATCGAAGGCAACGTCACGCGAATGAACAGGCACAGACACGCGCGCGCGTCGAGGTGGCAGCGCTGCTCGTTATACCGTACGTACGTGTATTCACGTCGGTGTCGCGAGAAGCCGTTTTGGAGGTTAGGAAGCGCACGACGACGACGCACCACCGGCTAGCTACTGCTCTCCTTCCTCTCTCCGCCTTTCCCCACGAGCTACGCTCGGCAGCCGTCTCACTCTATCCGCTTACCCTCTCTCACTCCGACACGCTCCCACGCGAGGTACAAGCAAGCCCGAACACACGACCGTGTCACGTTGTGCTTCGTTCCTGCACTAACCGATCGTCCGTTTCGCCGGGGGTAAACACCGGACGAGTAGGAGAAAGGGAGACAACGGCAGCGGCGACGAAGAGAGCGAGAGAGCGAGACAAACAAAGAAGGAGGAAAAAAAAAGGAAGACGCGCGCTGTACGAACGTAGACAGAGACTATACGTGAACACACAGGAGCGACGAAGGGAGGGGAGCGGGACGAGGGGTGGGGAGGGAACGATTCGCGATAGAAAGAAACTCCAAAACGTCGCCCGGCCACGAAAACTTCGCGTAATAGATCCGGCTAAGAGTTGCAGGCACGCTACGAGCAGATGTAACGAGAGAGAGAGAGGCCGACGTTAAAACTTCGCCACGAGTCATGGCATGCCACGGCCCCGCGAGGGGGAGGAGAGGGGGGACGGTCGAGACGACGGTTCTGTAGGGGGGAGAAGGATAGGCACGGTGCGGCGAGAGGAAAGAGGGGACTTACCGTAGCCGAGAGAGCAGCACGTAGCGCGATGGAGGCCGGGGGGAGAGCGGGGAGACGAGGAGGAACGACACAACGACTCCGACTCGGCGCAGGGACGCGGGGTGACTGACGCTCCGGGCGGTAGAGGGGGACGGTAGGCTTCGTAGGGAGAGCGGGGAGGGGGCGAACTAGCAGCCGGCAACAGCCGACTCGACTCGATCCGGCGCGATCTCTCTCGCGCGTCTCAACGCCGCTATTCGCGCCATCCTGCTCGCTCTACAATCTTCGATATATCGCCTGTGTGCCGACTATACCGACGTAGGAGGAGGCCTGCCAGGGTGTATACGGGGTGTCCGTGATATTCGCCGGTCGGCGATTACGTGCTATTCACTCCTTCGTTTTCCCGGTGGCACGGCGCGCCGCTATTTTGCAATAAGCGACGCGAAAACGCGTCACCGTTAATGCGCGTGTAAACGTTTCACGCCGCGGTGTAATTTGTCGTAACGGTTACCGAGTAATGGCACCGTGTTGCGCGCACAGGAAATAAATGTGTCGCGTTTGCATAATGCGAGTTTGCACCGTACACATCTCGATTGTATTTACATAATGTGAATCCCGTTTGTATTAGTCCAAATTTCGATTTTGTCGCGGTGAGTAAAATTCTGTCGTTCGAAAATACTCGACGCACGGGACGGCGTCGAGTCGACGATAAACCGAAACCCACGCTACTTTGTGTCACTTTTTATTACTCGAAGACGCGCGAAAACACTCTTGTCGTTCTATAAAAGCAACTATTAATATCCGGGAAGGAGATCATTGAAGTCGGACACACAAACTCTGTACGCTCCATCTGAATATTATACAAAGCCGCGAAATTCTTTTACATCATTCTCACAACGTACCTATCCATTGAAACGCGCGCTGGCTAAAATCGAGGGCTGGTAATTCTGAAGTTGGCAATTCCGAGAGGTGGGACATTCACGGAATTATTCATCTCCGCTCGTGACAGAATCGAGACCGTGCGCCGTGGATTTCGCTCGCGATACCTACCCTTGATATTCCCAAATCCGACGCGCACAAAGGGCATACCGAGAAATCGGCTTTGCGTACGGCTCACCCGGTATACACACGTGCACGACGATCACATGAGCGAAAAGAATACGAGCCGGCAAGGTGAGAGAGGGAACGCCGGATGGGCCCCGGAGAAGGAACGGGTCGAGTGCGACGAGGACAACGCGCACCATGAAAAAGTGATGAGAGGGATGAACATAGAGGGTGGCGAGAAAGGGGGGGCGAAGAGGCTGACAGGGTGTCCGGGGAAACGAACGGGAGACCTTGCGCGCACGATGCCACGGCGTAGAGAGAACGACGCTTTGTGTCGGATAGTAGTCGAAGGGAGGAGCGGGCCTGCCGGGGGAATGCGAGAGAGGGGGACAGAGACGGGGCAGGAGGGCCCTCGACCGTCTGCGATCCGTGCGCATAAAGGCCCTCTCAGACGACGAACTCTCCGGTCCTCTTCTCGTTCACCGGGAAGGGACCGCGCGCACGGAAACCGGATTGTGTGCGCGCCACCGATGCCCGGGGTATTTTTCGACGCCGATCTCTATGCGTTACTCGATACGAGTCGTCCCCCGCTGTTCATATATACTTTCGCCCGCGGGTGTATTTTTAGCTACGGCCCGTGGCGTATTTTTGACAACGGCGGCCTGCGAGGAGCTTGGACCGATGCTTCTCTGTTAGACGCTCTCCAGTATCTCGCCGGAAATATATAAACGCACGAATTCGTAGGGCGGACGAGGGGTGTCAACCCTTGCGGCACGCGCGGAATAAATTACACCGTCGCGAATTACGCCGTCGATGCGCGGAAGCGGAAGGGAAACTGCGTCGTAAAAGTTAGCGCGAGTTTACGACATCGATCTGCCTATAACTCTGTATCTAAAATTCATATAGCGCAACGATAACCGCAATCCTTCGAAATCTGAATGATAAGAGGTATCTCGCATTCGCGATAGCGGTTATCTGCGCGAAAAAAAAATGTTAGATTCAAGTAAATAATTACTCCGATATTCCTTAGCAAATTTTTACTTGAACGTAGCGTTTTTTTCTTTTTCAGCGTAAAAATATCCGAATATTTACCTGAAATTTTGGTGTAGAAACACCTATCCGGATTATAATGACAGGTACTACGACAGTACTGAGCAACGGACGCGAGAAGATCCTGTCTCGCTTTCGCACGCTTTACGATTATCGTCGCTTCGCTCTTGACTTCGCGGACTCGCGCGAGAAGCCTCGTTTACTTGATCGTATTAAAAATGACGCATTGCAGGAGTAATTGACGAGAAAGCGGCATCACGCTTCTACGAGGCGGCAGGCAGGTTGCAACGTGGCGCACACGTGCGAGATGGAAAGCACATCGTGACGGTGCAGGCGCGTCCAACGGAGCCCGACGACGGCGACAAGGACGACGACGAAATCGTCGCGCTGCCTTGCGAAAAGCAAACGTAAGTCAGCGTATCGCGTATCCGCCGACTGATCAGTGAAATTCGTTAGCTGCGTACGCGCGTTGCACGTGAAATCCCGTGGCGTCATTGTGCAACGCGCGATGCAGCACGGAAGACGTGGGGTTCGGGCGAATCAGACGCGCCCTGGTAAGAATTACGTAAGGTTTCGATTACCGAATAATGCTATTATATCGGCTGGCGAGAATCGCGCTCGGCACGGTACGTATTTACTTAAAAATAGCCGCGTTGCTCAGCGTAGCTTGACGGAAGAATCGCGACGTTGACGCGTAAACTCGCGATTCGCGTCCGCATCGTCAGGTGGCGAAAGAAGAAGAGGCCGATTCGCGCGATCGATTCGCAATCGCGAAGCGCGCCGAAATCCGGCGAAGTCGCGCGTAAGACTTGGCGAAAGACGAGAGGAATCTTTCGCGGCCTCAATCTCGGAACACACACGCCAAAGTGTCAATTCCTCTCCCCTCGAACGGCCCGGATATTTCGTGTCACGTCATTCCGCAAGGCGCGATATAGACGTTAATGTGTGACGGGACGAGGCGGCGTCCTGCCGGACAAAGGAAGCGCTGAATCGTGCGGCCCTGCATATTTGCATGGGAACGTACCCACAGGATCCCGCGAGCACAAAGGACGAGAGCGAGATGGTGAGATAGCCACCTTTCGCGCGCGCGAGCGATTGCACACTCGCGCACGTTCGTTGCTCTTCGGTACGTTGGATCGGGATTTTCCGCGCGAAATTTCCAAAAATGTCCCTTCGTTCGTGGGAGAATTGGAGAAATCGTGCGTCACGGGATCTCCTCGCGGACAATGTCAACGCAGCCGACGGTACGTTTCGTTCCGCATCGGGCGTCACGTAGCGGAGGGTCCGTCGTTGCGGTAACGCCGGATCATCGCCAATTCGGGACCGTGCTTAAAAGATGTAGGCTCGGGGATACCGCAAGGGGAAGGAAGGCTCGTTCGCCGTTGTCTCGTGGGACAGGATCAGATCGTTACTTTCCATTTCGCAGGAGATACGCGGCTCCTTCCTTCCTTTCTTTCTTCCCGCTTGGCGACCGAGACGGGAGATGCAGCTTAACTCTCTCTCTCTCTCTTTCTCCGGGTTGCACCCGGGACTGTACCTGCTTCGAACCGGACTCGCCGGCGAGAACGGAGGGTACCGGATCAAGATATAGGGACGCCGGTGTTTTATATATGGGTCGCGTATTCATTCTGATAAAGTCAGCCGGCTCGCTCGCGCGAAAAATAGGCGTCCGGTTACGGGAGATTGCGGCAGTCCAAGGTGAATCTTGAAAGAGAGACAGGGTGTGTGTGTGTGGTGCGTGTCTTATAGCGTGTTTCAACGAGCGTGAAAATATTGTCTATCGATTTCTCACTGGATAATTATTAACTCGTCGTAATTGTCCATTGCGTGCTTATCGCGCGTCCCTGTCGTTGTTGACGGCGGCGGACACGTGATTGCGTACTACTCGTGATGCAGTCGATTGATCGTCACGTGCCCGTTTCCAACTCTGATCGATACATCCCGACGATTGTTGCCTCAAGGCTGAAAGTCGCCTCAGCCGAGCAAAACGGAACCGAGACGTTTGTTTTAGAGCTATCGTGATCGTTCGGTAGGAAAGAGCGAGCATAATTTAATCTTATTAGTGCCGCGACGCGCAATTATTCTAAATTACCTTCCATTTCGCTCCCAGTCATTCACGATATCGCGTTATGCACTCAAGGTCAGAAAATCGCTCCGTCGCTTTTCATCGCCGAAAGACAATTAGACGAATTATAATAACGTGTGTAACTTGAACCTGAACAAACCAAGATTCGCGAATTCGTAAAATGTCACGAGCGCTGAGAAATAACAGCGGCGAGTCGTTAGCGAAATATTCGCACCTTCGACGTGAGAGCACACGGTGAAATTTAGTGCGTACCCCACAAATGACCCCCAATGCGCATGTTATCAAAGCCAGTAGACCGATGACTCACGCCATTATCAAATGGTCCGAGGCTGAGAACCGATTCGATCCTATCGGGCGAGCCGGCGGAAATAAAGCGTTTTCATCATCGGCTCCGTGATGAAGCACGCAAATGAGGTCGCATGCTGCCGAGTAAGAAAGAGAGAGCAAGCCCGTTGCACGAATTTCCCGCTGCGTTGCGGTGCTTTGCGGAACTCCGCGAGAACCCCGAAACGACGCGACCTGCGGAAGGAAGGAAGGACGGAAAAGCCGGCCGGCAATATCTCATCCAGTGTGAAACGCTAAACGCCGCATTTCAGTGTGCGAATTAAGATTTATCGCGGCCGCCGTTTGACCAAGGAGCCTTTTCGCGCTGCCGTAAAGTCACGACGAAGACTTATGAGTCTTAACCCGTTGCTTCGTCTGTCCGTCTCGTCGGTGGCTCCTCCCTTGCGACGAGAATTCGCCGATTGTAAAATCCTCATTTCCACGCGTTAAAAAAACGCCCGTAATTTCCACTTGTCATCGCATCGGCCAAGACGTCTCACGCGCGACAGCGTTAATGATTAGCGGAATTTACACGGCGACTATGAAGATCCTCGCGAAATAAGGCTTCCGCCGAAGTTGAAGATCGCCGAGACAAAGAAGACGTCCCGAGCGGGAACACCTACGACTGCGCGAATTGTCTCGATGTAGGCGACATCGCTTGGCACAAGCGCGTCGTCGTTCATCACTCGGACGAGCGGCTGGAAACAGCTACTCTCGAGCGAGCGATTAGACCTTACGCCCGGTCCAAGAGTAGAGCCTACCTTACGTAGATCGTTGTAAATCAGTCAGCCTTACAGACGAGGCCGAATTTAAGTCACGTCTCTATTATCTATTTCTGCGCGAGATGCGCGTATAAATCACTCGAGACGAAACATTTCATCGCGAAGCATTGCGCGCGCCGTCGAATTGCCGCTTGAATTAATTCGTCGCGCGACTGAATGGAAACGACGGAGACGCGAAAACGAAAGTTCCGGAAGGCAACGAAAGCACATCGAAAGCGCGGGTAATCGAAGCGAGACGCCGGCGATTAGGCGATCTGACGCAGCGGTTATCGCGATCAGGTAACCGTGAACCTGAATCTTGAACGCCGCGAGACTTGTCCCAACAGGTATGTCGTACGCCTGCCCGCTCTCGCCTCTTCGATTCGCCGTCATTCAATAAATTCTCCGCCGAGTAGAACGGGTTTACGCTTGCTGAACTCTCGGAACGGATTATACATTTTACCGCGACGGCCGTCGAATAAATCGCGATCGCGCAATAACGACCAAGTCACAGTCATAATTGCCGGCGCGCCGAAATTTAGGGCGCATTCACGCGCCGCGAAATATTATATCTGGCGTGCGGCGTCTCCCTCTCTCTTTCTCTGTCGCGCGACGGGTCTTTGATACCGCAGCAATTTATCGAGCATTCCTTTTCAACGGATATATTTTTATTTAACGCGCGTTAAACGTCACGGATACCGATGTCCGCGGTTAGATTTATAGCCAATAAAATATCGACGCTTTATGCGCCGTATATGAAGATGAATATGCACGCATGCCGCATTTCAAGGCTTTTAAAACGATACTCATCGCTTGATTACATCAACACTGCGACTCACGATTCCTCGGAAACTACAATACATGTCTACGTTGGAGAGCGAGAGGCGAGAGAGAGAGAGAGAGAGAGAAGCAATCGAATGTCATTACCGTATTACGGTGTCCGTCGTCATATGCCGCCGAACGTGAAACGTGAGATTTATATATCTAATGAGTTAAGAATGTGTGTAAGAACGTGCAAAAACATCCGCGACGTCTCCGCGTATCGCCGGTTACCGCGTAAATTTTTCGAGAAGCGTTAGAACGCGGCGACGGTGAGTTGCGCGAGCGACGAGTCAGAAGCGAGGGAACTGAAATTAATCTAAATTAAGTAATGACGCTCCCCCGCTCGCTAAGAACGCCGACGTCGGTGCTAGACCGCGAGAGTCGAATCACAGTGCCGTATTCCAGCGCGATCGAGTGGGAAAACAGCGTGAAACTCTGGAGAGGGAACGATTTAACAATTCTTCATCGATCGTCATTAATTATCTCGCAATTTCAGAAAACTCTAAGTACATTTTCTCTTTTCTTAACGACGTCCCCAGTCCTCAGCGTCGTCAAACGTCTGTAGATTCCATCGCAAGCTATATACATGTTTTGTACTCTTGCTTTCATCATTTTTCTAATTCTCTCGTAATATTGAAAACAAATTCAGAGTATGTATATTCCATATCATTTTAACGCTCGAACTTTAACATGATTTTTTAGTCTCGAAGAGTTTTAAAATATTGAACTGGCTAATTATCTCAAATCGTAATCAAAATCGCGATTGCGAAAACAAAGAAAAAGCCGATATCTTCTCCTTTCTTGTTATTTAATATAATAGACTAGTATAATCCCGTTGCACCGGGCCCCGGGGCTGTAAAAACGACGCTGTTGCAGCGGCAGCCGCCACTTTCGTTCGCTCTCTTTCGTTCTCATCCTTTCTTCCGTCTCCGCGACATGCACCATCTGCTATCCGTCTCCCGGTTAATTAATCGACCCGCTTGTCTGACCCTCCGCTTACACTCTGCTCTCTTTATACGTCGCTTCTTCTAACGTTTTACGGACAACATCGAGCCACATGTTTACGTCGGCGAAACCGCCCGGGTCGTAATCGTGGTAATGATGGACTGATACAAACGAAAAGAGAGAGTAGAGATTTCATTCGATTTGTAATCGTGTCGTAAAATCCCCCGGTGATTTCTTTAGCGTCTAATTAGGTAGTTAACCTAATCTGCAGTGACACTTACATTTATACAACCCGATTCATTTGCAGTTGCTAGACGCCGTGAAATTCGATGCTCTAACGCGACCTCCTTACGAAGGTCCTTTATTCATTGCTAATTTCAAAATTGCCAGGTATTTCACTGGGCGATGTCAACCCGAAATCTTGACGGATATGTTATCATATTAATAAAACGGATATTAATTTACGACATAAACGTAATGACGATCTGACACCGTAGATGACGGAGGAAAAGACGGTTTGGTAGCACTTCAGTCCCTTCTAATTCCGTCGACCAAGCATTCAGCCTCGATTTATTAATCGACCGACGTTTCTCTCTCTCTCTCCCTCTCGGTTTGCTCATAACGACGCTCGGTAAACACCTGAAACATTCAACGTGCCGATATTTAATTTCACGCCAAGCGTCATTGACACTCCGCAAACACGAGAATAATTTGTCACGATGTATCTGGTGTCGCGCAATTCCGCGGGGCCGCACGAGAGCGCGAGTCGCGATAAATCGCGCGCCGTGAGAGCTATTTTTGCGGGGACCATCGGCGTGTTAATTGCCGCAGACAAGTCAATCCCGAGCCGCTTGCCGCAGTATGGCGAGTTAATTAACCATGTCGAGGACTTCTATTAAACGCGACTCGCTGCGATCCTAGAATCCAGCTACGGATCCTCCTCCACGTCCTCCTCCCGCGCCTCGTCTTTCACCTCTTTCTCTTACTCGCGTGATACATACACACACATACCAAGCGCACGTACGTATCTATCTACCCACCTATCTCTCCGCCCGCCCGTCTCTATCAGCGAAAACGTAAGCCTGGGCCCGTCGCCAACTTCGTTCAACGGCGGCTTCGTGCTCGCTCGCTGTTTGACTTGCCGACGCAACGATTCCGCCAAAACTTCGCGCCGTTCAAATACCGCCTACCGGGAACGGATTTCGTGTATTTTGACGCTCCGAGCCAGACGCGCGTAAACACCGTCCCGCTGTAGCGGCCGGACGCGGATACCATGTCGCGGTTTTCCATATAGGATAACCGGACGTTACAACAGAGCCGGCGTTTGACCGGTCCGATACGGCTGTCGAACATCGGCCAAGAACCTGTCATCTAGTCATGGTTTATTAACGGCAATAATTGAAAGAGGTTCGTAATGTGCGATTCGTAATGATCAGAAGTTATTTTTTTTTTCTGCGGCGATATTAGCAGTAACACGCAATCCGCATGAAGTAAACGTAGCCGATGTTTTTTTGCTTCAAAAATAATAAATTGAAATAAAATGAATTTTTATACACACATGAAAGAGTGCCAGATTTAAGTAAATAATTATTTTGATATTTCCTAGCAAATTTTTACTTGAATTAAATAATATTTATTTCATCCGAGTAAAATTTACTTAATCCAAATAAAAATTTTGTCAAATAATATTGGAATAATTATTTACTTGAATCCAGCATTTTTTTCTACATACAATCGAAGTAATGTAACGGAAATATAAAGTGCAGTAGTTTATAAAAATTAAATTCCAATTCGCTCTTATAGTGTAGAAATGTCGTGTATCAACGATAACGAGAGAGTCGTTTGGCTTCTTAAACTTAAATGTAACGAAACCAAGATTGGACAGGTAAAAACAGCGTGTGACAACAATGCCACAAGCATCCTTTGTTCTGCAAGTATAAGATAGACGAAACTTAGACAAGACGGGAGACCGTAAACAAAGTGACAGGTACGAACGTGTATTAAGGTAGAGTCGGGCAAAACAAAGAGCGTTCGGATTTCGAAATACGAATCGTTACAGAACATTTCAAATAATTAATCCATCTTCACCTAGCTTGCCTCTTACAATAACACAACAAATGGGAAATCATATTCACTACAATGCGTTTTATCTCTTTCCGATACGTTCGCAAACAAAACGAAATGGCGCTTTTAACCGTGAATTTACCTTGAAAGCTATTCGGCCGACTTTTATATCGCAAAGTTAATCCTCTAATGGCAAGGTGGTTTTTATCGCACAAAGAAAGAAAGAAAGATTCGCAAATATTTTGCTCAAAAAGTTTCACACAGAAATTTCCACATCATTCATTTCTCCCAAATGATACGCGTATGATTTCGAGACCTGGACTAATATTATACAACCAACATTGTAACTCCATACGAAAAGTTAATATTAAATCGATATAAAACTGCAAATGTTTAGTCTACATGGTTCAATAAAAAAATACATTAATTACAACTGAATAAAACGCTTTCACGCTTGGAAATATTTCTCGAGATAAGCGAAACAACCCGGTAAATCGACGAGAGGATAAATATATAGACGTTTTCTACACGGAAAAAAAATTCAGTTGAATTAATCAAAAAGTGAACAACCAAACGCGTTTTGGTTGAAGGAAGCAGAATTTCTAGTTGGCCACTTTCTGATTAATTCGACTAAACTTTTTCGTCTTATTTTTTTTACAGTTACCGCTCTCGATCAGTCTTTTTCGCGGAGACAATAATCACATTGCGAATAAAATAACTCGCAAAGCTATAGCAGGTGCAAAGTCCGACACGGACACGTAGGATTGTATTTGCAAAGAGCGCGGGGCATATCATTCACGGCGCGAATTAATTACAAACTCGGTCGCACGGCGATAACGAGCTTTTTATATTCCCCCTTTCCTCTCTCTCTTTTTTCCTTTCCTTCGTAAACAGTCGCCAGCGTTTCCGCCGCGCGAGAGCACGGAGAAAGAGAGAGAGAGAGGGGGGTGGAGGGGAGAGAGAGGAAGCGCGTGCAATTTTTCGCAGGCAATATGTTCGTTTTAATCCGTATGTACGTTACGATTTAAATTGGATATCGGATATTAAATTGAATCATCGACGCCCTTAGTCACGGATATTCCGCGAAATAAATCTAGTTACGCGGCGAAAGCTGAAACTTTCCACGACAATTCGATTACGGGCCGCCCTGACGTTTCGGTGCGAGTTTTAATTTTTATTCCCGACGCAGATGGCGGAATTAGATACCCTTCATTAAAACTTCGACGATATATCACGCTCTATTGGCCGAAGGAGGCGTTGGATGTCTTACGTTTGCAAACGTACCTGTAAGCGTCCTCCTCTTTTCTTCTTCTACAGTAATGAGATCGTTACCAAACGTAATAAAGCATAATAAAAGCAAGAAGATATATATTCGCGAAATGTCCCTCTGTTGCACCGTATCTTGTTTAGTTCTTCGTCGGCGTATTCCGCGACAAATTACCATCGGCGACAATTTCGAGGGGTCTGAAGGTTCCTGAGCACGATAAAAATGAGACGGGCCCCGGTGCAGAAGCGGGAGTCGTTACGATGTATTCATGATCGCGCGGGAAGCAGCTGCGAGTTGTCGAATTTGCTCGCGAATGATAGTATTACGGGTTAATGACGATGCAGCAATTTGTGTCGATAAAGCGTAAAACGACCAATATTATCGTCCTCGACCCCCGTGAATGTCTACCGCCACCCTCTACACGCTTTACGCGTGCTGGGACACACGTACGTACGTACGGTAATCGCGTTCGCCGTAAATCAATCGCGTTGTCGCGTGACCTTAAAGTCGCCTCCTATCGCGCCCGCGCGCTTCGCTCTCCCCCCCCCCCCCAAACCACACGGAAAAAAAAAAAAAANTAAATGCTTCTAAGTGGAGAATAGCGGTAATCTAAAAATACACGAGTGGAGGGGCGGAACACCGGCGAGTAGCACCGTGTAAACGCGCGGCCACGTTGCTTTTAAGCGAATCAATAAATATCATCCCCGATAAATATCTTCCGCGCGTTATATTTTCCTCCGACCGTTATATTCTCCGCGCGTCTCCTCCACGAACGGGGGGCATCGCCTCGCGCGGTACCGTGACTCACGATCTACGCCCCTGCGCGCACCCACGGCTACCCCCACTGTCGCCCCCTCCCCCTTTCCGCTTCTTTTTCGCAAAGAGATTTCTGCGCTCTGTGTTAAAAAGGAAGAAATAAGCAGGAGAAGAGGAAAATAACGGAGGAGGAGGCTGCGACTCTTCCTCTTGCGAAAAATCGAACGTGCGCGAGAAAATTGCAGCGTGTAAAGTAATTCTTTGGTATTAAGGGTGCCGTCGCGAATTCTGAAACCGAAATCGCTTCTCTCTTGATTATTCCAAACAAAATACTTCGTGCGAAGCATTCAATTAAACGTCATTTTTCTCACACGGTCTCCTATCATCCGGTAATAACAATATATATTTTTCATGCAGCTTTCCTTTATTTTATAACAATGCGTAAACCGCGGATTTGAAGAGTTTTTAATCCAACAGCTGTTATCGCGCACACGCGCACGAAAACGCATATTCCAGCACGCGTGTGTGCGAAAATAGATCCCACCACCGTAGGCGCTCTCTTTGACGCAACTTTAAACAAAACTCAATTTCCCAGGCAGCTTAACCAACGATGATGTATATATTTCCAAAATGGATACCTGTAGGCAAATCTATTCGTTACCAAATCAATTCGTAATTCCAATTCTATGCGACACGGTAATCCGATCGGAAGGTATAATGTTTCGAATATTGGAAATTTGATCAACGTGGGTTCTGCCTGGCTTTACGATGGAGGCCCGTAATTACATTAATGGCGAATCGTGGTAGATGGTAATATCGATTACGCGAGGCGTGTGCTCTTTTAGAGTGCACAGTGCACACAAGGTGCATTTGCGAACCTTATCGGATCGGCGAGGTCGCAATCTCTTCGGACGCCACCCTTCGCATTCGTCGCGGCGGGAGGAGGTTGGTGAGCGATGATTCGAGCGATTACGACGGCGGCGAGGGTAATTTTTCGAAAGAACTTCTCAGCTCGTGAAACTCGTAACGGTAGCAACGGCGAAGTCGCTCCGACTACCTGTGCGGTATATCGCCATTGTTTTTTCTGCACGTCGACATCGCCGCGCGGGCAAATTAAATTCTGCCCTCGCGCGAGTACGACGGGGAACTTTATCCTTCCTATTTTCCGTCCACCCTTTGCGTTTGAACGAATTTTATAACGCGGCAAGAGAAACACACAAAATGACGGGAACGCGCGCGCAAAAGGGGTGAAAAGTGCAGTATATCGCGCATGCGCGCGTAAAATAAAGAAACAACAAGAAGAGAGAAAGGGGGAAAAAAGATGCAAACGTAATTTCCAATACGTTTGAATAACGCGCGAGACAAACGGGTGCAAAAAACTTATGCGCCGACAACATTGAAAAACATTTGCTGAATTCACGGAAACCGACGAAAGCGAGCGAACGTCGATATTGTGCGCAGTTCTGCCCGGAATACGCATTGTACGGCATTGTTGGCACGTATTCCCTCCTTCAACGATGATTGATAACCGCCTTCGCTGGTGTAAGTTCCCGCACACGCGAGCCGCATACATTAACGATAATAGTGCGTATCGCGAATCGCGCGGCCACGCACTTCACAGTCGCGCCCCTCGGCAAACGACGCGCGCACACACGCGTAGCAGGGACGGTCATTCTTATCGTCCTCATCATTCTTACGAAGCGCGATCGGCTCGATCGTCGTTGATAGCGGCCCACGTCGCTTCATCCCTGCGCGACCAGCGAATGACAATTGCCCGACGACGATATCGTCGGATTGAGTTGCCGCGTTTGATCGTCACGTACACGGTAAAAACGCCTGTGCTCAAATAAGTCCTTGTTCGAAACTGCATTATCCTGTTACTTGTCATTTTAATACTTACATCATCATGTAAACATTCCAATAACACATTTTATATTTCAGTGTCGATTAACGTATTCATTTTGGGCATAATATTTGTGTTACCTTCCGACATATTAATCTTGCGTTAAATCAACGAAAAAATCTGAGTTCGGATCGTTTGGGAGACACGAGTTAAATGTAACGCCAACTTTTTTGCCGTGCACAATCGACATTCTCTCTTCGCGCGTATTCGCTTTGGAATTTTCGCGAATCGACGCAAAGTCCCATTCTCACTCTTTTCGTTCGGCCGGGCTGTTGTCATCGCCGTCATTTCGCTCTCCGTGTGACGAGCGGGACTGTTGGATTTTCTCGCGAGTTGAGAACCCCGATACATCGCGGAACGAGCATTCCGTCGGTTCTATGAACGAATAGAGGAAGCAGCTCCGCACATACGCGCGGCCCATATGGACTACCACTACAGCCGCGTGCGCTTACGTGCACCCCAGAAACAGGGAAGGTATTGTGCGGCGGCACGGTGTGTCTACAAGTTTGCGCGAGATAAGCGCTGAATGGATTCGTTTATTGAATTTCGCACCCTTCGGACCTTCGCCGACGCCGCCAATTTTTCGGCCTTCCTCCTCCTCTCCTCCTTCTTCTCGTTTGCGCCTCTATCGCGCGGCGATGGCGCGACACAGTTTCGCGGAGTTTTCACTTTGCCCGAGTGAAATAACGCGCCGGAGTCCCGCGCTGCCGGTGGCGCAGATAATTACGCGGATATTATTCCCCTCCTAATCTCCCGCTCCACAGGAAATACAAATAATAAGCCTCGTAAAGTGTAGTCGCAATATACAGCGTGATCGATACAGCGTGTGCAACAACGCGAAATAATCCCGACGCTTTACGCGAGAGACACGCTATCGCTGAAAAGTAAAAATCGCTCAAATAAAGAGAGTCGAAAGCTCACGCAATTGATCTGTTATCTTATCTCAAATATTCATATATTTGCATAAATATCCTGCAAGTCTTCTTGACATTAATACTTGTCTGAGATATTGAAACACGGCGAGCAACATGAGCGCATGTTGGCGGAAGCGCGGAAAATATTCGAAGGCCGCGTTATACCGTCAGCGGCGATAAACGGCCGATCGGTCGATCTGGCCTCCGTTGAGTTCGCCTGTTAAAATAATCGATATCCGAAACAGTCGCGCTTTCCCGGAACGGCTACGAAGGAGGCCGTAGATTAATAAAACCACGTGCGTCGAAACTGCACAGCCATAACGCGGTGTATTACGAGTTCATAAATGTCGCGTATGCCGCATTACGAGCCGATATGCTTACAGAATGCCTTGGCGAAACGCCTAGGAAATTTTGCTTCGCCTTTCTCTCTCTCTCTCTCTCTCTCTCTCTCTATATATATATATATATATATATATATATATCAATAGGTTTCCTCCCAAGCTCTCTCGAATTGGCGCCGAGAGAAGACGCACGCATCACTCGCTCGCTCTTTCTTTTCCCGCCGCGCGATAAATGCCAGCTCCTAAATAGAACGTGAATACGTAGGTCGTCTTAGCGAACCGCGAACAAAAACGAGAAAATTTTCATCACCGTGATATGTTAACCCGGACTGAGATCCAACATAGACTTCCCAGCGCGTCAACGAGTTCGAGAAGATGATGAAATGTTGAAAGAACGTAGCGATGTGAATTCGTATAACCAGCGTGCTTCTCTGTTCGATCTTCGCGAAAATTGGAAATCGTCCCGTAGAAAAAGATCCGGAGGAAAAAGAGGAACTAGGTGACCTCTCCGCAGGCGCGACGCTCGTCATCATTTGCATGCGCGTGTTCGCGTGCGGCTTCAAGTGCAACCGACGGCCGTATGTTTATTCAACGCACGGCCGTTCATTACCCACATGACAATATTGGTCGATGGACGAATTGCTCGTTTCCCCGCGATATACGCGCGATTTGATATGCGGGCTCTCGCGCTGCGTTACGTCGCGTTACGTTGCGTTGCATTGCGTTGCTTCACGCTGCGCTTCGCTTCCGCGTACCCGCGAGAGGAGGGAAACGCGAGGTGAAGAGAGGAGAAGCGGATGTTTCTCTCTCCTTGCCTCTTCGTGTGTGTGTATATGTATGATTCTCCTACTTTTCATTATTATATCCCAATTATATTTTTGTGACAAATGCACCACTCTTGTACTAACACGCGCATTTGTATCTATATTCATAAATCTATATCTCCGAGATATCAGAGATCCGATAATTACGGCCCACCGCAAATTTACATTTGAATTTAATATATCATTTGACTGGCTATTTTCGATATCATCCCAATATACCCAATACTGTATCCGACTGTTTATTTCGTAAACGCAAGCATTAAAATGAAAAAACGCGAGTGATTTGATTTACATTCAATTGATGAAAATCGAGCTTTGATACAAATTCTTGGGAAAGATTGTAACGCTTGTTTTTCAAATGTGATGCGCGATGCTGCCAACGATTTTCGGACAGTGCGACACAAGTTTCACGGTCGGTCAACAATACGTTACGGAACAAAAATAATTTGGTTACTCGGTCTCCGCGGCCACAGACGACGTTGGACGCGCCGCTGGCAAGGACTCGCTTCGCAACCGACGCACGCTAAAACGCAACGCATTCCGAACGGGGAGAGTCGGGTGGCCGACCACGATAACGGTAATCGACGATTCGCCATTGTNGCAACGCATTCCGAACGGTGAGAGTCGGGTGGCCGACCACGATAACGGTAATCGACGATTCGCCATTGTTTTGCACCTGAAAGCCCCTGGCTCTTGCGCTGCAAGGACCGCCGAGGCTCGATACCCGATTAGCGGGAGCCGGAATTTTGGTCCGGCGCGCCATTGAGCGCACGTTTGCGCCGGTGTGCAAGTTTTAGAAAGTTCATATCGATTAACTGATCCTGATAGAACGACGCGGTCGGTCGGTCGGCCGGGTGGGCGCGTGCTGCTCCGCGTCCGGGAATTTCCGTATCGCGTCAGAAATCAGAAAGAGCCATTAACGTAAGTTATTTAATCGCGCAAATGTGGTGCCCTGAAACTTCAACACTTCCACGACGCCGAAATAAAGATCCTAATGAGATCCCGCGATGCGGTCAGTTAAATAACGTGAAACAGAGATAATAAGCGATCTCGTTTGCGGATATTGGTGACACGAAAGAATCGCACGATACTCGCTATTAATGATATTACCTAACGTCGAGCGCACTCGAGCGGTCATTCCAACGCGATAACGTTAATTAATTATCGACGCGAGCGTCGGTGGAGGTGGACGTCGTTTGTCGCGATCACGCATACGCGGCCCGTCAACAAAGTGGCACGAAATACGCCATTCCGGAAGGACGGCCGTAACGGCGAATAATCGCGCGCCCGGCATGATCAAGATTTTATTAATAGCCCCAATAATCCACAATACCCGGTGATCGAACCGGTCGCCATGACGACCGGCTTGGCAACCGGGATTAACTTTGATCTCAGGTGGGACATCCATCGGAAACGTGTCCACTATTCGTCAATGCCCCGTGTAATCAAGATCGAGAACACTTCAATAATGTTCGAGCGGTTAATCAGTTTCCAATATGGCATCGAGCATGACGTGGCATCGTACGAGGCCGGAGGTATACTAACTGGGATCGCTAACTGCCCATAATGGGGCCCTGAACGTTTCGATAGCTTGATTTTATTTTCCGAACACCCGTTGTCAGTCTTCGTAATAACTGAGTTAACGTGATTTTAATGATTTATCCCGAGTTAATGTTCAACATTATTTTCCAGCCGCGTAAATTTTCCCTGTAGATACTCTTTCCCTCCCAAAATTTCCCTATTAACTAATCATTATAATTAATACCATGGCAGCACGCATTTATAACGGTATATTTAAATTAAACATAACGTAATCGTGGAGATAAAATAGTTTTAATGATTCATTCCGGTCAGATTAATGCTTAATGTCCTTCCCCGACCGCGGGAAATTTCCCTGCAGATACTTTCTCTCTTTGGCTTCAAATTTTCCTATTAACTAATGAAATGACGTGTACATTTATATAGCCGTATATTTAAATTAAACGCAACATAAACGTGGAGAGAAAATAATTTCAACGATTCATCCCGATCCGAGTTAAGGCTTCAATGTTCCCAGCCGCGGGAATTTTCCCCAGTGGATACTCTTTCGCTTGGAAACGTTCCTATTGACTGATGCAATGACATACACAATTTGTATACATTTGAATTAAGCACAACGTGAGGGGGAGGAAATTGTTTATAGGATCGCCTGGAGGGAAACGCGACGTCGAGTTAGAGACTCGACAAGGGACCGTAGGGAGTGAAGCCTTCTAAACGTCAGGAATAATACGAAACGCGCTTCGTACGACCAGACATTCCGAGTAAGTACGCCATTTATCACCGTCTCTCCGTAAAAAAAAAAAAAAAGTTGCATCCGGATGAAACGCGGTCCAAATAAGAAAAAAAAATCGACCGATGAACACTGCGAAGGATCGTGTGCCTTGCAAAAGAACACGACGATGCGTCGCGATCTCGGTACACGAGACTTCGGCGTTCGTGCTTTTTCTCCCTGCGCAAACACTTCTCGACGGTATAATCGTACGGAAGAATCGATCGCGGCCGCGACGGTAGAAGCAGCAACATCCACTGCCTACACACGACAACGACGGCCGACCCTCGTCGTCGACGGGTTTGCATACAGGGTGGCCGCGGTTGACCGGGTTTTGCGCCGGGAAATTTGCATTGAACGACGCGCGAGAGCGCGCACCGATGCACGCGCGGGTCAACGCGGCGTTTCAGCGCACGCGAATACATCGCACGCACGCACGCACGCGGCCTCGCGCCGCGTGTAAACGCGCGCGTCCGAATAGCCGTGCGGAAAATTATGCATGAGGATTTCGCGCGACTCGTCGGATCCGCCGGGCCCGGCGTCCGCGAGTATTCACGCGCGTCGCCGGCAATTTATGCGTCCTCCCGCGTGCGCGATCCGCGGGATCAACCGCTCGGGATAAACGTCGCAAGGAAATCGGCGAGTCGGGAATAAATTCGCCGGACCGTCCGACGATTTTCAGCCGTCAGGTAATTGGCGGCTCGTCGAACTGACGGTCGTCTGGCCAGACCCGCGCGTTTCTACTTGACACTGCCAACTGCGCGAGTTGCGCATTGAGGTAGTTTGGCCCGTCAAAGCATCTTCTTGGAAATCATTTTAATTTTTAGCTGTATACCGACGAAAATATCCAGAATCATCGGAGGTTTGGATTGATCAGTCGTTCAGTGATCATCAAGAAAATGATTGATCCACCCGATCGATTGGTGATGAGTTAATAAGGCATATCGCGCTTTCCTCGATCCCCTCGATAGTCTCGTCGATCTTTGCGTCGTCGCGTTACGTTGAAAATTGTCGCAGGAGAAACAAATGCGAAATCTCCTACCTCGTGTAACGCGTGATCGCGTTTGCACAAGCTCGCGAATCATTTCATGGTGTTGTGGCGTTTATTTGTTATGCTTGATTTTCACGTGTGCCGCGCGCAAGAACTATCTTCATTCGGAACGTATTGTTTTGCAGATGGAATGCGCGAATTCTATGTGCGGCGGTAGCGGAAGCGACACGGTGGCTCGCCTCTCTCCCTTTTTTCCCTCTATTCGAGCTGGGATCTTTCGTAAAAGGCGTATATGGGAGCGCTGACGAGTTCCGTTTTCCGAAAAAGCGGAAAAAAAAAGGGACGAGCAATCGGAGTTATTCGCGCACAGTGAATCACCCGTAGCGTGCGAGAGAAAGAGCAAGATATCGCGAGACGGGGATGGCGAATATGACCCCGCGGAAGATAACACGGTAAGCGCTTGTATATACGCGATTGCATGCATGCAGGCGTGCATATTTGATCGCGACGGTGCAGCATTGGCGTTACAAAGGCGACGCGTGACTCACATCGCTATTTACGCCGACTCGGAATGTAAAATTCAGCGCGCGTCCATTTTGCGAACTGCTGTAATTGTGAGGGTGTGTGCGTGTGTAGGTGGGTGAGTGGACGCGCACGTGCGACATACTTGTAACCGCATCCGCGTCATTTACGTAAGAATTAAAACTAGGTTACGATTAAACCCCGCGAATGGCTAGCGCGTTCGTCGACGATAAGACGCGAATGTCGCGTAACAAGCTCGTGACGCGCGACAACTTTCCCCAGCGGAAGAAAATTCCGAGAAATTCTTCGCCCGTCTGCGTGACGCGCGAATGGAAAATCGAATTTTTTTTCATCGCCCGCGCGTACATCGACGATGTTATTAATGCACGACGGCGACCTCACGCGTTACAAATTTGACGTCACGTTGCGTCAGATAAATCCGCGTCGCGTTATCGAGCTTTCGGGAGTTCCGACCTCACGATGGCCCGCGCTCACGACCTACGATTGCGCGTTACGCTCGTTACGTCTAAACGATCGCTATTTTTTTCAGCCCCGAACGATAACCATCGCGCGCGCACTGCCGTGTCCGACGTGTTCGATTGATGACGTTCACCCTCGCTTTCGGGATTGGGACGGTAATGGCGCGCGACACGTAAATCGAGAGCTTAGCCCTCATCTGAGACGCGGCCGCGAAATCGTGTCGTTAATAACACGCGGGGTCAAGTGGATTTATGCATCATCGTCATTATTTCGAATAACGAAAGCAGTTGCTCGAACGCAACTATAATGGATATTGCTTGACGTCCGGTGAATTTCTGAGGAAGAAACGGCCGGGGAAAATCTTCGGCCATCAGTCCGGCAGGAATCGCGCGGTCAGTGGATTTCACTTACAAAAGCACAGCATCGAAAAGCGCGATATAGCCCAAGGCGCGCTCGTGCATGTTTTGCTTTCGCGCCACCGGATACCAGCGCGGCGCGCTTTTACGCGCGGTATCGTCGAATTGACGCGGATGCACCCGTCGCGCTGTCGACGAAGATGGAATAAAGCCTAGCCCCGCTGCAGGACTCGCGTCCATTTCTGATGGACCATCGCCGTTAAACGGCCGGGCCTCGCGGCGCGCAAAAAATTGAGTCGAGCGATTGACGCGCCGCGAGACATGCATGCGTCGATATCCCCGTTGCGAGTTGCGAGACGCAGAACGTATTCGTACGAGAAGTCAGGTTTTTTTTTTAACATGCATACCGGTAAGTTCCATTTTTACCACGATAGTAAATTTGTGATCATTCCATTTCATCGCGGTAGAAAAATCTGCGAACGTTTAACTAATATGCGGGTTACCGTACGATGGAAGCCTCTTTCCCGTGATGTTGATTGCGCTGCGGCTTACGGACGGATCGGATGCGAATTAGACGCAGATGATGGACGTCAGTGAGCGCACAATTGTCGAGCGTTCGAATTGAATAATCGCGAAACGTGTCATGCGGAATGTAGTGCATGAGTAATGCATGAATCGCGTTGGTTCGCGAAGGAAAAGTAGCGAACGTTTTCGCGCGGCACAGCTTGCTTCGAAGAGTGACCGATCGTGCGCGAGTTTCCCTGAACGGGATCTTAGCGACGTGTATCGACGTAACTGTCGATACTTCGCCTAATAATATGCGAGATCGGATAGGCGCATTGGCCGCGAGGAGAGTTCCAGCCGATGATGAATTTCGCGAACGCCTCGATAATGCGCCGGGCCGGCGCATTGCGTAGATTAAAATTGCTCCGCCGATATTCGGATTACCCGTCGACGGAAACTGATGAAATGTGCGCCGGGCGGAAATGCGATTTTTCTCTTTTCGTCCGATTCACGTCGACGTCTCTCTCTCTCCGAGAGAGCGAGACGAGCCCACCTTCCCGTCAAGTCGGTAGAAAAGCATTCCCGTATGTGGATATCGATAGAGATGCGCCGCGCGTATATCGGGCGGGAGTACGTACGTATGTACATTTTAGGAAAAAAATATTTATTCCCATCGTGAGTACACGTTCTAGCTGCATTCGATATCAAATATTTATCCGACGCGTTTGTCAGCGACGCAATATCACGCTGCGTGCGCAGAAGAAGAAGACCCAAAATCGTCCGTGCAACTTGGAAACTCCGTCTGGTAGTTAAGGAATGTTCCGAGTAGTTTTAAACAGAGAGAGAGAGAGAGAGAGTCCGGTACGCCAAGTAACTTCGGAACAGCAGCTAACGCGAAATTTCATTAGCTCGTCTTGCGGCTTGTCCTTACGTATTCAGCGAGCGATTTGAGATGTTCGGGAAAAAGAAGGGAATTGTGACAATCTCGCCATGCTTGACTTTCGTATTCGTACTGAAGGGAATAAAGTAGGCGTAGTTAATAAGAACTGTGTCAAACATAGCGGGAACTATCGAGTGAAGAAATATCTAAACGTGAAAGATGTGAGAAGTAACATGGATAACATGAATCGTACAAAAAGATCAGTCGAAACAATTCGAATCGAATTAAACGAACTCAATTTCAAGATTGTATATAACGAGCTCAGCTTTGAGACAGTTGAAGAAACACCTACATAATGCATAAACAATGTTCCGGTTTTATTCATTCTTTCACCGTTGACTAAATTTTGTAGTTCGAATTACATTGCTGATCTGACGCGATTTTTATCCACTTATGTTAATTTTCTTGTTACCTTCGCTTACGTTTATTTCTTTCCTATTATCGGCTTCAATTGCCTTATCTTCTCTTATCGTATCCTTACGTGACGATTGTCTACATATACTTCTCTTATTCATACGTTGCTTTGATAAGATTAAATAGATAATTTTTTATAGCTTGGTAAACTAGTATTCTATTCTATTCTATTAGGTTNTCTTTCAGTGTGTATGTTGTACAGGGTGTCTCTCGCTAAATGTCTCACCCGTCACATACTTGTAGTTTAAGGTCAATGACAACTACTATATCTAACGACAGACATCAATACAATACGTACACGATGCGACATAAGAAGCAAACATTGCCACAGTGTTAAGTCATGCGATTAAATGAGAAGCTCTTGGAAAGAAGAGCAGGGGATCCCACGATATCTCGACTCGGTCAATCCGGTCAATCCGAATTCCGATTCGATGCGACTCGCCTCGAGCGTTGCATTAAAAATTCGAACCTCGAGCACTTGGAACGTTCCAGTTGAGTTCGTAGGTACGTTCGCGCAGTTCTAATCCGTACGGTTTCCGCGGTGATTCGAGAGAGAGAAAGAGAGAGAGAGAGAGAGAGAATCTACCTCGTTTCTCGACTCGCGCGGAGCGGATTCGCTCTCGAGCGACCGAGAGAAACGACTAGACGTGCCGGCGAGGGTGGCGGCGTCGAGAACGAGGGGGAATGGCGATAAAGGCGGCGAGAAGCGGCAGCGGGCTCGCGGTACGTAGTAATAGAATGGTAAATACTTCATTAGCGCGTTACTGCACCCCGGCGGCCGAACGATGGCCGCGAGAAATCGCGGAGCAAATGAAGCAACCCCCGCGTGGCTCGCGCGCTGTTTCTTTCCGCCGCTCCTTCCCGCCGTGTGTCCTACTCCTCCTTCGCCTCCACCTGAACCACCTCCTCCGCGCGCACGCGAGACCGCAGCGCGAGAGAGAGAATATTAAGTGTCATTAAGGCTCCCGAGTAATCGTCTCGACTATCTCCCTCGCGTTCCGCTCCGCGCTCTCGGCATTAAGTCAGCCGCATTATAATTTTCGCCAGTTGTCGGCGAGTTGCAATCAACAGCGGCCATTACGAAGAACGCGTGTTGCGAGGTGTCACAAGCGGGTGACTTCGCTGAACGGTGGGTGTGGGAAAGTGTTGAACGAAGATCGCGGCGATTCCTTCAATAAACGATGCGAAAAGCGACGAATGAAATCGCGTTAAATTCGTAATAGCTCCTCCCGTCCGCAATATATTATTACTCGCCTACTCGCCGCTAATGGGCTAATTCACGGTGTATCGCGGATTACCGCGAGTTCCCGCCGGAACTCGCGAATTCACGCGAGGCACAATGAGAGAGAGAGAGAGAGGGAGAGAGACCGTGCGATCTTGCGCGTGCCCCTCCTCGTCAAAAGAGGACTGTCTCCCCGCGCGGAAAATTCAGCGCGCAGGTATCGTTTATTTAAAGTGGTAATGAGACATAAAATCGGGAAGCCGGGTGAATAAGTTATGTCTCATTTCGCGAGCCTGAACTGACTGTGTACTTTTGACCTTTAAAGTTAATTTTCTTCGAGCTCTCCCGCGAACACACGAGCGGGAATTCTTGAGAGCGCATCAAGCCGGGTGTATTACGATTTTAAGACGCGCGCTGCGTATTACTCTCGCCGGCTACCATCGGCAGATCCATCGCCGTGTATCTGCATTTCCCTTTTGGAATTATATATTTGCACAGACTTTCAGAATTATATATATACATCCCCCGCTCCTCTCCCCCGGGACAATTACATGCATCCCCGGATATATCCGGAATTCACATGCTATTAACATTCGTTCTTCCTCGTCCCTCTGTTTCTTTCGTTCCGCTGTGGCGCCTATTTTCGCTAAGTGTATCATTATTTCCAATGCGATTCACGCCGATGTTTTTCCCCCGCGTATAATGAAGCAGTAACGAGGAGAAATAAAAACAGGAATGAAACGGAATAGAACGGAATTATTAATTTCCCCTTTTTCGAAAGTTTTTCCCCCGGAACCCCGTCCCCAAAAATTGCCGTGATATCATTCGCGTCGGACGTCTGAAATGACAATATCGGCGCTTCGTCGGAAGCAAAAAAAATGACCCCGGCTCGCGGTGTCTCGGTTACACTGGGCGAGTCGGTCGCGAAAATGGAACCGATGCGCCTCGAGTGTCATTGTCGATACGTCGAGAATTAATCATCCCTACCGGCCGGAGCGATCGGGTCGCCTTTCGCGCGGCTCGCGAGGAATCACGAGACTTTCGCGGACAGGTTAATGGCAATATCATTATTGCAGTCGGTCGTTATTCACTCTAACAAACTGTACGACGCGATGCATTAATCTCCCGAGGCAATGCATCACCGGGCCGCAGTGCTTTCTCGCGTATACGCCGCGGTGTGCATGCGGTGTGTGTATGCACTCGCGCGCGGCTTGCGGGCGTACAAGCCGAAAGCTGCCGCCGTTGGGTTTCGCATAGCTGCTACGTCGCCCGGCAGTCTAACGTGCATATTTCACTTTCACGCGACGAAGTGCCGCCGGCTGTCTCACCATCCTCTCTCTCCCTCTGTTTGTCTCTCTCTCTTTCTCCGTGGGGCTTTCGCCGAATGGATTCGCCCGACTCGGCGACCGCGCCGAATTAAAGGGAATTTCGTGACGCGTGACGCGAAAAGCGACGCCGGAGGACCTTCGCCTTCCCGACCCGGAATCTTGACGCTTTTTCACGCTCCCAAGGGATATACCGCGGCTACCTCACGTGTTTGGACGTCACCCGGCGACACCGGCGTCACATCGGCACTCACGGAGGGAAACCATTTACACTCCGAGTATCTTTTGATAGCGATAATAAATTGGATCGGGTCCTACAAGCGACTTCCATTCCTTCCTTGTGAATTCGGTTCCGCGCGAGATGCTTCAGAATGGCGCCTGATCTAATATGTATTCGTCATCATTAATAATGATTCGTGTTTTCGTTCTCGATGAAAGTAAATACTTGTTATCATCGCGAAGAGAGAGTTATTCAGTCATCGACTCGATATTTTGCGTCGTTGAAGAAAAAAAAAGATGAGGGCGCATCTATCTGTTGGATTTATCAGCCGAGGATTAAGCGGATTAATGGGGTTCGACCCATCCAACTACTGAATTGACGTTTTTCACGGTACGCGCGTCAAAAGGGTGAGAAGAGTGAGAACGAGAGAGAGGGAGAAAAGATCAATTTTTAGCCGTCACCGAAAATTGAAGTTCCCGAAGTATCGCGTTTCGTAGGGACAAAAAAGTGATAAGCGAAAACAATACGTCCGCGCGGGTATACTATGTATATCCGGGCTACTTTCGAACTTTGTACTTTAGAATAACCGTGCGAGAGTGGAGGCCGTGAAAGTTATTTTTCTTCGACGGAGTTCCCATGTATTATTCACCCCTGCGCCTCTGATATTTCACCCTTGAACGCTCTAATGCGTCCGGAAGACGCGAAGGGACGCGAGCATGGAAAGCGGTTATGGCGTTTGACAAAAGTAACCCCGCGAGAATAAGACACCCTTGACCTTCGTGGCGTTTTACACGCCTTTTCGGAAGTATTAAAACTTCTTCCCTCCGCGTCGCCTCACCTGTCCTCTACTTCGCGTCGGTCCGGCTTACTGTGCATGTATACATCGTAAAAAAATATATATATATATATAATGATTTAATGTGAATGTAGACATCGTGGTGATCGATTTACCACCACCGGTGGAACAATACGTATCGTATGTGAGGAGGGAAATCGAGAAAATATCACGAGTGACTCTATCTATTCGCTGCAGCCTGATAATCAGAAATGGAACGTTCAATGAACCGGTAAAAATGCGTTATTAGAGGTTCAAGCACAAAGACGGGAAATAAAAATTCCGTGTAAATTTCGAAGCATATGAGCTTCGTGATTTTTTGACTCGCGGGATCCGTTAAAATGCCAAGGTAAAAATTACTTTATTCCCCATGCAGTCTCGTGTTTATCCCTTTATTATCTCTTTTTTTCTCTTTCTGTCCGCCACATTCATTCGCCGAGCCGGGACGATTCGCCTCGAACCAAATTTCCTTTCAGAGCCCGAAAGGTAGGAAAAACAAGACGTATACGGCTCTCATTTGACCAAGCGCTCTCATTTTCCCTTTGTTCGTAATTCCTTTACGGGGACGTGCGCTTTTCAACGACGGCATTAAACGAAGATAAAACCGCAACTGTAAAAAAATAACAGAACATCCAGCCGGAATGCATAATAATGCCGGCGTGCAAACACAGACGACGCGCGTCACGAAGATGGCCAAAGCGGACAAGTTAGCTATATATATAGAGAGAGAGAAAGAGAGAGAGAGAGAGAGAGAGAGAGCGAACGAACGAACGAGCAAGCGAGCGCCGATAAATAACGTCGCAATTAATAATTTCACGGTAGCGAACATTCGTCGGTTAATTCATTGTTTCGCGACAATTAATGCGCATCCCGCGTTTATACCGGTGACGCATTACAACGTAATTTCGCATCGCCAGTAAATTCGTTTTCTCGTTTAATCGCGCACTTATGCGAGCGCGCACAATGACATTCGCATTAAATTCAGCGTTATCGACGTGATACGCGAGCCCTGGCAAAAGCCGCCACCACGCGAATGCGTAGAACGAGAAAACGCCGGTCAAACGACGACGCAGCAACGATGTAACTCTCGGACGCTGCATCGCGTCGACGCCGCAAAACTCTGGTATTTCGCAAGTAATTATAAAGCAGGGCGGCGGCGTCTCGCGGAAAAATTCGCTCGTCCCTGAAATTCCCGTAAGATTCTCAGCGCGACTGCTGCGATGACGAGCTCTACCGAGATGATTGGTAACTGCTGTTAAATATGTGAGTTAAATAGTACGGACCGCAAATATCCGGTGCGACCGTTATGAAATAATTTAATTAGATAAAGCAAATATGTAGATCCAAGAAGAGCCGGTTGTTCGAATCTATGCATTTATGTCATCAAACTAAACTTTGGAAATTGATACTAAATTTCGATGACCATTTGGTAACTATTGCTAAATATGTGGTCCGCAAGGAAATGTTTTTTTAAGATATTTTGCATGTCGCGACATACATTCGGCAATATTAATCGCGGATGAATCGAAGCGTGCGATTTTCAGGACTGCGTGCGCTAACCTGGACAATTGAGGCAAAAGACACGCGACGAACTTTAGCAGACGTAATCGAGAACGACGGTGAACTTGTCGCGTGCATTCCCCGCTCGCGCCCACCGGTCGGTGGTGAGCCATGGTGAACGACGTCGCCGCCGCTATTTCTGGACGCTTCTTGTCCCGTCGTGATGTATGGCTGCACTGCGAGCTGCAATTAGTCGACGACGCGACAAACAGACGAATGCATATTCCGCCACGGGGTTCGCCTTTAATCAAACACGACGCGCTCCTAACCGGAGACCGCCAAGATTAAGCCATATCGACACGCGATTCGCTCCTTCGCGTTACTCAGGGCTCACTATTACGCGGGAGAACGATATCTCGGTTAGCCGAGCGAGTATCGAATTAATGCTGCTTTCCCTTATCGTCATTAAAGGGACGCCACAGTCTATGACGAACTTGATAAGCATCGATAATTAGTACATGTAGGATACACTATTTTGCTCTAACAGCGGAACAAATTGTACTCAATCAAATTTTTCTATCCCGGCAACAAAACCATTTCTGCTAATTACTAATAATTCGCCAATCCGGTAAAGCCAACTAAATTTTATCGCAGCGATAGTTTCGTTAGAACAGCAAAGTTCTTTTTCTCCGTGTGCCTAACAGAAATAATTCCTTATTAATTTGAAAAAATTAAATGGCCAGATATCGCGTTAACGGATTATCTCGAATAGTCGAGGTTTCTATAGCAATGATTAGCACATATCGCGCAGAGGACCAGAGAGATAGATAGACAGAGAGATAGACAAGAGGGGGAAAGAGTCCGAGAACTAGAACGGAGTGAAGGAATCGTTGGGAAGTCGCGGCCCAAATAACACGGCATAACTAATGACGAGGAGATAAACGGCCCGGCAAACGACGCGTAACGAGAGAAGACGCCGTGGAGATTCCGCATGGAAACGGACCGGAAACTCTCGGGGGAAGTCCCTTGTCAGGAAATTGTTAGGACCGCCACCGCTGCCGGCGGCGGAAGTGGCGGATCCTTCGCCGCGGCGGCGGCAGCGATGGCGATGGTTGACATAGAAAATCCGAGAAGAAGACCCACGGGATACGGCAAGAGCGTCGCTGAAACCCAAATTAGACGGTCGCCCGACTCGAGGTAAATAAAGAACGATCGCTCCCCTCGAGGTCCCATGCATGGCGTTTCGGGGTTTCGAATTGAGACAAAAAATTGTCGACATCGTTCGGGGGGGATAGCTGGGTTGAGCGGTCAGCTCATTAATTCTGAAATCGGGAGAGATAGAAAGAGAGAGAGACTAAGAGCGACAGCATATAGTTGAAGTTTGAAACGATTTTCGAACGAAAATTAAAAAAAAAATTTTTTTTCAAGTTTAACTTCAATAAAAAATAAAGATATGCAAAAACAATAAAATTGTGCAAAATGGGTCGATATTAACATAAATAAACAAGGAAAACGGAGGAAAATTGAGGGTGCGTGAAAATTCATTTGTAGGAAAAGTAAAGTTCGCGATTCTTTGGAATACCCGTGAAAGTAGTCCGATCCTCGTCGTCGCATCGTTTCGTCTCCCTCTCTCTTTCCCACGCGGTACATTAGATCTTACGATCGCGACGAGTGCCGTATGCGAATTACGATTTCGCGTTCACCAGGTAAGTCTGTGCAATTGTTAACATTGCGAAGTGGTGTAGCGTCAGTGTACTAAAACGTAACGCGTTGAATAATAGAATGTGGTTACGAGTAACCTAGGTTAAGTTGCTCATCTATAATAACGCGCCGTATGTAGCTAAGCCCCGCCGCCAAAAGCCGCATTACCTCCCCGCTTAATAATACGTCACGGTTGATAGAGATCCTCCCTGTGAATAAATTATACAAAGACGGCGGTGCAAGTACGGAATGTTTAATCAGCTTTTGTGCGCGAGACTCGGGAGCTTTTCGCGTGGTGAAGAGAAACGCGCCCGAAAATGTATCCAGATATAACATCCAATATCAATCTCGACAGGATCGCTCGCTTTTGTCCGCGTAAGTCCGCGTGTTTGATTTGACACGTGCGAGATCGTCATTTCGGAAAAAGGAGCCACGCCAGGCGCTATCTCTGAAGCTATTCATTATCACGACCAGGCATTAAAAACGTGTGAGTTTTGCCTCAGTTTTCGGGCGTTTATTGTACTTTTTTCAATGTTTACAGAGAATTTGCGACACTTAACGAATGACGAGTATATCGTGGACAAAGATAGCACACGTGTACTATCTTTTTATCCGGGAGTGGAGATTAAACTGTTGTACAACATTCACTACTATTACTACTACCACAACCCTACGTCTAAGCTTGCGCTGTGTAGAACAGTCTTTATACACAAAACACATGTACGCTTTGCGGCGCACGTACATTTCTCACCTGTGATAACGCGCCTCGTGATTTGCTAGTACTGGCGCTTCGCTCCGGAGTGCGTTCGAATTGGTTCTTTTCCCCCGCACTGGAGGACGAGTCCGAAGACGCCGTTGTGACGATGCATCCGCTGAAAGGAACGGATTGTTTTGCAACATAGCGGGACTCGAATCACGTCCGGATGCGCCGTTGTTTCGGGCAGTGCAGTATCAATCAGAAATGGAAAAAGCCAGCGTTTACCTTGCTGTCTTCGCCTATGAAGGGACTTTCTCGTGAACCTTCGAATCAGGCAGACCGATTCATTTAGGTGCGATTTTCGAATCACGTACAAATTAGATGATCTCTCTCATATTTTCCCCCTCTTCTCTTCTCTTCCTCAGTTTTTTCTAGACGAATCAACGAATTGATAGACTCACTTTCGGGTGTTAATCACGTTGGCGGTCTAAACTTTGTCCCCATTTCAAATAATAAGTTTGCGGGTTGGAAGTTAAACAATACGGAGAACGATCGCAGAATGATCGACATCCTGACGTAAATGTGGACGAATGTTGCGATATGAGGTTAAAATACGAGTAATGACGACACTGCGAAGTGCTCGCGAGCATTTTGCGAGAGAGCGAAACGCGATATCCGCTTTTTGCGCGATACCGGGATCTCGATTACACCGGTCGTACCGAAAGCACGGATAATCGGTCCCGCCCGTGCATTCTCACGGAAATCCAAGTTTTTTTCGAGGACCCGTTTCGCTTCCGTTCGCGCGATCCAGGCCAAAGCCGATGAAAGTCTTAAAACTAATGAAACCGTCACGAAATTCCGGCGTTGGCGAAATTGGTATCAGCGCGACGAGCGCGAGCGCTCGGACGATCTTGCCAATCGTAATGACTATTAAATATTTAGAGCGTACCGAGATTGTGGATGTTCACTATACGGCCCGATTACCGCGATCATTATAAGTTCATGAGATTCGGGGTTGACGGATCGCCGGATATTGTGGTGCAAGCCGATTTCCTGTCCGCCAGAATGGGGAGTTCTGGGAGAAGTTGATGGCGACAGAACGCACTGATGATTGTCCGATAAAGGAAGAAATATAACGCAGCGATATTATTATTGTTATTATATCGTTAAATACTGAAGCGTCGAAAAGCATTTTCTAATTTAGAGGCGCGATGGGATGGGAAGGAGAAAAAGGACTGGAAACATGAAGGAATTTTTTTAAGGCAATGCAAAGCTCCGAAGGGGCAACTGGTTGGAATATTCCGCGTGTAAATCGTAAAAATTAGTGTATCGCACAGCTCCGTGGAAAGGACAAGGTGTTATTCGTGAAAAACGTTCGGGCGTATACGCGCGGAGCGGATGATATATGCGCGTGTATCGTGGTAGATATAAAACACGTACGAATTCGATCGCCACTTGTGGCTCGAGGCCGTCGTACCTCGCGGTTCGATGCACTCTTTTACCCACGATGCCGGAGTTAGTTTACTCATCCCGGTAAAAAGTAACGACGGTAGTAAATACGAGACGAAGCTGTTTCGTTTACTATCCGCTGCTTATTTCTTGCGCGTGAGAGATCGATACGCTTGTTAATAGCGCCGATAAAATTCCCGAAGCCGGGAAATTTCTACTACTTATCCCGAGAGAGACGAATCATACGAACAGTTTACAGGTCTGCCATTTTCGTTGTTGCGCACATTAGAAATTAGATCTAACATGATCTATACGGACTGTTTCGTAATGTGTGATCGAAGTGTTTCGTTTCTTTCGCTTCATTCCTTTTGTAGCAACGATAACGTAACAATAAATTGAGTAAAAGCTCCGCTCACACATCGCCACCTGCATATCCTTACTATGCTCTCTGTATTCGAATGTAAAATCGTGATTCAACTGAGAGGGAGGGAGGGTGGAAGTGCCGACACGCTACCACAGAGACGCCCCTGAGAGCCATTCGCGTTTCTGTCCGCAATTACAGTCGAAATTAACCCCCCGTCAAAAATCCCCGACGGTGGCCGCCGACGGCGCATTAAAAGCAGCCTAACAAACGAAAGGCATAATGAAATTCGCTGAAAATTAAGTTCGCCACGCGGCGAGTTAACGCGCATATAAAATATGCAGCTTTCAGTTTTCCCGGGTTCCTGAGCGCACGAGAGCGCTCGGGGAAATTAATCATCCGCCCTAGGCAACCGCTGTTTGTCTTCTTTCCGTTTTCCATCCGTTTCCGGACGTATCGCGGAAGGAACTCGCCACTGTGTGTGATGGCGGCGGCGAGAACGGGATATCTCGGGCGTCCTCTCGAGCAATGATTATGCAACGACGATGAAACGAAGACAAACATCGCGCCGTCGCCCTCGGAGAACCGCTCGGCGAGGCCATATCGCGGTGTCTCCTCTAAGGATGAAAAGTGCTAACAGCCATGTAAATCCGCGAGATCTGAGACTCCGCGCGCGGATTATTGTACACCTGTCCTCTCTCTCTCTCTCTCTCTCTCACTTTTTCGCCCTCCGCGCGAATCCGCGCCGTGACGGCGTGAGATAAGTACGACTGTCGGCGCATTCGTATCGCGCCTGCACTGCATCTCGTTCGTGTGAACCTCCGTGGTCCTCCAACGGTCGTTAGGAATATATCGTGCAACGATATGTGATTCCCCCCTGTGCAGACTGCTGTATCATGAGAAAAATATGTAACAGTCGAACGCGTATGAACTTTTTTCGAAAGCAGACTCTCTCTCTCTCTCTCTCTCTCTCTTTCTCTCTAATTCAAGTAGGAAATAATTGTTGGCGAGACACTGGCTCAGTACCGATTTTTAATGAACACGCTAAAAGAAATTACAGTTTTTTTGGCCCCAACTCTGTATCCCTCTTTAGTCACAAAAATAGCAGTAGCAATATGCATGTAAGATTATTATCACTGATATTATAGTAAAACTTACTAGAGATAGTTTTCCTTAATACAATTCTTTCGTTATGATGATTATAATTACAAATATGAAATATTTTTTTCTCAGTGCAGTACTGGAAGCCAATGTCGATTTAATATTGGTGGAATATCGGGATGATAATAATGGGCCAAGATTCGACAGACAGTACTATAACTGTACCGATTCCAAGTATTGCAAAAGTAGCAGGAATTATCGATTCTCAATACTAAAGCCGTATTGATTCCTAGTAATGATTATTATTACCGTACAATTATTAATATCACAATCATACTGTGGAAGAAACCCAGCAAACGCAAATATGTAACAGTTACATTGCCGCAATATGACGAAATGTAACAAGTAATATAACACAGATGTTGCAAACATATACGTTAATTGTAATTTTCCAATTTCATATTAAGTTACAGTCATATGATATAAACGTAATATGTTGTCCAAATATTATATGACCGTTATATTAGTTACTAAAATGTTATAGAATAGATATATATACATCCGTTCTATATATTGAAATATTATATAACTAAAATGTAATTTTATTAAATTATCTATTTCTGCAATTATATAGGTACATGATTATATGCGACGATTACAAACTCTGTCCATCAAATATCAATTAATTCGATTAAATTAATAATTCAAATAAAAATATGTTTCCAAAAATATAATAATTATTTCATTTTAGAGAAGTATATTTAGTTGGTGTGATAATTAAAAATATTTCTCTTGCCACTTTAATTTGATCTCTCAGCTATCACAATTTACCTACTACATAAATGATATGATTTCTTTCAGTGGGAGAGATTTTTATTGATGACAGTATTAACCCAAAATTGTGCCGCTTCATTATAAGAGTGGACAGCACGATACAAGTTTTACCGATCATCGTTTTTACGTACGTCAAGCGGTTCGCTCGTGAAGACGATTTCTATCAGAATTGCACGTTGCGTGTACTGACGTTGCGTTTGATAGATTTAGCTTAGGTAGATAGATAGACTGATAGACAGATTGATCGATTTAGCTTTGATAGATAGATTGATACAGTAAGTTTAGTAATTAAGTGTATCACCGCGAATCTCCTGTTTATTAGATCATTCAACAACGAGCCACAATCACCGTTATATTGTTTATTCCTCTCATCGTCCCGAGTAAGAGAGGGGTTGATTCGTAAGACGTTCAATACGTCGCCCGGGGCGCGGAACTAATTAACCGCGGGACAAAGAACGAAACCGTCGGCCGCGATCAGAGTCCCGACGTTTTAAACTACACGTTAGCGCGGCCTCATTTGAAGCAACACGCAAAGATAATATTGTTACGCCTCAAGGCGGAGGACGGCGAAATTGAAAGCTATCAAAGTCGCGGAAACGCAAGGAGAAACATCGGCTTTTACCGTCGACGAGCGACGGTCTATACGGATACTTAATTAAAAGATGCTTGTATGTTTCGGACGAATCGAATGAGTTTCACTCGCGCGAGTAGCACGAGATATCTTCACAACCGCTCGGTACAAGTTTCTCCTTATGTCTCGCGAAAGTCTCGCAATTCGTCGCTCGTTACCGGCGACGAATTCGTTGGCCTGCGGAACGGAGTCGTCCCGAAATAGGATTTCGCCGCGCTTAATACCCCGCGAGATAGTGTTCTTTTATAAGTTCGAAACAGTCGATGCTTAATCCATTTTCCTCAATGCTAATGAACGGAGTTCCCCGGCGCGGCGAATATACGCGACTGCGAGGCCGCGTGCCGTTTCGTGGCTGCGGAATTGAATTCGCGAGATTCCTCGCGCGCTAATGCGATATTCGAAATCCGCGCGCGGATCCGTCGCGCGAAATATCGAGCACGCTGAGCACGGATGAGTAAGAGCTCGCTACGCGCGTTGCCTCCCCACGCCTCCTCTATTTTTCCTCTATTTTTCTCTTTTATTTTCCCCGCGCGAGCATAAATAATTATTTCGCGAGATAACAGACGCGCCACTCTCTCTCTCTCTCTCTTCCTCTCTTTCCCTCACGCGCACGCAGCCGCGCTCGTGTTTTTTCCATGAGTTCCCCGAAACACCCTCGGCACTTGACCTGTCTGCCTATGCCAGGTGAACGCGGAAGAGCAGGAAGAGGTGAAGGGAGCACTTTTCGCAACCAGAACAGAACGAAAATGCTGTTATCTCAAACTCGAATTATCTCCCGGGACACACTTTTCTCGGCGCGCGCACCAGAGTGGAGCTTAAATTGTAATTTCAGCCTTTGTCGCGGTGTCCGGTCACAATACTTGGGGAAACGCGACCGGCCGCGAGCGCATTTCCAGTCTGTTTTCGCGCTCCCAGTCACGTGCGTATGAAAAACGCGCTTTGACGTGAAAAAAACGCACTTCCGTTTGAGTTAAAGGGCGCAGCGTGGGCGGAAACAGAGGAGACAGAGAGGACCCCAGAAACACGCGGGGAAAAAGTGCACAGTGGGACGTATATTTTTTCGAGTTCACCAGAAGGAGATCCTGAAAAAGGTTCCGTGCGTAAACACGAGAGCTGTACGTGCGACAAATGAAAAAAAAAAAAAAAGCGGCAAGAGGAGGAGGAGGAGAAACGCAAAGACGAATTTAGACAATTCCGAGTCGTCTGAATTAAATATCTCATTTTTCACTCTTTCGCTCCTCGCTGCCCTCTGCTGGAAATGTATACAGTTTTCCTAAACATCCATCTAATTACTGTCTAATATTAAAGCACTCTCATTAGTTGTAACAATACTTCGTAGGGAATGGGTAAGAACTTGGTAGAATTTTATTCGGGGGTACTTCTAGGACAAAACTATCCATTTCATGAGCAGCAGGCTCGCTTATCAATTAGCAGTTGAACAGTTTATCGTCCATTTATTGTTCTGCTTTCGTTGGATAAACGGGTTCACACGTGTAGAATGCGAAGAGATCTTCGATCGATGTGTCATTTTCAGACGTCTATGCGTGTAAAAGTAACGCTTTTGCAGTAACCGCTAAAATATGCATGAAACTTCCACCAGGGTTCGTTGTCGCGATATCTCCGCGATGTAATTATATCAGTCACGAAACAGGCAGCGGTTCCGTCTCGTCGATTATCCAACGTGGACGATCATTCAGATCGATGATGGCCGTCCGCGAGACGGCTCGTCGTTTCTTTCGCCGGCAGTGTACACCATGTAAATTCTCCATGAAACGAATGCCGGCGGGAACGCGGCTGCGGAGAAGCGCCGCTGATTGGCGATTTGCATAAGCAAATAAGCCCCGAAGAGACCAACCGACCACCTACTACTACCACTATTATTTGCGCGACGGACGAGTGATTGTTTTCGGAACGGTTCCCAGCCGAAAGTGTACACGACATGTTCGCGAGAGACATGCACGTGGACGCCTTCGAATTCGTTTGTAGTTCGAACGAGCCCGGCGAGAGTGTCAATTTCCCCTAGAATCGGATGTTTGGCGCCGGAGGGCCGCGCGAACTTCGCACGAGGGCGACGGGTTGATTTTTCAGCCGGCCGGGAAACCACGCTCGAAAGGAGGATCTTGGCGCGAATGAGCGAGTCCCGACGATTATTTAGCGAGCACGGACCTCCGATTAACTCGGACGATGCAACCGTGCCGAGCGGAGGAAAAAAGAGCCGTTCCAGCGGCACGAATACGCAGCCGGGATTCGCCTTTTCACGAGATGCAAATCGCGCGGCATCGATTGCGATACCGGCGTGTCGCATGACAGCGGCCGCTCGATGTCGCACTAGCCGGCACAATACGTTAATGCGACACATTGTTCGTCGCGGCAAAAATTGCCCCTCGTTACTTGCGCTCGACAATGGCGCAAGTCCACGCGCGCGCGTCCTCCATCGTCCGTGATGGCATGCAGTGACGGCTATCGACGCACGCGAAGTTGCTCGGAAGAATGGAAGGGGGGGATTAGCTCCCTCGTTGAAATAACCCTTAGGAAGCAAGACGACCGGTTGCGCACGGCGCTCTCAATGCAATCGCGCAACTCGAAGGACGAGCGGCATGAGGAAGAAAGTCCTCGAAAGTCGAAACTTAAGACGGTCTTAAATGTGAGATGCGACTATGAATACACCGGCCTAAGAATGAATAGCGGCTCAGATCGCGCGTCTCGCTTTTCGTAGAGTGCAAAATAAGTTCGACGAAATCGATAGACACGCCGAACGCTTAGTCGCCCATATTCGTGATCGTGTGAATCCTCTCATAAATTTCGCTGGTAATTACAATAATAAATCTCATCCCCGGCCGTCCGTTTTTGGTCGGCCAAAGTCCGCCGGCGCCACGCGCGAGAGCCTCGCCGGTGCGCCTCCAGCATCCGGAATTCGATTAATTGGGAAGCGAGCGACGGTCTCGCGGGGTCGTCCCTTCCATTCTTAGGACACTGTCGGACCCCGGGGAGATATAAGCGTTACAGCATTACCGCGTAATCCGTTGCATCCCCTGACGACGGGGGAGGCGGTGGTAGTGGCGGCGGCATCGTCGGTGGCGCCGAATCGGGGGGTAGCAGATGCACTCGCGAGCGGTCGGTATGAGAAAATGAATATTTGAAAATCCGAGGGTAGGTAAGTAGAGAGAGAGGGAGAGAGAGAGAGAGAGATACGTACGACGACGGCCGCCACTTCACGGACCGCGAACATCCCTGCCGCCCTCTAATCCCGCTACTTCTAATTCTACCTTGAGATTCCACCCCTCGCGGCCTCGCTCGCTCCGAGAAGCATCTAAGAAATGGGAATTGCCCGCTTCTCGCGTGAATACGGAGCGAGGGCTGGGTGGTGCGGGGGAAAAATTGCCGTACATGCATAATTCCGTGAACCTCGGATTCACCTCCGTCCGCGAGTACTCCTCCCGTTGGTCGCGTGATCGCGCCGATGAAGAGGAAAGCGTCGACGAGCACATCGGCACGCGGAATCGATCGCTCGACAATATCGACGCCGCGACAAACGTTGCAACGCGCGTCCCGCGAGCGTTTCGGCCGGCTCGCTTTTAAAAGATCACAGAGGGCGAAGAGAAAGGGGCCGTCCGCGAGAGAGCGCGCGCACACAAAAGCTCTCTGTACAGCGGTCGCTGTTTAAGCTTTGTTTCGCCGCGGAACAAGAGTCACGTAGCGCATTCACGAGTATCGGCGACCACCCTCCATGAACGTGGACCGGCAACGACGACGACGACGGGAGCATAAAACGGGGCGGGTTCGGTGAAAGGACGCGAGCATGCGGAATAAAAAAGAAGGACCTCGCCGCAGCACGAATTTACATGTCACGTATCGAGAGAGGTGAGCGAAGCTGCGGAAGCCTCCGGCAATGCGATCCGGCCCATACTCTCGATAACCATCCCCGTTCCTCCCCCGTATTCGTCCTGCATCGTTGTATTTTTCCTCCCTCTCTCTTTTTCCCTCTATCCACTCGCCTATCTCTCTCTCTCTCTCTCTACCTCCGTCCTCCGCCGCCCTCGAGCCCGGCTCTCGACCGGCTCTCAACCCTTCGACGAGCCGACGCGCGTGTATTTCGCGCTAGACTGCGTTTTCGGCTACTCGATGCGGAAGAGAGGTTAATTGTCGCGCCTTTTTTGTCCGCAGCTTTCACCGCGAGGGGTTACCCGTGCCGCCTCGCCGGGAAAGCTGGGAAAACGGACGGGCAGTTGGCCGGCCGGCGGAGGAGGAGATGCGATCGATTTTTCGACGGTACATGTCACAACCGATGAACTTCTCTCTCTCTCTCTCTCTCTCTCTCTCTCTCTCTCTCTCTCTCTCTATATATATATATATATATATATATATATCCTTGCTCGTGGCTTTTCGCGAACTACCCGTCCCGCGTATTTTCTTATTCGGCGCGAGGAAAAGCGCTGGAAAAAGCGCTGTGCGCGCATATGAGCTTTTCCCGTTATAGGCACTACGAGGAATAATCGTAAAAAAAAAAAAGTAAAAAGCACCAAGTGCCCGAAAAAAATTTTGTGAAAATTAGGTTGCAATATGATGGTTTAGATTGATGTTTCCTACGAGAAACAATGCCAGAAAATGAGACCAAGCGTTAGTAACCTCTGCGAAAATAGCGATATCAAAATATCGCGCCAATTGAAAATAAATGAATAAAATGAGTAAAATCGAGACGCAAAAACAGCTGTGCGGGCACATTATAATCTCCCAGAAATGTCTACTTTAATTCTGAATCTATAAAATGTTTTAATTCAATTAATACAAGATATAAAATGTACATTTTATTGAGGCTCGTATTTCAACGCGACCCGGCCGCGCCAAGTATTTCTGGACTTCAATTCTACGAATCCGGCTGTGTCGTGCAAAATATTTCAGACGATCATTCCTGAACGAGTTCAAGTATTTCCGAGCACGACGAAATTGATCCGACGCGAATGTTCCCGTCGCACGAAAGACGGAACATTATCCTTGGAAAATTCGCGCGCTCGAGCAACGCGAGCTTCACGGCGGCCGTCCTCGCGCGAGCGGCGAGTTACTTCGCGGGATTGCCAGGCAAGTCGCACCCTGTCTGCAACGTCTGCGAACCACCTCGATACGCATCGGGTTTTCGGGCCGCTGAATAATTGAAGCGATCTTTCGTCTCCGCCGGCGGAATTACGAGCGGGAACGCAGCCGTGTAACAAGAGCAACATTAGCCCCGGGTTTCCATAGAGCGCGAGGGAGTGAGCGGCGCGAATGAGCTCGCAATTCCAAGATGAAGACAAATACCGGCGAATGTACCGCGGAGCACCGAGCGGAAAGACGCATGAAGATGGAACAGGGTATGCGCGCGCGGTACGGCGCGTTTCTTTTCGTTACTAACTCTGAAGGGTGAAAGGACCGAGGAGCGGTAAAAGGAGGGATGCAAAACGCAGCGGAACACGCAGCTCTCGAGAATCCCCCTCCGTTTCATCGTAAATACATCTTGCCAACCGAGTGAAATCGACTGAAGCTTCGACCGTTCAGCTCCGTAATTTTTCCGTGATCGACCGCGGGTGAGAAATCGCGGCGGATCGGAGAAGGCTCGTCCGCGGACGGTTAACCGTCCCTCGGAAGCCCGGCTTGTTAACGCTCCGCAACTTGTAAGCCGTGACTAACAATAAGGAGCCAGCGAGTCCCTTCCGCCACGAAGTGGATCTTTCGGATTTCTCTGAAAGGACAAAAGCGTCAGCGAGCTATGAAAGGCAGCGTCGAAGGATTACTACGATAACGACGACGGCGAACGAGGAGGGACCCCGATGGAATAACGACGCGAACAGGTGCGCGTGTATACGCGACTGGAATAACTGCGAAGAGGGGCGCAGGAACTTTGTTCATTATTCCAACAATTAGCGAGGCCCCTATTTCTTGTCCCGTTCGGGCGTCTCTCCTTGATGCGAAACGACGCGCGTTCGCGACTACCCTCCCTTCAACGTTTCCTTCCTCCGAAGTCCTGCGTCTCGCTTTTCGTACTATCGCTCGTCCGTTCGAGTTGCCTGGAGCGTTAAAGAAGGCATACGGCTCCTCGGAAATAATGGCGGATCACCGATTAGAGCAATGAGGAGCGAGAATGAATTTCACGTCAAGGTATTCGTGTCTCGCGTTTCCGCGGCGAGATCCGATTTTACGTCGATTACCCCCCTTCTCAGACATGAGACCGCCGGCCTGTAAAGAGCGAAAACACGATTTACCGTCCAATCCCACGCACTTAGCGTGCACTCAGGTTAAGTTGACCGCGGGGTTTAATAAGATTTCGCGAGCTGCCAGTCGCGGATACTTAAAACGTTATCGACTTTACATAATATAAGAATATCGTGCGCGCGCCCAGCCCTTTGCGAACACGCCCGGTGCTCAATTGACTGGACTCTTTTACCCGGCGTCGCCCTACCAAAACCCACCAGCTCCCGGGGAAAACCGCGAGGGCTCGTCGCCTCGAAGTTCCCATCGGACGGAGCAAGTCTCGCCGCGGCAGGTGAGCGGTCAGCGGGTAGCTTTCTCGCTGTGGACGAAATCGACGGGCGCGACCGCAGGCTAAGCGGAAGAGACCCTCGAAGCGGAGCTTGCGAGCTGCACGGGGAAACCGCAGCCGTCCGAAACCGCCGTCATCGCCGTCGCCACCGCCGACGCTGTTATTATTTCCCCGGCCTGCCTCGGCCCGCGTTCGAACGGCCTCTCTTTGCCGACTGGTCGTCCACCGCGAGAGCGGCTTTCCCAACAAAGCTCCGCGTTAATGTTCTCCGCTGAAACTTCCGTCGCGGCGCTGACAAAAAGTCGGCCGGGCGATCGTCGCGCTTCCCACCGCCGCAAAAACGGCCACCCCTTCGCCACCCAAAGGACGAGCCAGCGCGAAACATTTCTGCCCCCTCCCCGGTGTAACACACCCGTCTAGTACCCTCTCGAAGTACGATAAGCCGCCGGACTGCGACCTACGATAAGTCTTCTCTGCGGAACCGACGCGAGGTGCCGGCAAAGCCGGAGGTATTAGCGTTCATTATCGTCGCTCCTTTTGGAAACTTGCCGCGACGTCGCCGTCAAAAGGGAGATTATATTAATTAACGATACATCTCTCCACGCGCGGGGAACGCCGTAGCGGGGGAAAGGCTCGGATCCATCCTGCGTGGCAACTTTTCCACATCTTTCCATACACAGTATAGATTCCGATTAGGATGCCCAAAGTTGTCCCGAAATGAATTACTTCATTGCGGGACCAATAAGGAATTCCCAATTTTCAAATATGGGATGAAGCCTTTCTTCTCAGCGATGCTGATTGGCTAATCCGCCGTTCATGATCGATTTTTCGCTCTCCACCGTGGACGAAATTCATGATTTCGCTAGCACGTGAGCGCGTCTCATTCGCGAGCGTAAACATTCGCGAAGAAAGGGAGACCGATCGATCCACAGCTGTCGGGAAACGATCGCGGCACCGGGCGGCGTAGAGCGACGGACAAAGTGGCGAGCTAGACGAGACGCATACGTTGCTTTCTCGAGGTCCGTAATTAAACGGTGCGCGACAAAGGCGGCGGCTTTCTGAAAGCAGAAAGGCACGAAGCGGAGTCAAAGCTTTCCGAGCGGTCGGCGGTGCATAAGACCGTATCAGCCGCGCTGTGCGGGCGAGATTCCAAGAGATCGCAGTCCGGAATACCACCGGCCAGGTCAATTAGCCGATTGGAAATCGACACAGGACGAATCGCGACGCGGAGTGGACGAAATTTCCAGGACGTTTTTCCCTCAAAAGAAGGACGCAAATCGGTCACTTATCGCAAGAACGAGCTACCTCGACATCGGAGAAAAAGCTCCACCACCGACATTCCATTTTGCTTGTGGGTTCTGAAGCCCCGTTGAACATGTAAAGTTAAAATTCATGTACATGGATGCAAAGCAATGGTCAAATAAATTATTGATTGCTAATTTGTCATTTTAATTTTCGCAAGAAGACGGCTCGAGCTTCAGCAGAACGAAAAATCAGACAACGCTGATAACGCCAGCCGAGCGCGCTTGCAAACCGGAACTGCCGCTAAAGCTGGGCACTTACTGTGCACGGTAGACGAAGCTCCATGTTCTCTCTGACAGAGTTCGGTACTTTCGAGCCGAGAAACATGGGTATGTCGGTTTACCGTACCTACGTCAGTTTTGGCGCTTTCCCTCCAACATGCTTTACCGTACGACCCGAAAGTTGCGGGATCTCGTGTGTCACGCGTGTGTGATGCAGCTCGAGAGCGCGCGAAGTTCCCGAAAATAACGAAGCGGCCCCACGTTTGCGCTGCACGTGCTGGGAAGATTGAAAAATGAAAAGTTGCACGCGCGCGCGCTCAACACCTGCGTCCACTTCGCGCGCGCGTAAAGTAAGGGGATAAGCGGCAAACAGCCGACAAGTCGCGCGCGCACGTAAATAACCTACGAAGTCGTGAAAAAGAACGGGAGTCGCCGCAATCACGGGAAGTGGCCGAGTTTCAGCAAGTTTCCGTAATCCTACCTCGCTGCTTTACCGCGTGTCTTTTACGGTCATGACAGAAAGATGAAGATCGCACGCGGAATATACCGTGCGCTTGCGCGCGCGCGTGTGTGTGTGTGCAAAGTCGGCTTCTTTTCTCTCTCGAGTCGCCAAGGATATACCGGCGGAATAAAGCCTAAAATCACAGGTCTTTCTTCCCTTCCCCCTCCATCTTTCTCTCTCTCTCTCTCTCTCCGGAAATCTCCAACGCGCATACACATGTAATCTCAGACAACGGGGGGCCGCTTTTATTTCCGCGGCAAGAGAACCGCGCGCGGTGCGCACGCGAGCCCCGCCAGCGCGAACGAGGTCAGAGGTCACGCATTAAACATTTAACGCGCGGGCTGCACGATAACTTTGACTACCGTCCGCATCAACGCGGTTATTAGTATCCCGGACAAAGAGCAACAATCCCGCGCGTAGATTTAACGCGGAACAGCCTGAATTTCGCATCGCCCAGAATTTGCACGCCGGAACCGAATTTCTACCGTTCCTACCGTGCACCTAATTACGCAATTCATTAACAATCCATGTACTTCAAACGCGCCGCTCCGCCCCTTTCTCTCTCTCTCTCTTTCTACCCTGCGCTTGAATATTATTAGTCCGCAACAATGCTCCCGGGCGCGTAACGTCCATCAAAATTTCGTTCTGCCCGTCGTATGTGTGTGTGTGTGTGTTTCGTCTGTAATTAAATCCGCGATGGATACGCGGGGAGTCGAGAAGCCGCGCTCGCGAAAAATCGCGACGTCGCATGCCGTCGAAGCATCATCGCTCTCGAGCTACAAGCGGATATTTATCAACGCACCGCGGAGAGAGTACTTTTGCGAGACGAATTAAATTTGCACCGTTATAAAGCCACGCGCGTGCAGCGCGTTCACAGGCACGGTAGTCCCGCGATATAGATGATACGCGCCGTCGCGCGTAGGATAACGCCCCGTTATCGAGAACGTTTCGGACGCTTTATCGCGAAAATTAATTATCGGATACGAGAGGTACGCGTCACATTACGGATATATCGTGACGCGGGCTGATATTTCAATTCGCCGCTCTCGCGCGAAGGATTCGTCGTTGCACGTTGTATTCTCACGTTCCCCGGCTGTTTTTCAGTTACGGACGCGTCCACGAATCAGAATCACGATGCCGACGCACTTTGCGATTCCCTTTGCGACCGAGATGACGGATATCGTCGACGCTGATTGCGCCACCCGCGCACTCTACAGAGGGACGCGCCCCGTGGACGTCGGCTTTGGCGCGATTCCGCTCGACAGTTTGATTGCGAGCGCCGGCCTGATATTACGGCTAACTTACAACGTTATCTGGAACTTTGTTCGGCGCCGATGAAATGAAATCAAGCCCGGCCGGGGAAACTGCCGCGCGTCCTCGCGCTTGAAAAGCAAACGGCATATTCTAACGCTCCCATCGGGTGTGACGTTCGAACTTGAAGCGCGCGGAGTCACCGGAGTGACGCTCCCCGGCGCGGGAAAATCGTTGAAGCGATACGGGACGAAGAAATTCCGTTTCGCCCGGCAAACTCCCCCCCCCCCCCCTCTCTCTTGTTCTNTCTATCTATTTAATACGACTAATCGTTATATCGTTAATTCACGGGCAACGCTGCTCGCGAATATTACGCTAATCCAATTATTTCACTGATCAATTTAACGAGTATACATATATGCGAAAGAAGCGTAAAATTTCGCGAAAATTCAGCCACGCGAGTGCCGAAGGGCGTATGGTCGATATCGTAATTAATATCGCATAATATGGCGTTTTGCGATAACAGAGGCTGTATAACGACGGTTTTCGAAAAAAAGAAAAAAAAAAAAGGAAGAGATAAAGTTCTTTTCTCCTCGGACGGATTTTTCGATGGACTATGCTAATAATCATTGTCCGCGCGATAGGCACGATAAGATCATTTGAAAAAGCTTCGCCGTCCGGTTTAGAAGGGGGAGGAGGGAAAGGGGGATTACTTCAAAACGCACAATCGCTCTTCTAATACGACGACGTCGCACAATATGTATCGATCGATACGCCGCTACTCGTCAGGCCGGGAAAATGTCGAACAATCGATATCGTTAATCGCAGAACGGGAACTTCTCACAATGGACGAACACACTGAAAGATGAATACAAAGGGCAGATAAGTAAATGGCTTCGTGCTTATGTAACTCCCGCTCGATTACGCTATTATGCTGCTCCGTAACATATAGGCTTCGCCGCTTTCATAATAACGTTACCGAAGCACGAACATTAATTACAGTTATAGACGCGCTAAAAATATACACGAAATCCTATCGAGGTTTAATATAATTCGCTGCCGGTCGCGTTTTATATCGCAAAGAGAAAAAGATGCGGTTGGGAACTCGGAGGGGCGAGAGGAGATTTCGGAGATGGACGAGAATAAAATGGAGTCACTCGTCGGAAGCGATCTCGTCGCGCGTGAAAAAGAAACGCGCTCGTAATGTGTCATCGCTCGTACTGTTTAATGTCACGTGAAAATTGACCTTCGCGCATTCAAGCGCGCGTTTACATCTGTTAAAGAAGCAATTTCATCAGCATACGCTCGGTACCGGCGACATTCCCGGAAACGGATCGCTCTAAATTAAGAAGCCGACATGCGGAAATAAACTTGCCTCTGTTACGGCAAAGCGGCGCTCTATCAGCCCCGGGGGTTGATACGGTTTCTGGTTTCTATTGGCAACGCGATATGGAGTTCACGTCGAATCCGCAGTATCCATAACGGGGAGCATGATCCTTTCGAGACTGGTAAATTGAAGCCGAGATACGCAAGACCGGATCGCTTTTCCAAATTGAATTTTCCGCGGTGCTTAAACGTTCTTCCTCGTTCCGCGTTTCCCTACAGCGACAGACTAAAATCACTGGAAACGTCCGCCACCGTATCGCGCACGGGTATGTTTCCATCTCCGCGAATAACATCGTCGACTTCGTCGTCTCTCTCTCTTGCGGCACCAGCCATTTATGCGGAAAGAGCGGCGCGAATGTAAATTTCAGCCGGCAATAAGTTGAGGTAAGACATAACAGTAATGGCTCGCGCGAGGTATCTCAATCCTAATGACGTTTAGCCGAGATCTCGCTCGTTTCCATCGCACGCATCGTATTATACGCAAGTTTGCACGATTTACAGGGAATCCGCGGGAAAGAAGGCCTGAAGGTCATCTCCACCACGGAAGCTCCACACATCATTCCGAAATCGCTCGTCACGACGAAGGAGGAACGTTGTGACGGCCGCTCGCGCTAAAATCAGGATCAACGAACGCACGGATAAATTTAATTTAATTCGGGTCACCGGGGAAGCAGATCTCCTCGATTGACGGGACTAAGGCAACACTGCGTTGTCGAGAGGAGCATCAAATTGCACGGAAAACCGCTCGGAGACATACGAATATATCCTCGTTTATCCTCGCGTCACGTCGATCCACATAAATGTCAAGCGAAATTAGCCAACGATAGCGCCTAGTTATTGCTGACCCACAGGCGGACCCGCGAGCTCGTGTCAGTAGTAAATACATGTAACTGATCAGACTTCGCATTGAAGGATCTCTTTTTGTCGAGATTCGCGAGCGGAAGTCAATAAGCCCGGGCGAGGTCGTTCAAGACTTATGCGGATTCCACACGTCGGCTTCCGGTATCGATTCGAAGCTCGAAATATAAAAAAGTCCCCAACGTGATATATTAATTATATCGTGTCGGAAAAATAACGCTAAAACGTGCTTTCATCGGAAACCTGCGCTTTCAATAAAAAAATATATTAAATTATAAAAACACCTCGAAATATTGAAGTTCATATTTCAACGTTACGGAGTGTGTAACAGTGACTACATTAATGCATCAAGATATTAATATGTATATATATTCAATAATACACTAAAAGTAGATTTTATCTGAAATATGTACGTATGAATTTAATATTTCCCATGATTTTTGGAAGAATCATTATTGCCGTAATGTTATCACGAGCGATATCGTACGGCCAGCGTGGAAACCCATAGCAATAATTTTACAGAATTACATCCTCTGTTTCGGGCATAAGGCCTCTCTAAGCTTCTCCGCGAATTTCTGATAACCAGTACGCTCGTATATTACTCTATATGAGTAATGCACTTTGCCCGGTTAGGCTTCCGCGCGTACAACATACATATACACAGCGGCGTAACGCTCGCACATCACCGTCGAGGGTCCACACCGACCTAAGTGCGGAGAGGCCCGCATAATCCGAGGTCTGGTCCAGATCAAAGCCAAGTCCCGCGTAATATATTCTCTATGAATAACCCAGGCGTCTCGGCCGGTGGAAGTGGCGCTTTCGCCTGACCTTTTTCTCCGGCCGCACCTTCCAAACGCGTAGAAATCGTTTCGTAGTTCGGAAAAAGATCTCGTAGTAATCGGTGCGAAGCGGAAATAGATATTCTATCCTATACCGGAGAACAGTCGACTCGCGTGAGTAAGCGGCCCCGCAAAATTGACACTCGAAAAGTCCGGGGAAGCGTGTCGGAAGCGAATTATACGCGTGGCGGAGTTTCCGCTCGAGTTCGAGGAAGAAGGGAAAAGACGACCCAGGGGGATCGCGGAGAAGGAGAAGACCGACTTTATTAGGACGCCGGTTAAGGCGGGCAAATGTGGGCGAAGGACTTAAACCGTCCCTAAATAAACCCGAGCGTTTTCCAGAGCGCTCGGACAATACGGAGGAGGGCGGTTGGTTAACACGGGGTGGGTTTGTCCGCTCGCGACACAGGCCGGACACACCCCAACCGCGGGGCTTAAACGGTAATTACGTTCCGGCACATAATGCGTACATTTGTATCTATTAGTCGACAGCGGCAACAATGACGCTTTCTCGCGCCGCTAAGACCGCGGCATTAATCATTCTAACGCGCTCTGTCGTGCGCGCCTCAACTCGCCGACTGACGTCAATCTCGAGATGGAGTAGCTTGATCGCGTCTCGCCCGCGAGATAATTAATTATTGGCGGAAAGAGAGAAAACGGGCGAAACGGTATCGATGGATATCTTGATCGCCAGCGACGCCGTCTTCGTCGGCAAAGCGTGAGCGTCGTCGCGCCGTAATTAGCAAGACGAATTCATAGTACCTAACATGTCTGTTTTACTACCCCAGGAAGATTACATCGGTAAGAGAGATAGGTGGAGAAACAGAGAGAGGGAGGGTGTGTCAGGATACACCATCTATCGGGCGTTTATCGCGCGCCATAAATCTACGTGCAAGTCGACTTGGACGATTTACGCCAGTCGAGATAATTTTATTGTACCCCCTCCCCCCCCGGCCACACGCCACTTTATGATCCCGCGCGCGAGCGCGTGTGACTCTCGTCCAACTCGTGCGATTAACTTGATCGCGACGGTGACGACGGCTACGATCGGCTACGGAGCAGTTTCTTATCCGTACCCGGATGTATAATCCGGCGATAAGTTTATTACAATCGCGCCGATTTCACCCCCCCCCCCCTCAACCCAGACAAA
>NW_014556124.1:742966-759039 GCF_001313825.1 Dinoponera quadriceps
CCCCCCCCCCCCCTCAACCCAGACAAAATTCTCCCACTCGCCAGCTAATCCCCCAAGGTTCGCTCGCTCGCGAACGGAGAGAGAAACGTCTCGCGCAGTATAATCCCGAGGCGGAGTCGCGGCGTTAAGTGACGCGGAATTCAATGCGAGGACGAAAACCCGAGAGCGGCGGTAACGAAGTCTTTATGGCCGTCCCCGCTCGTCGCGCGTTAATTAATGCGTTAACGAAGAGGGTGCTCCCCCGGCGAGCCCGTAAAATCGGTATAAACATTCACGACTCCCGGAAAGGATATCCGATTACGTAGAAGCGGAAACTTCGTGTATTTCGTCCGGAATTATATACGATCGGCTGATCGTGGCGGTTAGTTGACTGAAATTTTGGCGAATAAAAGAATATTATTATTATTGAAAAATACGACCGCGCGATATATTAATCCGGTCTTACTATCCGTCGCTCTCGTTTCTTACGCGACTGTTCGCCGCGCCATTTAAAGCGTATTCATGCGTAACTAACGTATCCTCGAAACTAAAGGAATTATACGGTTCCGCGGCGTCGAGCGACGGATATGTGCCGCGCGCAACGTCGAACGAAATTAAGCCTCGCAGCTTATTAAGCTCGTCGACGTCGGCGACGACGTCGTCGTCGTCTCGCTGCAGCGAGACCTTACGCTCGCGAGTTCTCGCGAAGCTTGGCGCTTAGCGAGTCTACAAGCTGCGAGGACCGCGAGAGCTCCTTTCCCAGCCGACTTTCATTTTGCACTTCGCCCTCTCGATCTACCCCGAAGCAGTCGGCCCGTAAAGACGACGGGGGATAATTTTGCGCCGAGATTGTTTGTACACCGAGAAGAGCGTCGTTGGAAAACGACGGAGCAAAAGGGAGAGGGAGAACGAGAAGGAGCTATCGCGCGCATCTACAAAGACGACTCCGGAAAACTCGCGAGTTCGTAGACTCGTCTGTTTTTCTTGACCCGCGTACACCCGAGATCTCTCAAACGTAGAAGCCTCGATGCAGAATCAGCCATCGTGTTTGCCGCCGGCCGGCTGATACGACTGCCGATTTTTCCCCGAACGCGGTTTTTTTCACCGCGAATTTTCGGGCCCGCATGCGAGGCTCCTAAAAACAACGAAGAGCCAATACATATTTAATAAATCTTTTTTTGAACGGCCATACAGTATATACGCGCGCAACAACGGGCTGGTCGAGTGGAGAGATAGAGAGAGGATCGGAAGGTTAAGTAATTTAATAATGCAACCGTTGCAGCCGCATATCGCACGAGCGGGCATCGGCCAATTACTCTGAAGAGCGAAATAGAGAAACGTTCGCGAATGACGGATTTTTTTACAGTTGAATGGCGCGCATACCAATGTCGAATCGCTTAACGAACGTTACCTGCCACTCGACCGCTAATTTCTCCCATGGTCGGCACACAATGCGGGAATTATTAAGCGGGATTGAGATGTGCGACGAAATTGCGCGATATTCCGGGATTGGCTTGGAAAGTTTCCAGATAAGAACGAAGTAGAAAGGAGTCCGGGAGTCGGCGGTTGCTGTAGTATCACAGGAAAAGTTCAAACTCTCGTCGTTCTCGTCGTCGTCGGTTGTTGTTCGCCTCGAGGACGAACGAACGCGCCCTCGTTAGCCAGACAAATGCACGGCAAAAAGACTTTACGAGCGACGACGATAATAGCCCGGCTCGATAATAATGCGCGTTATTAGATTAATGTACAGAGACTAATGGCACTTGTCATGTAGGAATACAGCGAGCTTCACGTTTGAACATCTCTCGTAACGCAAATAGCGTATAACCGATAAAAATAATGGAATGAAACCTACGAGGTAGAGAGACGTCATTTCTGCAAAAACCTCGCTTTATATTTTCAACGGCGGGGAGTGGAAAGGGAGAACTGTTCGATCGCAAAATGCGACTTTCCCCTAGCGAGCATTTCAATATTCAGTCCGTAAATGCTCCGTAAGAGCGATAAAGGTGGTTTTCCCGTTCGCTTTCATTAACTCGAACGATTCGCAAGAATTCGAGAAGACAGGCGTCGGTCGAGGACACAAAACGGATGCGCTTTACGTATACACCAGAAGGCGAGAGACTTCGCGGAGTACAGGATCAACGGCGAGAAGAGCCGATCCTGAATCTTTCATGAAGAGGTCCGGTCCCTTTTAATGTGCACGCTAGATGGCGGCCGCTGATGCGATCTATGTATCCGTATACATAATGTACGCGTGTGAATATAGCGATGTACACATAGCGAGGTCCCTTCCGCAGGCATATCGCATCCTTATACATGAGATACAAATCCTGCGCGTTCTGATTATGGATCCCGAGATAGCGGCCGCGCGCGATTAATGCGCGGATTTTTCGCGGCCACATCGGCGGACTTCGTCCGTTGGCCGATTTACATAGACGTTCGGAAAACATTCGCGGAGATCTCCGTTTTATCGTATCGAAGGTACTTTCGATGCGATCTCCGAAAGGGAAAACTTCGAGCGACCGACCTTCGCGTAACAACCCGCGGCTGGGGTAACATTCGGCATCGCTCATTCGCAACGCTTCTAACTTCGTTCAATGAACCGACTCGAGTTTGTCGCAGGAGAAACTCCCATACAGTCAAACTTGTGTGTCATAGGCGGCCCCACCTCAGTTCAATCCTGGCGTAAAATTGGAATCAGAAAATACATCCTTGAGAAAAAGGTCGGACACGATCGTACGGGATCTATTTAGATTTCCCCCTTAAAAATCGTATGTTTGAAACATTACACTTTCCCAATCGCAAGGTATCCCAGCTAGAATCCACAATGATTTTGAGAAATCGAACTGGATCCCAATTAGATCCTGAAAAAGTGATCTGCGCGGGCAATGAAATCGCGCAGTTACTCTCGTCGTCGCTCGAGGAGTCCTCGACTGGCGCGGAGGGCCGGAAATCGTGCTCGCAAAGGCTGTGCGATGCGCGCGAACAATCAGGCGGCCGTAGATCGGCATTGTGCGGGTTCCGGCGGGCGGATCATCAATGTGCCCATTATTGCCGTCGTCATCGGCGATTATAATCGCCGGCATCGCTATCGTCTTCTTCGACGCCGTCCTCGCGTCGGTCGACGTATCTAATCCGTTAATGACCATTGTTGTGTATCGAGGGAAGGAATCATCCCTCAGCACCGACGTGGCCCGAACAACCCAGCCTGGACTGACCTGAATTATCTGACCACATACGCGTTTACACGCGCGGCCTAAGGTGGACGTATGTCCGTTAAGCTTCTCGCAGCCGCTCCTACGAGTCCCCGCGCTAATCTGGGGAGAGAGACGATCGATCAGCGAGCTTGCTCTACAGGCCCTCGTATCATCGTCTTACGTGCGAAAGTACCCGATCCGACGTGTCTGAGCCATCGCTCGCGATATAACGCGCGAATCGCCGATAAATCGTCCCGTGAGAAACCGTGCCGGTCTCGGATATCCAGATTTTCCAGCCAGGGGCGTCAATCGCGCCGCGAAAAAGCCGTTCCGCGCGACAAATTATAATTATTCCATCAATAAACACAGCTATTTGCCGTTAACGCAAACGCAGTCCGACAGGCCGGTTGTTTAACAAATAACTATTCGCCGCGGGTGAATCGGCGCTATTAGACCGACAAAGCGGACGAAATTCAATCGCTCCGGCGAATCCGCACGACCCGTAAACCTGATTCGCGCGACCGTCCAATCGGAAACAAATCCGCGCGACGTCGTTCGTGCTCGGGGCCCGTCGAGGATTATCAAACTGCTAAACGACGTTTCGTTGTCACGAATAATAAACAGATTTCGAGTGGGCCAAAGGCTCTCGCACGCGCAGCGAGTTAGAGCGCGCGGCATCAAACGGTTAATTAACGATTCGAGGAGATTAATGATGGCATTCGAGGACGCGGCCGATGTCGACTCGACAAAGCCCTCGAAATCAAGAGGCTCGCGACGAGAGAGAGGAAGAGGAGAACGAGGCTGACCGAAGGGACACGAGAGAGAGAGAGAGAGAGAGGAAGAATCGAGGCGGGAGGAGATGTTGGTGACGTGGGTGAAGCGCGGTCGACCGTAAACTCGATTCGATACACAATCACAGAGGTGACACGGTCGTCCATTTAATTCCCATCTAATCGCGCTTACATCGCACGGCTCGTAAAATCACGTCGCGATTAGCGCGAAGACGCGGTAACGAGATGACGGATATCCGACGTTACCGAGAACGGCAATGCTTCTGTCGCCTTCGCGAGATTCCATCTGCGTAGCCGAGCGGATCGCGGCTCCCGCTCGCGTTGCGACGACAGGAGGAGCGCCGGGAAGGAAAGACCATCGGGTTGATCGGTAATCGGGGCCCTCCGAGCCGCCGCGCGATGCGTCGACGCGTCGTTACTAAATATCAACGGGTCGCCGCATCGCGACGCGAGCGTGTCGACGCATCCCGATGAACCGTGACGGCACGCGGCGCCAGCCACCGTGACGGACTCGTTTTCACGGTTTTTCACACGGCCGATTCGGTTTGCCGGCACGTGAGCCTGTTGCGAATAAAATCGCGGCAGCGAAAACGCCCGCGATTCTGCTCGGCGAATGAGCGTCCACCGAATTTCGAAAATGTCAGCCCTTGTTCTTGAAATGGTCGCGTATCTTTGTGTAGGTACAATCGTGTCGTAAAATGACTGTATAGTGACACGTATGAGCAACCAGTATTGCTGCATCTCGTTTGAATCTTTCGGTTAGAATTTTCTTTACTATATCACACACAGCGAGCACCCTTTCGATTGAAGCGCGCCGCAGCGAAAGGGTTAACTCTCCGCCGGCAATGTATAATTTAGCAGCAATCCATCGGCAATCTGGGCTTTTCAGGAGCAGCGCGGGTTTTTAAATTGTTCCTTTAATTATATAAAAATCTGAATAAATTCTCGTGTGCTTATATGAGAGCTTTAATAACGAGCTTCTATCGTAGAAGTCGGATCGTATTTCACTCATTTTTTATAGATTGAAATCGAAGCGAAAACATTGAATGAAACATGATTTCGGTTGAAAATTCATCACTTTCGTATGGGTGAATAAAACAAATCTATTTAAGGGCCGCAATATTTGAGGATATATATTGCAGAAAAAAAAAAGTACGAAAAAAAATCATCAACCAGAAGCGGGAACAACCAGAGGCGTTCTTGTTGAAGGAAACAGAATTTCTGCCTCTTGTGCGATTCTTACAATCAAAAATTCCGTTCCCTTCACCCACAAAATGCGTCCTTGCACGCACATAATCTCGCCGTCCCAAAGTATTTTCAGAAGAGAATTAACCGAACCGCTTATCCGAAAATTCGCGATGCAAGAATCGACTACGCCTTCAGATCCCGACATTGCCGGCGGAAGGTCAATTCCCGCGTATCTTCGTATCACGTGCGTGTGAAACGCCCGAGAGAGAAATCCGCCTCGCGGATATTCCACGCTATATTGCGAGGGTAGCGCGGGCCGCTGGTACGCGGATATTCTCCGGTAATTTGCTAGGCAAACGGCGTTGAGGTGTTGGCAGTGTGTAGCGCGCGCAATCCGGCTTTGCGCGGAGCGCGCGCGCCGCACACGCAGGCAAACGCATCTGGCAAACGGCGAGTCGGTGTGCTTCACACGCCTCTGCCGCGAAATATCGGAGACGACGGTCGGGTGGTCCACGAATATTCGCGCCGGCTATACCGCGCGATGTGGTAAATACCATATATAGATCGGGGGGGGATGTACATATCGAGTGTGGAAGCACAGCGCGCGCGACATCGAACGGTCGTTACAGGTCGAACGAAAGCAGCCACAATTAGGCGGCCCCGCGCGCACTTAATCCGCGTTAAGGCCCCGACACAATATTCCGCGTTATTGTAGTAAGGAGAGATAGAGAGACGCCAGCAATTACCGCGGCCGCGGCTAATCCTCGGCCCGCTCGATAGTGTTTGCACGTGCCGCGCGCACTATTCCGTTTGTTATGTTATTCATTAGCTGCGCCTAGGAAGCCCCCCGAATTATACGGGATACTATCCCCTGACTTACGGTCGCCTCCTCAGCCGAGGCCTTTGAGTCGTATTTGCCTACGCATACGTTAAGCGCTTTTGGCGCTTTGACCAAGCGGTGTACCGGCGCGATTAGCGAGCGAACGGACTTCCCGTGAAACCTAAACGCGTCGTGGCTTCCGCCGGATCCGTCCGATCCTCGGCGGCGGCGGTGGATAAAACGTTAAACGGCTTGGAGCTCGTTAGACCGCGATATTCACGTACGAGAATGGGAAAATTGCACGGACCGCCAGAGTGGAGTGCGTTTTAACGCTGCGCGAAAACTTTAAATAACCCGTCGGGTTGCCCCGTTAAGTCCGGATGCTCATATTATCGCGCAAATCCTCTCTCTCTCTCTCTCTATGTCAGCTATTTGGAATTTCGCCCGCGTTGTAATCTATATATCTGTGTAATTACAAGATCGTTAGGCGTACCGTCTGTATTATTGCACGGAAGATACCAGGGCGTCGTGGTGCGCGCGATACGTCTTATCGGAATAACTTCGTTTAAACGTCGGACACGATAATACGATAAATTGGGAATATCGATCGCTGCCAGTGGCAGCGGTGGTGCGATACTGAAAACGATCGAGAGTTCGTACTGGAGAAACGTCATCTCCCTGTTAACGTCGAGGGGTTACGTGCCAGGGTGAACCCAGGTGGGTGGAGAACAAAGAAGCCGGGATTCGATGGACAAAGGGGCCAGAACGGATCACATTCGAAACTCGCGTGTCGCACAGGAATCCGACGTGATCGGGTATCAACGCGACTCACGTTTAGGGTGGAGACTTTGGTATCGCGTTCGCTATTCAGTAGCGTCAACTTACTTGGATAACCAGAAGAAGAGCTACAAATGTCCGTGGACAGGACGATCTCTCGCGATTGTGCGCACGGTGCAATCGAAAATGATGACCGTTTTCATCGTGGTTTGTTGCGACTGATAATTGAAATTAAACGCAGTCAAAATACGATACGGTCAAATAATATGCGGAGTAATTACAAATAGAAATATTTCAGGAACAATGGATAATATTATGCGAGTGATTTTACTTGCCCGATGTCGGTTCTGCGGGCCTGAAAATTGATCGTCTGAAAATCTGTCTCGCGATTCGCAGGTTCCTCCTCCGTTCTCCGTACTTCTACGCCGTGGGTCTTCGAGGCCGACAATAAATAACACAGAAGTGCGGGAAATCCCATTTGCTGTCGATCCATCGAATTGATTGATAAATTGCCTTTATTAGCTCCCGAATGACAGCTCGCGCACGCGGAGAGACCCAAAGATGAAGTTCCTTCTCGCACGGACGATATCTCAGGAGCTAACAATTCTCTCGAAATAAATTTGAAAGGAAATCCCCTTGTATACATATGTTACTGATAAAATAACCGAAGCGTTTTCGCAACTAAAATTAAGCGAGTCAACTTCGTGCGATGTTAAAAAAAAAATTGTCGTTCTATTAACAAAAAGAAATCGTAAAGCATTAAAGGAACGAAAAGTATGTACTTACGTGTGGATTGCAGAAGTCACGAGAAAAGACGAATGGAAGGACTTTCGGGTGTTGGTACAGACGTCACATCGATGGAATCGATCTTTATAAGCGGAGGGGAACGAAGTCAAGACAACATGCCACATGACTTCGTCGTAACAATCGTGCGATAGCGTGTATAATTTCGATTAAAAAATTTGTTATTCTTTGTATTTGTAAAAAAAGAACAAACGCTTCGTCCGGATGGATGAGAAAATTCAAGTCCGCGAGACGGACAAGAATAGTAACACGATTTTACTTAAAACTATCTCGATAAAAAAAGACTATTTTCAATAATTTTGTAGTATACAATCAATTTCTTCCTCGTTAAGATAATGTAAAGATCGATAATGATTTCATCACAGTCTGTCTTATTGCTATGAATTTCTTAACTGCGGTCCTTTTTTCCATAAGGATTCACTAATTCTACCGAGAAGTAACAGGAAAGAGAGACAGAGACAGTCGTAGAGATGCAATAAGAACGAGAAGAAGAAGAAGGGCGTGATAGATAAAGAATTCTACGAGAGATAGAGGTAAAATAAAAAAGGAGAGAAAACTAAAAAAAATGGCGCATACGGGAGAGCTCGCGTACCTTCTGCCCGCTGTGAAGAGTATCTCTGTAAAGTAAAACAGAAAAGAGAAGAGTTAGAAAGAGTGTATACACAAATACGATAGATAGATAGATAGATAGATAGATAGATAGATAGATAGATAGATGGATAGATAGATAGATAGACAGATAGAGATAGATAGGTAAATGTAACAGACAGAGAGAACAGGCATGGGTGAGACGGGATTCTCAGTCACTCTGTACAGTTTTATATGAATAAAGTCCATAATAATGTGAAGATAGACATATGAGAGAAAAAGACCGAAAAAATATTGATGATAAAAATAAATAAAAAAAATAGCACGCATACAGATAAAATGGCGAAACGGAAATAGATCAATTCAATTTCGGCAAAATAAATTTCGTCGATTGAACGATCTCGAACGAAATCATAAGAGTCATGACAGTCCATGTTTCCGGCAAGATCGACTCGTTAGGAAATTCATGTGCCGCGGCCTATTACAAGTATTGCGTCTAAAATAAATCGTTAACGCATACAATTCCATCAACTCGTGAGAGGTTTGATGAAAGAAACGAAAACGGGATCGTACGTCCCAGCAAGAATCGTTTATTCAATCTTTCTTTACAACTGCTGAACTGAAAACGACACACATCAATCTAAAACTACCGGTCTTAGAAGTGGCTCCTTCCGTCTCCGATATCGCCGGCTGCAACCATTGGTCTGAAAAAAGTCGAGATTTATGGAACTGAAAATAAACCGAGACAGCAAGCGAAACATTCCGTGCAACGCGGAGACAAGCGTGTGTGGGGATTCAAAGGGACACGAGGATGCTTCTTTGCGCTGCAATTTCCCGTTACTCCGTTTCTGCAAACGCAACAAACATCCGACACACACATGCAGACACACGCGCGCGCACACACACATATGCATGCAGCAACGAAAATGCAAGCGACGAAAATAATCCTGCACGCGAAGCGAATCGCGACGGGGAGGGAGGCGAATAACCTCAACGCCGTTCTGCGTAGCTCGGAATTAATTCTAATTGGAAGTACCACTTCGACCAAGAGAAGCGCGCCCGCGCTCTCTTTCAGCGTGATTCGGTCCGGCGAAGTTTTCCTCCCCTCGAGTACGATTTACATAAGCCACGGTCGAAGTTCGACTAACTTCTTCTTCGCTTCGCGCGATCCAGCCGATTCTTCGGAAGGCTCATCATCGGCGCGCGAGCGCAACGCGCGCTGATTTAATTCTCGCTCACTCGCCTGCGTATCGCGTGGGCGACGAATTCTAATTAGTCAGCACGTCGGCGCATTATCAACCCTTCGCGAATTGTGCTGCCTGCCGGTCCACGATAACGCGCAAGGGTTGCGAGCGGACGCGCTGCCGAGAGAGCTAAGCGGAATTTCGTCTTAGGACGCGAACGACGAGTAAACCGCGGCTCTAAACTCGCGTCGTACAGTTTATCCCGTCGTAATGGACGAGGAAGCCGGCTCTTTTGCCGGGAATTGCGAGCAACAGAGAGCGCCGAGGAACTTGAAGGTCGAGGGGTGGAGGAACTTATGGAAAATAGCGCGTATCACTCGGAGCGTCGCGTGAATTAATTAATCGAGGCGCAATTAGCGGCTTGCGTGCGACACCGAAGTTCTCGGTAACGTGAGTAACGAAGAGAAAATGCGGCGGCCCCGAGGGAAAAATTGCACAAGGTCGCGGAATAACGCCTCTCGGCGGAAGTAAATCGCAGGAAAATAACCGCGTCGTAACCGAGGAGGGCTGAACTCTCCCCCTGTGAGACTTCTGCGGGAGATCGCGAGGTGCGAAGTAACGCGGAACTTGGACGGATGAAACGTGCGAGAATGATGGAAAGCCACGGTAATTAGCGCGCATTACCTGGAGTATCATTTAATCGATGCGCCACGCGCGGAGCTAATAACGTCTCCGTTTACAACACGCGTCGACGCGGACGGGAAATTCGAGCGCGGGGGAAAATTTCACGGGAATTTCACAAAAATCGCCCTCCGACGCGTCGACGCGATACCACCGTTAATCTCTTTCCCACTCGATCGGCGGTATTGCTCTTGAAAATTCGCCGTTTGGAAATTGATATGGGGCGACACGTCACGCGCGCGCTCGATACCGCGCGTGATGAAGCCTCGCCACCTGAAACCTTATAAACTATTATCACTGTTGCCGGAAGTGACGAGAGAGCGATACACTAATACGACGAACACGGTCAATGGAATAACAAATGCGGCGGGCGCAGCAGGGACGGCGACGGCGTTACCTTGCCGCTGATACAACGTAGATCCGAATTTGTCGATAGTGCCGATGAAGTGTCCATTAATTTTCCATAATTACAAATAAGCTTAATGGGATACGCGTTCCCGCGCTATTTAGTCCGATTATACGCGTGCTATAGCTGTGAGCAAACATCTCGCGTGAAGGACCGAATCGGAGTACACTGATTGCGTCGCTCCCTTACTGCGCGGTATCATCATCGATGTTCCGCGCGTCCGTACACGCACGCACTCACGTACACACCCGTCCGAATACCGACGCGGCCGAGCGGCATACATTATTGCATCAATTACGCTATTAATTAATGGCGTTAAACAATGTCAACAAAGCGACGGGGCTGCGATGACGCGCGGTAACTCACTTACAGAAGCGTGAACCGCGCAACGTTGTTCGAGTAAAACTTGTAATCTGTTACTTTCGCGCTTAACGTTGCCGTTCTCCCGCCTCGGTACAATCGGGAACGGTTTATCTCCCGTGTCGAGATGTTCGGAAATTTTCACACAGGGGACATCGTGTCCGCCGTTCTCTCTCTCTCTCGATTCGTACGCTCGCGTGTGTACATGTGTACGTAAGTACTCGCGGAAGGTGGTTGCACGTGCTGACGTGTAGGACGTGTTTTGCCCGGGCTCGCGTACGAGCGTTCGCACACTCGCAACCACTCGGCGCGCGCGCACCACATTGAAATTGGCACTCGAAGATACCGTGTGTATGACGTTCTCATCGACTGGATGTGTGTGTAATCCTTGTCGCGTGTGCGCGCGCCGAGTGGATGAGCGAGGCAGCAGCTACAGGTAAATGTAATTAGGGATTGATCGAATGGTAAGCGCGGGACTGTCTAATTGCCCGAGCCGATAGCTCTCTTCCGGCGGATGTTCGGCCGACGAGAAAGCTCGTAGGACTACGAATCGCCGGCGCGGCGATTGGACTGCGCGCGCGACCGGCGGAAGCGGCTCGTAAGACACGGGATTATGATCCCTGACCCCTGGCCGAGCGCGATCTTTCCCGCGAACTCCGCTTGTATACCGGGTGTATTCTGCATCGACGTCGCGATCGTATCCACGTGGACACGCGGCTGTGTAAACCGCGACCGAGATATACGAGGCGTCTCCGACCTCGAAATCTCTAAATTGAATCCGCGACTCGTGGCGACGGCTCCGGTTAACGGAGAGAGAGAGAGAGAGAGAGAGAGAGATTTTGCGACGCGAGTAACGCATCGCCATCGTAGGCGGAAAAGCAAGAGCGAACGGTGAGGATAGACGCCGCTAAAGCGTGACGCGTGAAATTTCCATTTAAGCTGCGAACGTCAAAGTTACAAGATGGACGGAGCATCGTGAGCGACTGTCGATAGATAGGGTACGAGGACAGAGACAAAGCGGCGGAGTAGCGGAGAGGGACAGGGCTGCATGAAGGGAGTCTCGGGGACCAAACTATTGTTGCCAATATCTCGGACAGTTCAATTACTTGGTTATTACGCGCCTCCAAGCTGACAGGGTTGCTTACATGCTTCGCCAAGCGGCTAATGCATACATGCATGTACACAAACTGCACTTATGATGACATTTCGCGTGATCTCCCTTTCCCGTCGCAGAGCGATGGCAAACACTCCACCGTCTGCATCATCGAGCATTAATCCTCCGTAATCGATGGCGCATTTATGGTGCGAGAGTCGCTTTACGTTTACGTCACCGTACGCTCCGAAGGCACTAATCGTTTCAGCTCGTGGAGACGCAATTATCCGCTAATTAAATCGATTCGTGCAAACGGACAGTTTCAGTGCGAAAAGCAGAGACCGCCGAGTATGTCACTCGCGTTTAACCGTCTTGACTATTACGTAAAAGCCGTGAAAAGTTGTATCCGGTCAGATGTCTTCCCGGGAAACGCGACTGCGCTTAATTAATCTTAATTCTGAGATACGTGGATATTTTAATCGTACGAGAATTTAATGCCATGCCGGATACAAAAATCTTCGAACGATTTTTCATCTCTTCCGTCCAGTTTAAGTTCGTAATGGGTGGGGGAGGTCGAACGAAAAAAAGGTGGTCAGCGAGAGAAACGTTTCGCTTGAAAAGCGAAGAGGGAAAAGAGAGATCTCCCGTCGCGAAATATCCATCACACGGCGAAAAGTTGGCGAACCGGGAAGTCTCATATACCCCGAATATTTTATTCTCTGGCAGGACTCGGCGTAATTCGGGCCAAGACCCGAAACCACGTTTTGCACTTCGTTTTCATTTAATGGAACCGACGCACCGGCCGCGACGTATAACGATTGATATTTCGGTTAACCGGTGCGGCCGATGCACGTTGATTGGAACGAACCCTTTTTTTTACCCGCCATTCGGCAATAAACGTACCGGCGAAATGATTTCAATTTCACGCGAGGCGAAACGAGCAACGAGCGGGAGAACGAGACGGAAAGAGGGAGAGAGAGAGAGAGAGAAAGAGACGAATTTTTTACTCGCCGTAAAAATCAAATGCGGAATTATTAATACAACGACGCGCAGCACCGCCGATATACGTGTCGTGTTACGCTTCCAGCTGACGTTATTATTCCTATAATATAAAGGGCGTATCGTCGCGCGGCGCAATAACGAGTTACGTACGTATGCAGACGTAAACGCGACGAAATTTCCGCACACCAGCGTCGTCTCGCGAGAGATTCCCGACGCGAGCCGGCATGAAGAAAAGCGGTATCGGTTGAGGGATCGCGATTTTCACAAATCCGCGAAAGCAACGAGAAAGACGGCCGAACGAGGCGAATAACTTTGATCGAAACACGGAATTCGATTTGTCGACTTCCGAGTTGCGAAGTGTATTAACACCGGCGGCCGCGCTCGTCCGCGGCTCGCGAAGCCGGAGGGCCCTCGACGGCCACGTCGAACATTTACGACGCTAATGAGTCGAACGGGAAACTTTTCCGTCGACGATGCAAATGAGAAGGGCGCACGATGTGGCGTCGACGGCCACGCCACCGATGCGCGCTACGTCGCAGGCCGCGAGGCGAGGATTAATGGAAAAACCTTTCGGGAGCTTGCCGGCGCGCGATAATCGATCCCGGTTTCCCGACTTGATTGGCATAGTTTCAGATAAGTGTCCCGGAAGGTATCCTTCCCGGTGGCGCGTGGATCTGCAAGAAACAACGCGAACGAAGTACGACGGGAATGTCCAGAACGAGAACGCGAGGCGGGAAACGACGCGAGGTAAAAAGTGATAATCATTTACGGCTGTCATATCCTCGATCTGTAACGGTCCGCACTTGTACGGACGGCTCTTTCTAATATATACACCGAGAGAAAATAGTTATCTCTTTCAATGTGCAAATTATCGTCCTCTCGTACGCTCGTCTCCTTCGTGTCGTGCGATTCGCCGAAACGTGTATTTAACAAACATTCGATGGACTAAATAAAAACGCGAAATGCAGCGATACGAGAAAGATGCACATTCGCAGCTGTCTTCTGGATTTATAACGTAGACTCGTACGAGAATAATTTCGTTGTTTATATAAACAACTGTTCTCTCTCGCTTTGCTTTATCTAGAAGTTATTTTTACGTGATATTAAACCTGGTTTATTAAAACTCACTCTCCAGCAGTGATTACAGACGAATGTTTGATAAATGTTCAATTGGCATGATAATACAGAGAACGAAATAAGAGCTAACGATAATTAGTGAAATTTAATTGTACAGGGGAAAAGAAAGAAATGGACGGGGAGCACAATACCTCTCACTCAGGTTCCTATATTTAATTTAATAGCACGATAAAAAAAAAGAGAGAGGCAGAGAAGGAGGAAGAGAGAAAGAGATAGAAAGATAGAGATAGAAATAGGCAGAAAGAGAGAGAGAGAGAGAGAGAGAGAAAGAGAGGGGGAGAGGAAGGGGGTCTCACGTTTGCCCAGTTTATTAAATGGACTTGTAATTCCGCGCGTTAATATAATTGCGCGCCGCTATGCAAATGCAAAGAATGAAAATATGAATCACGCAATGCACATCGCCCGTTTCCGCTTAACAAACTTTACATTACATTACCAAACATAATCTTCGCGTATTCATTTTATACGTTTCCCCCGGCCAATGGATAACTCGACGACTTTTACGTCGATATTATTTGCGAAGATGGACACGATCTTAATTACGGCTTTTAATTCCGAACCGGACATGGTCACTGTTAAAAATGTAAAAGCATAGCGCACGAAATCGACAACGACGTTTCGCGCCGCGAAATCAATTCGTCGGACACGGTAACGCGGGTAAATCTTAACATTTGGACAGAGATGAAACGCGAATCGTCCATCGCAAATATCGATCGTCAAATATAATCCGCGTTGTTATTGACAAATATTGATTATTTAAGCAGCAAATTCTGGTTTCATTTACCAACTTCTAGTATGCACGATACACGATATGTATGTCCGGGCAAACTGATTACTAAAGAAGGACATCAAATAACGCGCGCGCGCGCGCGCTTGTCGCAATCTCTTCTCTCGCGTTTCGCGGCGCAATTTCGACAACCGGTCGGTCGTCGAAAACACATGTATGTAACAAAATGATCGTTATAATATCGCGGCCATTTCAGACGCGAGCCATTATTTCATAAAATTATAAACGAGAGCGCGCGCGGTCACCGCATCAGTCAAAATTTCGAGGCTGTACCGGTTGGTATCTCGTAAACTATACGATGCAGTTTGGTCATCGTTACATTCGCATTGTTCTATCGAATCCGTAGAGGTTGCCCGAGTCAAAACTTTGGCTCCGCATTAACTCGCGAAATTTCGTGAAACTCGAAGAATATAGATTCTATTATTCTGCCTTGACGCAATAAGTGTTTATTTAATATTACTTTCTCTATATTGAATTGTTTTTAAAAAAGGGGTCCACTTCGGAATTATTTATATAAAGATAAATATCAGGCTTAGAATCTATTGTAAATGTCAGGTGCTGATTTTTATGTCTAATAGTATTCCTTGGGCCATGAATTCGATTTCATTCGCATCTACCAACCGCTTTCTTATATTTTTGCTTGACTTGATTTTCGTGTCGACGTTGTCGGTGCACGAAATACTACCAGGAGAGGACATCCCTCTTGAGCGATTTCGTCCTCGAGCGATCGCGCGAATTAACAGTGAAGGTCGCGGCGCGGATAAGTGGTTACTCGCGCACGACGCACGACTTTATTTACCGGATGGGAACCGATAAAAATCGGCAAAGCCGCCGCCACCGGCGCCTACCGCCGCGGCGGCCGCGTGCATCCATCGGGTTAAAAGTTTAATACCACCGCCCCGCTAGAATTTCACCTCGGCGGAGAGAGCGATAGACCGAAGTTCGATATTAACTTTTTCTCCTCTTTTCCCCCTTTTTTTCGGACGGCGGAAGGGCAGAACTCGATGGTGTTTTTTACGAGCCGCTCATCCCATTTCCCGAGAGCCGTTGGCCGTATATCGGCTACATTTTCGCTCATTAAAAAGTTCCCGCTCGTGCCCGAGCAGGTGCTCTGCCCCTCTCTTTCTCTCTCTCTCTCTCTCCCTCCCCCTCTTTATCCTTCTCTCGTTCTCCACCTTCTCGTCTTTACAGAGCCGCCGCGGCGGCGGTGGCGTCCAGACGGGATTTTCATTATTAAAAAGTATTACAGCTGGCCGGAGGGATAAAAAAAAAGGGGGGG
>NW_014556124.1:759065-909817 GCF_001313825.1 Dinoponera quadriceps
CGAAGAGCGAAGTAGAGTGGAGGTGGCCGAACGAGGGAATAAATGGAGGATTACTCCGCGCGCCAAGGTGGCGGGACTAATTTCAAAAACCCCGGACTGGGGTAATCGCCGGGATCTTGAAGGCTTCGCGGATAAACTCGGCGACGGTGAACATCCCATTTCTTCTCTCCATCTTCGCACGATTAGCGTGTCCGTCGTATAAACGCCGGCCGCGAGTAGTGCGCTTCTTAAATAAGTCGGCTTACTCGTCGCACGATCGACGCGCACACATGTGATCGTTGCGGCGCGTCCTCGTCGTAGAAATGCGAGCACGTCCTTTTTTTTGCCTCCGCTCTCGCCGAAAGATCCCAGTTTCCGGAAACGAACGGACGGTATCGAGAGTATTCCGAGCTCGCGCGAAAAGCAGCGGACGCCGCGAATGTGATTAGTGACGGCGACTCGATGGTGGTGACGCGGCGGTACTTACAGAATGATGACACCGGTAAGGTATTCTGTTTGATCCTCGCGCGCAAATGTTTACGGACCCATTAGGACCCGGATTGTCAGGGACGGGAGAGCGCACACGGATGGACGAGCGAGATGATAGGCTGGTGGGCTCCGCGCCGCGGAGTACACGGGGGAGAGAGAGAGAGAGAGCGCACCGTCTCGTGCCGACAGAATTGTCAAGTGTATATACAATTATTATTATAACGCCCGAAACTTCGGCCGAAACTTACCCCTGAAATCCCCGAACACGTCGAGGGTTCCTCATTAACCCTCTAACTAACCCCACGATGGTACGTCAGCCCGGACTTTAGCCTCGCTATGTAATTCTCAGCCGCGGGGGGTATTAATACCCCTCGGCGCTGGGTTAAAAAGGTAGCGAGAAACAGGGAGAGACGAAAACGTAGCGGAGCGGAAGTAACGGGATAATGGGGAAAGAAGCGAACGGAAAGCAAGGTGATAAATATCTCGGGGTACGTCAAAATTTGCGAAATCGATTTCCCGAGCAGGTTGGGTAAAAACCGAGTCGCCGGGTCGATCGTCGATTTCGCGCCTTTGAAGAAGATTAAAAAAGGGAGAAAAGGGGAATGGCAGAACTCTCGCGAGATGCGTGCGCGATGATGCATCGCCCTTGGGTAATAACGAGGAATTTGTTTACGAAGCGCGGAACTCGATAGTTACGAGAGTTCTCGGGGGCGGGTGAAGAAAAGTGTTTGCCGCTTCGATATTTCATGACTTCCGGACGTCCACGACGCGGTCTCGGCGCCGAGGCGTATCGCGCGCGCGGACACGGAACGCGTTTAATTTTTTCGCTGAACTCGATTACCTAGTTACCGCGGGGAAACACGTGGAGTTTAGTTAATTTCGACGCGCGCACATACGCGACCCGGCTTTTTAAACTGCGCGTTCGTGCTAATTAAAACTTTAGATTGCCTACTGAATGCATTAATGTCGTGCTTTCTACGGAAAAGCGCGACGGAACGGAGCGAAATGTACCGCTAAAAATAGCGACAACAGTTTTATTCGCTGCGCGAAGTCGTCGAATCGAGGGAACCGGGGAGATTAGAAATTCAGCTCGAGCTTCCCGCTACTCGAGCCTCACGAAGATATAAATAGACGAAAAACAAAGAGATCTCATTTCCCGTGTTAATTTCAACCGGATTTCGTCGATAACGGGAATTTAATTGAACGTTTAATCGCCCGGTACGTTCAATGTCGAGCATTAAACGCGCGCACGTTCCGATTTCCCACCGGAAAAAGAACGACTGCCTAGAATCTGCCCGCTGATTCGTCGATGAAATGACGTATCTAACCTTTGACATATCTCGTATGGATCGACACAGCACGAACACACGCATTATACATTCCGATACATTTTCCCCTTGATCTCCCCAGTAGCTGAACAGACACGAGCTGGGAGAAATGGCAGGCATATATATATAGATTGAGTAGACCGAGAATCAGAAGAACGGATGATAGAAAGAGAGAGAGATTAGCGCGATAGATCTGTGGCGATACCGTAATCCCACGATCCTTTGCGCGATTCCTGCGGGAGAGCCGTCCGGAAAATTTACCTTTCCACGAAACAAACAGAATTAAAAGCGAGCCGGTGTGCTTGCGTTAAATGTGATTAAATATCAAAGCCGAGCGTTCCCGCGCGACACACCCACTCATTCACCCCGGCCACCCTGCATTTGCGTTCGGTCTTATTATACAGCAGCTAATTAGGGCGATGAGAGGGTCAAGAGCGGATAATATATTGTTCGCCGCAAAAGAGCGGAGCCGCGGTTGAAATTAACTAAAGAAACGGAATAGAGCTCACCCCGCTCGCCCGCTCGCTCTCTCATTCGGCTGCTCGCCGAATTAACGGACGGGGTTTCCTTTTCAGGCGTTTTAAACGCGTAATTAAAGGATGAAAGACAGATCCTTTGTTCGACGAACGAGATGATATCCTGTCGGTCACAGCGAATTCGCAATCCACGCGCGAACGTTCGTTTTAGTCCTTCGACGCCGCAGGAAATGGATCGAAACTGAACCGATACGTGGTTAACGGTGTCGGGTAATCGCGATATTACACATGGAAAACTCGGAGAAAATTGAGGCGGCAACAGAACGGCATTACCGAATTGCTGCTGAATATTTCATCCGGCTACCTCGTGCGCGCGCGATTGGGGGACTTCGAGCGACGGAAAGAAGCGTGACTTATTCTTGGCTCCGAAATCGTTACTTCATCTCGTATTCCGACGATTAATACCGTTCATTCAAGTACGCAGACGGAACGAACAGCCGACTTATTAATGCCGCGAACACTTTCGTGCTCTCTAAATTTCTTGGAGTGAAATATCTATTCAAAAAATGGAGTGACAACCAAGCAATTCGAATTGAACTGACTTTTCATTCTTATCGAGTGGATTCTTCTGCGATGTGAAATGAACATTTTCACTCTGCGTCGTGAAATCTCATTAGAAAAATGGAGTAACTACCGAATTATTTGAGTTGAAGCGATTTTTCACTTCTACAGAGTGAATTCTTCACCCCGCATCACGTGGAGTGATTATTTTCATTTCGTACCGAATCTAATCTAATCTAATAACGTATTACAGAATGTAAATTAGAAGAATTCACTCTTTTTGGAGTAAAATATTCATAGAAGACAGACATACATTCCAATCGAGTAAAACACTCGTACTACGAGTTTTGGATTAGAATATCCACACTTACGAAAAGTGAAAAGTCACTCCATTCCGAGTGGTATTATTTTCACTCTCGCTTGGAGTGAATTTTCACTCCTTTGGAGTGAAGTTTCGTTTCGAAAAATTTCGAGAGTAGATTTCGGAGCCGAGAAGATTTACGCGAATTCGCGAAGACGGTTAAAAGCTGCCCGAGTACTTTTAATTCGCGGACAACATGACGAACGCAGGAACGTTTGCCTCGTCGATTCTTTCGTTACGGCCTTCTTATTCGTGCACCAATCGCATTCTTTTGCGCACCTTACCACGGAAACAAAAGGGAAACGGGAGAGGGAGAGACGTCTCTTTAATAATTTCATTTACCGTCGTCGCTGCGCGGTGATGCCCGCGGCTGCACTTTGTCCCGTTATTCTTAATTCCGACAAATTATTATAAAACAATGTTATCGTTCCATTCGACATTTAAATTCCGGAAATATGGCCGCGTAAGAACGACGATGGGCCACAGGCCCATAATATGCCTCCGGCGCGCAGCGGAAAAATTTTCAACGAAGTGCATTCAACGATAATTGCATTCGAAACTTTTCCCCGCCGTTCCGTACAAAGAACAAACGCCGGAATAAAAATTACACAGATCGGAAAATTATAATTATGAAAAATGCGCGCGTGTGGAAACCGAATTAATTGTTGCGCGGACGAACTACGGCATTTAAGGTAACCACGTCTCGCTTTTTGCGCGGTATTTGTCGCGCTCGTCGGAAATTTTCTTTCTCTCTCGAGAGAGAGAGAGGGGGAGAGAGAGAATCGCGTCAACGACAGAAAAAGAAAGCCGCATGTGTTAGGATTTTCGGTCGAAAATCGCGCTCGGTATGTTTCTCCGCGGTTTAGCGGCGCGTTATTAATCGAAGCTTAGGCCGCGACTTTTAACGCGCGGCGCGTACAACTTCCAATAGCGAGAACGATTATTATTCGTTATACCGCCGTTAACCCCCCCCCCATCTCCTCCTCCTACCCGAAGCCGACCGGGCCGGCTCGAATTTACGGTCGCGCGATCGAACGAGTATTTGCACGCGGATATCTCTAAGGGGCTTAAGCGGGGCTTTCAAAACACACACAGTGCGTGATGCGTTTTACCGTGCCTATCGTGTCTTTTCATCATTCTTGTTTATAACAGCGGTGGCGCGCGCGCCGGTCGTTTCCGCGTTAGAAAAATTCCATTCCGCACATCGTCGACGTGAGAATTTACACGCTGTTTTTTCTCATCGTCCGAAATTCGTCGTTGGGGCAATCTCTTCGACGGGCCCGCCGACGCATAATGTCGTCGGGATTTCCGCGATTTCGGTTCCATCTGATAAAAAGCCCGGTGAAAGGCGGCGTTTTACAGAAAGGCTCGCCGTGAAAGAGCCGAACTTACGAATACCACGCGACATATACGCTCTGAATCTTACATCTCAGAGTGGGTTTGCGAGTCACTCTTAAACCACGCGCCTCTTAAACGCCCATTTGGGAGGCTTGCTCTGATTTATTAATCGCAATACACGACGCCCCGACTGCGCCTCGCGGATAGAAACGTGCATTTCGTAGAATAGCGGCGCGTCTCGCAAACTTATACAGCATCTCACGTTTCGTGATGGGACGAGACGGGGAACTTCGACGAGAAGAGATCGGTAATTGTGAGCGCGCGCGCCGTTCGTCACGGCCGGGAAAAAGGAGAAGACCGAATATACAATAATCCGCGGCGTAATTATCGAAGTTTGCCGGCCCGTCGGATCCCAATGATTTTCCGTACAAGACTAGGAGATAGACAGAAGTAGAGAGAGAGAGAGAGAGAGAGAAAGATCTCGAAGAGAGAACTCGCAAGCAGCGGCGATTAAGTCCGGCGATGCGGAGCGAATCTGAGGAAGAATATATAACTCAGCAGCGCGCGGAGCGAGCCGCTTGGCAGTCGCGGAAACTTTTAATGGCGCAACGCGGGGAAACGCGGAGTTCGACATGAAATATGTAAGAGCGTAAGAATCTATCGGACACAAAGCGGCACATAATCGCCGGGCCGCGCATTGTTCCGCGCACAATGGCGGAGCGCCGCGCGCGCGGAAACGCGGCGCTGACGAAAAGTCGGGCGACAACGCTCGACGCCGGTTGGTCTTATGAATTTTTCAGCTCGACCGCCGCGACAAAGCCACCGGGAATATTGGATTCCGCCGTGGAAGTAGCAAACGTCATCAAGATAAGTTGTTTTTCGGCTGTACCGTTATATTTGACGACCTCGTGCGAGCGAGCGAGCGCCTGGTGAGGCCGATCGAGCGGATGGAAATGCGAAGACAACGGGCGAAGAGAGACTTCCGAACTGATGACTCCGGAGACGCGGGGAAAACGCTTTTCCCGCCGTCCGGCGGGATATTCGATACGTCTCGCGCGCGTGTATTTCTGCATTTCAAATTTAGCGAGCTTCGCGCGTCCGTGGTGGCAGAGAAAATGAGATTAGATGAAGCGAACCGCGTTAAGCTTTCATCTCAGATTAATCTATCACGTAGGGACATTATCGAGAATCTCGTCACCGTTTAACTCGCGTGTGGAGGACGATTACCAAAGTGGAGGACGAAATTAGAACTCATTTACCGTGTGTATACCGTGATATACGTCGTCCCGCGTCGAAGTGAAGACGACAGTGTAGGATTTTCAGGATATTTGATCGAACTGAAATTTCTCGGCCACAATATGTGAAAATAGATGCATATATCAGTATAAACTATCGTCCATCCGACTCGATCAAGTTCACAGAGGTAAGTCACCTCCTCCCGACAAGAAGTACATTTGCTCGTTTCTTACGCTCGCTCTCCGTAACCACCGTATAAAAGATGATGCAATCTTTCGCTCTGCTCACGCACAATTCATTAGCCACTCTCTCGCCCATTAAACGATGCACGTTACACTCGTTAGGCGGTCCTTCGTTAACTACGCCACACGGATTCTAATCATTAGTTCATGTTTCTTTAATAAGGGTCGAAACGTACAAATGGCCGTAGGAGTGTACAGCAGTGTCTCGTGACGACGTCGAGATCGAGAAATCGCGCGCATTTTTCCGCGAGAAAAAAATTCGCGTCTCCAATCGTTTCGCCTCGGTTCAGCGGCAACCTGCACTCGCTGCTGTCAGGCGCGTCCGAAAGGTGCGTGCGACGAAGTCGATACGTCACGGAGTTTTCTCGTTCGCGCGCGGAGAAGCCAAGAAGCGGCGATACCTAACAAAGCAGCCGAGCAGCGATAGCGCCCCTCTCATTCTCTCTCGTTTGCATACTCATCGCTCCTTGTTTTTAATACGGCCGTTGTCGGGCGTAGGCGATGGCGGTGCGGCGTATAATTACGTTGCTGCACATCGCGTTACGCCCGAGCGGGTGTAGTTAGCCGAAACTAAACTGCTCCCCGTCGATGTTTTTCATTAGCTCGGCGTTCCCTCTCTCTTTCTTCCTCTCGGTTACGCAATTCGCCGCGATTCCAACGAGGAAAATCAGCGCTCGCATAATCCGCGTTCGGCGGTCGGTCCGGGCATTACGGCCCGTCAAGATTTATTGCGATTAATTGCTCCAGTCGCGACGCCGCCCGCTCCATATCTCGACGGTATAATATCGAACATTTAACATTGTTTTCGCTGCGCCATTAACGGCAAAAGAACTCCGCTTCAACTCGTGCGACGAGAGGCTCGATTTACAGCAAATGACGCGAGTACTCCAAAACGAGTGCCGGTACAGTTTTACAAAGCGGATGGCATCGAGTGATTTATAGCCTCGTCCTTTTTTTCACGCGCGCAGCGTATCGAAATGCATTCGATACCAAAGAGAGATTAAAATATTTTCCAACGCCGTCGATGCCGTGTCGCGATATCCGGCGTTTATTCCGCGAGACCGTGCCGATTGTTTTACATTTTGTTCGCGCACGCTGATTAGCACGCTGATTAGCCCGACTTACCGCCCGCCACTTGTGCAATCGCCGCTATCAATTACGGACTTTACAACCCCAGTGTTTCTAATTAACGCGATCATAACGCGAGTCTCCGGCATTGACGGCGGAGACGCTTATCGGAGGCGCGAGGAGATACGATAAGGAGATCAAATTAAAGCGATCTAAACGAGGGGAGAGGTTATCTCTCTGTAGCGTTGGCAGAACAAATGTGAAAGTGAAATCGGTTAATTTGCAGTTAATCGACCGTGAGATTGCTCGCATCAACAGATAACCGCCCGAGATATCTTACGCACGAGTCGGATCTCGTCTCGTGCGCGCCACGCTATTTTTTAATGGGGGAATTTAGCAATATCAGCAAGCCGTGAAACGCACGGAATCTCGAGCCTTTGCTCGTTATCTGAAATGAAGTTCGGATTTATTTGAAGCACTCGCGCGATAAGCGTGATTCACCGAAATCAACCCTTTGCGCGCCCACATGACGGGACGATGAGATTGCGTAACTATAGATTTCGGGAGATACCTGAACAGTCTGATAGAGAGATTCGATATAAATTCGCGCGCACACGCGTGTATTGTAATAGGACGAACTACAGAAAAACGGTATATTAACTATACGAACCACTGCCGCGTACAATGCAAATATTAAAATGGTTCACATTTGCTTTGAATGAAAATTAATTGAGCGGAGATATTAACTTTACTTTATAACGGTTTTATGGCGGTCGGTCTGCTCATGACACAGCCATTTCCATGAAATAGTTTCAAAAATTGATTCCAAAGAGGGATTATCGTTTCAACGAATCGATAATGTTTAATTAAAAATATTGCACGCGCGCACCGCTTCTATATCTTTTAAATCTCTCCTTTGTCCCGGGTATCGTTACATTTGACACAGCAATAAGCGCGCGATACAAATAGAAAAAATGATTTATTTCCGCTTCGATTTTTCATTCGCCGTGAGTAATACCGAATGCGCTGTCGAAACGCGCGTTCATCGTCGGATCGTTACCGCAAAGTACATCGTTTACGATACGTAGAAATCTCTGTTCGTCCGCGGAGGAAAGAAAAGCGGAAAGAGATCGCGGGAACAGCGACGCGTTTTAACTCCGCGTTTCCTGCGCGGTTTTCCAGCGCCACTGGTAAGAGCGTCGAAGCACGACTCGCTCGTCGCCAAAATCATGGCGCCGTTACTCGAAATGATATCGAATATCCAATTTACGGTGCCGATGCCCGCTCATTCTACGGACGAGTCCGAGCCTCGGTACCGTTTCCATTTGCGGGTAACAGCGGTGTTTCATTATACCGGGGGAGGGACGGAGGGAGCGAGGCACGCGAGGAGACCGATCGATCGGTTCGCGGGGGGAAAAAGGACTTGCTTTCCCCCTCCTGCCCCTCGTGTATTACTTCGCTACTACGTACGACTGACTTTTCGACGGGTGCGGAGTTAATCTTGCGCGAACGAGAGTCCCTCTCTTTCTCCTCTCCTCTCTCGCGTTCTCTATCGTGTACGGGCGATCGCGTGATCGAAATTGAAACGAACGAACGGCGAGAGGTCGCGCCATCGGGAGGGTTCTCTCTCTCTCTCTACTCTGTACCAGAACCCGGCGGACCTTCGCCATCCCCGCGGGCTTTTCGTTCGCGGCCCAACTGTCCATTCCCAGCCGTTAATCCCGACGGAGGGCTTCCGGCCGAAGGGTACGCGCCCGGGCAACAGTGGCGCAGCCCACTCGACCGAAGGGGTGAGGAAGGTGCACGAGAGGGTGTTCCAGGTATCGCGCACTATCTCTCCATTACGGATACTTGAAGCAGAATTCGAGGGAACGCGTCGGTAGGTAGGCAGGTTGTTTCCACGCGGCAACATTAAATTTCGAAGCGATCTCCGGCGAGCGAATCCCCTAGACTCCCGCGAGTCGTTAGCGATATTACATTTGGTTTTAATCGACTTCAGTCGCATCGAAAGCGGTCGAATATCTTCGAAAGGCGACGCCTCTCGAGTTATTTAACGCGCGTTGAAATGTTCGAGTCGACCGAGCAACACCTCCCTTCTTACAGAAAACTCCACCTTATCCTCCGCCTAAATACTTATCCCCGAGCTAATACACTCGTTCGCGCGCGAGGAAAAAAAATTACGCGACGTCGCAAAGCTTGCGGGAGTCGTGTGACTGATGAAACGAACGTCGAGCTCTCGTCGGCGCCTCTTCACACGCCTCTTCGGCGTCGGGTCCGATTTCACGGCCATCAGGACCACGTAATACCGCCGCTAAATCCGGTAAACCCGAGAAGCCGGCATTAGCAGCTGCACACGCGCGAGCGAGCGAACGAGCGACTGTGCAATTCCCGAGCCCTTAGAACGAAATTAGAGAATCCTACGCCGTTGAACGGCGACGAAGCGACGCCCGGTCGACCGACCCCGAAGCACGCGCAAATCCGATTTCGCCCTGCCGGACTATTCGATTCCAATAACATAATAACGCCGAAAACTAAAAGCCCTCCTCCTCGCCTACGGCTCGACTGCAGGAATTGCGGAATAATTAGGAAGCGCGCTCTGGAAACGAGCGAGGTCTGATACGCGCGCGGAGGAAAATCGATATCTCTCGAATTTTGAGGTTGGTGACCACCGATTGAGACGGCGGTCCGCGGGAAGAGCCCCCCCCCCCCGCCGCCTTCTCCTCGTAGGTGCGTTATAATCGAGTATAATGCACTATACGTTCCTCGAATTAGGTTTCCACGTGCGTCCGCTATACACCGAGCCGCGAATAATTGGCTCGGGAGAGAGAACGACGCGAAGTTCGGCGCACGAAATCGCGGTGAATCAAGCGGATGTGTCTCGTTATGGGGACGAAAGTCAATTAAAATCTGCATCTGAGAGGAGTTTCAAGTGACGATTATCAATACGGATCCAAGTGGCGGAGGCAAGTTGCAGTAAGCGACAATGTCGGCAGACAAAAAAACGGAGAAAGATTCGTTTGTTCACGCGTCTATGGGTCAGTTTGATCCCCTCGTGTCCACTTACGGGTTAATTGATGCTGCAACTTGATCGACAGTCCGTCGTCCGAGAACGTCCCGCGAAACGACGCGTTCGCGCGCGAGGAATCAAATTATCGGCGATTCGAGCGAAGAGGATATCGGATCTTCTCTCGGTTCGGCTAGCTGACGAAAGCGCGGAGGAACATTCAATACCCCTTGCCGAGCCGCGAACGTCAGCCCCAACCTCGCGCGTCGTTGTCGACCCTCACGTCGAATCCCCGGCAGCCGCCCGAATGCCGCCTCCGATTTATTATTTGCCGAGCGATTTGTCATTTGCGCATCGCCCTCGAGTGCCTTGTGTGCTCTTAGGATCGAGATATCGGAACGACGTCGAGCTGGGGATATTCCCCCCGGCATCCCGACGGTACCGCCGCGCGTTTCCCTCAAGGCGATGATTTTCGAGACGCCCGCTCGAGCGCAAAGCGGATATAAAAGCCGCTCGACGGATGAGATTCGATCTCATCGTGATAAATATCTTCAGCCATGTGACGCGCGCGCGGATATGTGTGCCGATCCCGCCATTCGAGAATTTTTCTCCCAACGTTTTCGAGAAGAACCGCATCGAACCGATCTCTCTTATTCTCCTTGACGCACCGAGCAACAAAAAGCTCGGGAATGCTCGATTGAGATTAATTAGCTTCTGAGAAATTGAACGTAATGTTAATTTCTCCCAGTTAAATACGAATGGAAACACGAGTGCTCACGTGAATGACAAGTGTTCACCATTTTTTCAAAGCAGGGAAAACTTGATTATCAGAGAAATGATCAGGATCCGGCTGCTAATTCCGACTCTTTGATCCTCGTCGAGGGTACGCGAGGCAACGACTGGCAACGAGCTGATCACCCCGTCGGAGGAAAGTTTTTCCGCGCGATACATGACGGTGAGCTGAGCGTAGCGAGGGCAACGAAGTGAAAGGCCGACAATGCAGGCGCAATGAAGTCGGCGCGAGAAACGAGGCAGGACGAGACGAGAGAGCAGGACGGGAGCGGGACGCATCGTTGCACCGCAGGCACGGATACGCGTCATGGGACACCGGCGCGTCAGTTTTAATTAGCGCACGCTCGCGCGCCGACATCGATGCCGGGTAACCATCGAACATCGGCGTGCGTTAACGATCGTTAATAAAATTCCGCGGGCACCGCCGCGCTCGGCCATTTGCGGAGACGCGAAGTCGTGCGTCGTCGTTCGTCCGCGCGAACACACCGTTCGCATTCGATCGCGGGATACCGGAAATCCGATGCATTTCGCGCGAGTTGTTTCGGAACTGTCCTCGACAACTTCGTACCGACGGCTGTTTCTCCAACTCGAAGTCGACTTTTCGACGCGATCGGATCGGTTGCTAAATTAAAGAGCTCGCGACGTTGAACAGCAATCTTCGGGAATTCGAAGACGTTTCTCTCTCTCTCTCTCTCTCTCTGTCTTGCGCCGAGATTAGATTGCACCTGGAATTTTATCGCGACTTTACCGTATCGCTTTAACAACCGGACGTCTCTCCTCGTTTGACTCTTTTAGTGCCTGCATTCGATGGAAGTAGCGATTATTCCGGGACACTTTGTATAAAACCCGGGGCCCTTACATCGTGCAAGTGCGTTTTCACTTTACGACGAAGCCGGGATCGATGCCACGCGACGCGTGTTCCCGCGCGCTCTCGAAAACTACGTATTTTACTGCGCGGTATACTCAATATACCGTGCGCGCATTAAGGCGCAAATTTATGTTAATTGACCGTTAAACAGCGCTAGGAGTGAAATTCGCCGCGCTTGTGAAACAAACCAGATTTTTCGTTATCGTGTATCAGACGCGTCCGATAAATTTCGCAAGCAAACGCAGATATTTTTGCTATAAATGGAAAGAGAGAGAGAGAGGGAAAGAGATAGAGAGAGAAATATCGCGAGACGTGCCGTACAATACAGTGCATAATTAACGGAGACGTCGCGACGGATCGACGGCTTATAGCATAACGCGTTCCGCGTTATTATCAAAATGAATTCATTCTCCTGACAATACGTTCCATCCGAAGCAGGTGCATGCACACGCAGCTGCCACTCAAATAATCAGCTACAGCGCACTTCGGCGCAGGTGCACCGAGACGAGGCTTGATGCCGCAATTTTCAAAAATTAAGCAGAGACTGGAAGCCACGCTCATTTATAATATACCTTCCTCCCCACCCCTCCCCGCTCAAACGCGTAAACCAATTTCCGCGAAACGAGCGTCCCCGCCGGCGGACAGAGCGGATCCTGTGTGTTCGCTAATGATAATTATATCATTTTATTTCCCCTATTATAATAATGGGTCTCTCGCGATACTATCCGCATACACACACACAAAACGACACCAATTTTCTACGAATAACATTAATTAGCAGCCGTTGTCGGCCGTCAGCGGCATTTCGCGATAATTAAAGGCGCGCGCGTGCGTCGTTAAACGCGTCGGATATCGCGGCGGATCGCTGACGATGACGGCTGTTGATGGGCGGCTGAGATATTTGCGTACGCTATTGCGCGCGAGTCTTGTCATCGTTTTAATTATCATCGGGCGTGCTGCAGGTCGGCCCGATAAGCATTTACCCGGGGCAAGCAGAAGGCACGCGGTTCGATGAACGCGTCGATAGCGGCGAAATGCGGGCGCGCTCGCTACCGCATGCGGGCGCTCGCTGTGCATTTACCGGCGCTGTTCCGTGAAGCTGTGACGATGCGTGAAGCTTGACCCCGCCGGCACGCACACGCCGCGCGAAGAAATGCCACACGACGGTGTGTAACGAGCCAGGAACTGCCGTATTAACGGATCGGATTTTAAACGAGTTCGTTTTCGCGCGCGCGGGTCCTTTCGATTTAGCTTCGTTGCTCGTCACTTCCCATTCGCGAGCTCGCCGCCAGTCGTGCATTCTTCTTACGCGAGAATGAAAGGAATCCTCGTCGCGATTCCGCGCGCCGAATAGTCGTCTGACGTTCGTGGGAAATATCGTCTCGACAAGCTCGGTCTCGCAAAAATCTGCACGTGCTGTGAGATCTCCCCACCGATCGCCGCGAGTCACGTGCGAGTTGCGTTCGACAAAGACGCCGCGCGGATCGCGTGAACGAGAGGGAAGGACACTTCCGCGACACGAATGCTCGCTAATTACCGGTGTAGGTAAGTAGCGAAGTCCAGTCGATGCATCCTCTCTTCCTCTCTCTCTCTCTCTCTCTCTCTTTCGATTCTCAAGTCGTTCTTTCTCCCGTCGAATTTCACCCTCTCGTCGACGAAACTGGTAGTCCCATCAGTCGAGTGCATCACCAATGCGTCGTTACGCAACCGCCCATCGGATCGTCCGACACGGCTTTCTATATCTCGCATCGACATTCGCCTGGACGAATCGCTCTCGTCGGTCTTGTGGCATTGACTTTTTCACCGCGTTATCTCTCGCGATTTCTCCATTTGCTCATAGTCGTTAGCATTCACAGAGAATCCAAAGTTGCTCCATCGACATTGTGTCAGCGTGATCATAGAATTCGCGGTGGGACGATCGTCCGACCGTAGATCTCCCCGGTTCGAGTTTAGAGGACTCTATATATCGGGATTTTCATCGCGACACACAGTTTTGAATTCAAGCTTTCGAGCCACGGCTCGGATCTCTCTCGGGATCTGACCGTAGTTTCGAAGCGGCCGCGAAATCACCGGCCAAACAAATTCAAGCGACATAACGGACGTGAAAAGACCCTTCGAGATCGATATATTGCGGGCGAATGTGCGAACGCGCTTTCCGGATACTAACGCGGTGCTTGGACGTCCCGCGAAAGCTCATATCTAGTAATTCCCCGCGAATCGCCTGATTGAGCACTACCAGCTCGCATCTACATCAATGGCTGGCGCGACCGCAGTGAAACGTAATATCAGACACGAAGATAGACGGCAAACCACACCGCCGGTATTCAGCTTCCCCGTGCATGTCAATGACGCCGCGTCCTCACGTACATGAGATGAATGCGACAGCGTCTTTTAAACGCACGACAGCCGGGGCAAAAGCGCGATTTCGCACGGTTCTCAAAAACATCATTCGTCCATTTTAGCCATCACGTGGCGATTGTGTAAGAGAGATAAGTACGTTTATCCCAGCTCTAGAACTTCTTTTTTTAAATGAGAAAAAATTAGATGTTTGACTAAATAAGTAAGAAAAAGTGAGGAAAGTGAGTCGCTCCTATGCCTAAAGTACGTATAATGGGATGCGCAAAGTCGCACTCAGATGGCTGATGAGCGAAGTTGCTTTTAAAGAAAGAGAGAGAGAGAGAGAGAGGGTGACGCGTCGAGAAATATTAAAAAAAATGTATATTAAGATACAAATAGATGTCCCCGCAGAATCCAGATTGGAAAGCGAGGGAAACGCTCTCTAGCGCGACAGAAGAAGGGCCGCGTAACCTGGATCGAATTGACAATGTCAAAGGAGTTTTATCGGCGACTCATCGGCGAAGTGCTAATCCATAATGGACGAGTCCGAGTCTTTGGACTCGAACGCGCGACGAAACGGTTCGGGCCGCATTCAGTCGCTTGCTGCGCGTTTCCGTCAATCACGTCGCGCGAAAATACAGCGTGAAATCTGGCACGATACCGCGCGCGAATGCGGAGCGCTTCTAATATCGGAAGCGGAAGCTAAAATAGCTCGCGAAGATTTGAATTTGTAGAAAACGCCCCCCTCTCGCCGGCAAAGAAAGAAAATTCCGTCGACGGGTGTTTATTCAACGAGTCGGCTTTGCGAACACCTCTTTTTTACCGTCTATCGTTATTACGCTTCTGGGCTTTTTCGGGCGCACGATTTCAGCGCGGGGACAACGCGCGGCGAAGAAGCCGGTCGGCGCGAAGTCAGATGAAGCGAATCGCCGCGAACGCCGAGGCACGCGGTCGAGCGTAAATCATTTCCTGGCGCGAATCCACGGCAATCGGCCGCGCCAGGACTCTCCCGACTCAGCCTCGTCTCTCTTTACTGCGCGTTTCGCGGGACGAGAAACGCCGGGATCTAATTCCGGCCTTCGAGCGTGCGAAACGAATATAGCGGTCGCTGTTGACGCGATAAACGCGCCGACCGGCGATCCGATGGTGCGCGTTTGATTCATCGTCCGCGGCGTGAATGATGACGTCCGCGAGTGCCGGCTTAATTAAATCGAAAACGTTCGCGTCGGCGCGATTTATTTATCGCGTCTCTCGCGAGAGATAAGACGAGGAGAGTGGCGAGGGGAGCCCGGAGAAGGCGAAAACGAAGGAAGCGACGGAGCTTTTTATCATCCAACGATAGGTGCGCGCGCAAACGCCTGATCGAATTCGCGGCTTCGACGTGACCGTGGGTTGATAAAAGCCGTTTTGTCCGTGCGGAAGAAGTTACCACGTGCGCACGTGGCCGAATACCGACCGAAGAGTTTAAACCGCGCGTTACGATGCGACGCGTTGCGACGCGATGCACGCGAGTGCGTAAGTGCATGCGTGCGTGAGTGCGCGTGTGTGCGCGTATTCGCGTGCCGCGCCGTGAAAGCTGTAATAATGCGAATAGCAGCGTCGGAACTACGCGAAATTACGCGAAATCGGCGCGTCCGTGCCTCCGTGCCGTGAAATTAGTTCCATCGAGGCGCGTCGATGTTGTTGCTGTTGTTGTTGCGCGAGCGCACGCATAGCCGGCGTGCGTTATATTCCCGGGATGGTAACGAGTAGGATTAAACGGAGCCCGGACGAGAAATTTCGGCGATAATTGTCCGGGCAAAGAAGTAGACCGAATTCGGAATATTGATCGCGTTACGCGCAAGTACACGGCACACGCCGAAATTGGGCGAATTAAGGCGGAAAATTGATTTTAATTGGAAGCAACGATTTGTGTTAGGGTCGAAGGAGTAGTTGTTGTTGGGTGATTTGAGGAAATTATAAATACGTCGATACGACGCAAAATTTTACGTAATAATCAATACGCCTGGTATCCCGAGCTGAGAATTCGCCGCATTTAACGTTGAACGCAGACTAGTGCGAAGTCAGGGGGGACAGAGAGAGAGGGAGATGCGGGAAGTACGGAAACCTCAATGTGGGTGAATTTTTACGAATTTATTCTAGAACCACCGCGAACAGCGCGCGCTTTCGCACGTTTTGTTTCGCATATTGTCATATACGTGCGTGCGGTGAAATATAAGTAGAATGAAGTTAGAAACGCGGCCCGTACGCTCGTCGGCAAAAGCCATTGGATGCCAACGGCGCGGAATGAACGCGTTGCACTATTGGATACTGTTGCGATATGTAATCGAATATTATTCATAAAATGTGCGGAAGCTACAGTACGCTGCAGCATAAACACGGGCTGAAAGCACGGGCTTTCCGCTCGCAAGCCGAGCGTGACATCTATGTAAACATATTTCGCGATGTTTCTCTGCGTAATACGCAGGTCTGCCTGCCTCGGAAAAGAATTACGAACGTGAGCGACTTTGCCGTTCTGCCCTTTCAATAACTACACGGAAATTACTTACCGGTGACGGAAAAAAAAAAATAAAAGAATTATTGTCACGAGATTTTAATATTTTAATAGTCGCGAGATATTAATATTCGCGGACGCGATTTATCATCGATTCCAAGAGAAAGATTATCTGGACCGCTTTTGTGTAACGGTATCACGTTCACTTCGTATTATTAACAATGCGAAACGTGATTGAGAGAGAAGCGTGGTTCTCGAATCGGCGTACTACAAAGAGTGACGGTTTTAAAAAGGCAAACGCCCGGCAATGATTAAATGATTAGACTGTGCGATAGCGAAGATTAAAAGGCTTCGACGTTGCTTAATTAATTTCCCAATGGCGAGTCCCTCCTTTCAAATGGCAAAAATTCAATCGGAGCCTCGATTATCGTGGCTGCGCCAAATCCGCACGCGCGCACAGGCAGCCGAGCTGCGCACGTGCACCTTCGCAAAGGGACTATATCGAGAACTAGAATTAGCAACGGACATTTAAATTTCCATTTAGAAAATTCTCAAGCGAGATTCGATCGCCCGAACTATCTTCATTGTCATGCGAGATCGGAAATACTGATAGTAATAAATGATGCATTTGGCATTATATATTTAATGCAGGTGTACGTATGTATAAGACGTATATATAAATGTGAATTATAACGTGATTAACAATTGATGTGGAAGAATCTCCAAAATTGAAGAAGCTCGAGACTTTCGTCAATATACGACCTCGAGTGTGATATTCCAAACGATATATGAGCTATACAAAGTAATGCCATATATCTTGGGTCCATCGCTAGTAGCAATAAAGAGGGAAAGGGAAAAAGAAAGAAAGGGGGGAGAGGGGGAGGAAGGGAGGAAGCGAGAAAGAGAGAGAGAGAACACGTGATAGAGGACTCGCTCTTCCCTTCTATCCCCTTATCGCTCTTCCTCTCCTTCTCTCGCTCAGACTGATAACCTCACTCTCGCTCTACAGACAATCGCAAATCGATGCTTTATTTCTCTCCCTTTCTCCCGACCACTCACTCACTCAGTTCTCCTTTCCCAATCCGATATAGCATTCCGGCATAGCTACACCTTTCCTTTTCCCATGCGTTCATGCGTGCATTCAGCTGTCACTCTCACTTCCCCTCTCCCCTCGCCCACGCACTATTTCACATTCCCTCTCTTTATTCGCCGGGCGCACGTCTCACGTCGTGAGACGGGATTCGCATTACTAGTATCATTCTGAAACGTATTCTCACCCGTTCATACTGCCGTCAGCTCCCAGCGTCGACGGGACGGCGCGTTTCTCGGAGGCAGTTGAGAGGTTAGGTCGGACCGCCACCACGTCGGCTGTCGCACGTCGTTGCTCGCCGCTCAGCACGGCTGCGTGTCGGCGTAAAGGAGCGCGCTGCGCGAGAAAACAACAGGTTGCATGTACTACTACCGCTACCCGCCGCCTCTTGTCGACCGATAGGCGCGAGTATGGCGGACGAGTACGTGCGAACGACCGACGGCCACGACGACGAGAATTAACGCGCCGAGTAAACCCGCCGAAACCCGGCGCGACAAGACACGGTCACCGATGAGAGACTCGATCGCGCAATGCTCGTCTCGCACGCGCTTTCTCTCTCTCTCGGCCCCTCTCTCTGCCCTCGCTCCTTCTCCGTCCCTCCCACGCTCTCCGTCACGCTCGCTCTCGCAAGCGCGGATATTACTCGCGAAAACCGTTCCCGTCGCCCGCACCGAGTCGCGTGCACGCGCGAGAAAGGAGCGGCTGCGAGACACCACGATCCCGGACTCGGATTTAGACTCGCGGCCGAGTCTGCGACGCGACGACGGCTCGCGATATGCAGCAGACGTGGGTGCAACGAGACCGAAAGATGCACGATCACGATACTGCCGGCACTCCCGGGGGCAGAGGGGAAACCTCACTACGGAACAACGCGCGAGTCACACGGAACGCACCGAACGTAGCCGCTTACGGGCTGCGCCGGCTGCAAGGTGCATCGTCGCATTCGATGCACGCTATTTCGCGCAGCGTGTCGCCATCTCGCGGCGGACGTTCGGAGATAGACTCGAGTCGCTCTGCGCGCGACTTTATGAAATTAACAGTGACATACGCGCACGTATAAAGTAGGTAACGGTGTGTGTGTGTGCGCGCAATGCGAATATTGAACTTGGATATTTCGTACGATCCGATGCGTGCATCTACGCTATTACGCACGAACGTAAGAGAGGAAGATCGCGCGGATTTCTTTGAGAATTTTCTACTCTATCCGCAGCTGATAAATCGTTGCAACTTGCCTTATCGAGACAAACCAACGATAAAATCTTGTCTTCGCGTTTTCTACTGCATCGGCAACGGCGGTTTCACGACTGATAAAACCCGAGGTCTGTTGGAGATATCGTTCATTGCGATATATTTATGTATGAGCATTCGCGCGAATTTCCGTAAGGCCGCATTGATCTGCAAAAATATCTCCTCGGTGTCACTGATAATGAAAATTGCTTACAAATCCGCGACTATAAATTGACTTGGACTAAGGAACTTGTCAAGGAAACGAAAAGATGTCTCTGTACTTCCTTCTGTCGTAATAATCTTTTATTACATCCAATCGTTGGCAAAGAGTAATTCAAGAGGTAGTTCAAAAGAGACCAATATTTTTCTGCGCATTTATCCTTCGATTTAATATTGATTGTATTAATATTAACTTAACTTATTAATACTTATTAATTTAACTTAACTTATTAATACTAACTCAAACTTATATAATTTTAATGGGCTTTATAAGTGCTACGTACATATTAATCTACATATTTAGTATCGATATTTCTAAAAGAATGGATAATTTCACGTATTCTAAACTGCAAAATTTTTTATGAATCTAGAATTTATTATAGATGATGAATCGCGATTGCGTGAGCGAACATTTCTAATTTCGGTCCTGTTACATGAAATTCACGTCAACTTGCAAACCAGCGGGTTCGACAACTTTGTAGTGTTTCGCAACGACAGCGAATACCGTGTAGTTCGACATGAAGCTCAGATCAGGACACCGTTTATCCCGAACGTAACCGAGGAAAGTAACTAGGCTACCGTGTTCCAGACTACGAGCAGAAATGTATAACATAATATTAGAAATGTCACAATGGACTTTCGTGTCGTCGTTTGTTTCGTAATCGATAGAAAGTCGTAATTTGTCTGGGACAAATAAAAATACGTATTTATTACAACTCGCGCAGGCTCGATGTCTGTTTTCCGTGTTAAAAAAAAAAAAAAGAAAACAGCAATACCACAATATAAATATAAACTTAAGTTGCGCTTTAAAATCGTTCAAGAGAAGTTCGCGTCGGTTTTCTAACATAATAAAGTGTGATCTCACCAACGATTCTCCGGAAAGACGGTCCGCCTTCGGTCTCGATCAACGCGCGTACTTTTCCTCCTCTGTTTATTTTTCTCAGTTTATGTAGCACAAATACCGTTCCTCTTCTTCCTCAAACATGACTATCGCACCGAGATCTCTGCACAACTCGTCTCGCGTCGCTGCGTGTAACTATCGGATAAAACGCGAAGGATGAATCTTCACGGAAAAAACTACTTAATTCATTTACAGTCTTAATTTTCAGCTGTGGAAACTGACAATTAGGCACAGGGACAAAAGGAATTAATTAAATTAACTAAATTTCAGTTGCATTATATGGACAGCTCATTTTTTACCCGCGTGAGAGTTAGTTTTCAGATGTGGGAATTACTTATTTTTTTCCGTGTTTCTATCGCGAAACTGAATTGAATAAAACGGTTTCAAGAGAGTCCTCGAAGAGCAATTTGCGAAATTATCTTCGCTCAGCTATGACAGCCAAGGCGAAACGTGAATGTCTCGTGTTAACGAGAAAGCACTCGTATCTCCGGATGCGAGCTCGACGACCTATCGCCAGCAGCGTCAAGAAATAATCATCCGCGAAGGCCACCTCCAGGGACACTCGTCTTATTAATCTAAACACGTCCTAACATTTACTCGGCGATTATTCTTCCAGGAGGATCCGCTGATGTGACGCGTGGGCGAAGAATAATATCTCGCATGGGTTCCAATTAGCTCGACAAAGTCTAATTTGAAATTCGCGTGTGCCTTCACGCGGGTGTCGCTATCGCTTACACTGGTAGAAAATTACAATTAGTTTCGGCACGAAACATATTTGAAAATATGTAATTAATGACGCTTCTCGAGAAACAGCCTACTTCGTAATGAACAAGACAGCTCTCCGCGAGTCCACCGCACGACGACTTCCTCGCCCACCTGACAGCCTGTGCACTCGTGTGCTAGTCCGCCCATTTCCAGGATCGTACCAGACACCTCCGAAACCTACGAGGATCATGTTTGGCTGCAGGAGTCTGCGTTGCTCACCGCTCCACAGGAGCGCGTCGCTTCCGGCCAGGCCGCACGTCCTTTCGAAACGACCGGCGATTTTCGCCAGGGGTGGCGGACTCGGAAGCAGAGAAAGAGAGCGAACGAGCGTGCTTGAGCGGAGAAAGTATCTATCATTGAATTTCAGCGAAGCGACTTTTAACCTTCGCGCACAGCCGCGAATCGATTCTAAGTGAAAGTGAAATTTTCATAAAACGACGCGTCGGTTTTGCTCGCCTTACGAAATGCCTGGATGAACTTCTACGATTGGACTTCGACGACGTGATGTTGAAACACGTAAAGCGAAGTTTATCGAGAGAAAGAGAGAAGGAAGGAACCGACAGTTGCGTTACTAATGCAGTTTATCTTATCCGCGTGGAAATGTGAATTCCATCCGCAGAACGGGAAGTAACGGAGTTTGTAGCCGGATGGAAAATGCCGCAAGGCTGGGGACTCGATCGCGAGAAGGATGCCGCGAGCCGAGTTTCTCGCAAGCGGATAATAAGTTGTCGCCGAGCACGAGAGACGATTAATAGAAGCGGCGCGGAAGATACTCTCCTCTGAGAGAACCAGTGTCGGCAGAACCGCTTTGTCGGGGATGTATATACTCTGATTACAGGCTGCGCGACCCGTGCGGTACCGCCGCTCGTAGTTTCCTTCCGGTTCGGCAGCGGCTCGATTAGCCTCTTGATCATTTCCAGACACACGGCCGGATTAACGAGCTTTCCATGTATCACATAAATAGCTTGGAGCTTCTTCCGGTCGTGACTCGCGGTTCAACGAGTGTAACTTCATAATTCATAACCTGATGTCCCGGACAGTTTCCTGCGAGTTCTCCCGAGGTCATCGTCTCTCTCTCTCTCTCTCGAGTCGAGCGGAAGAAAAGTGGACGGTCGATTAAGGATGCGTTCGTATTGAATGCTTTCCACTTAGTAATGTGAAGCCGTAATAATTGATAGGCGGAACTGTAACAATATACCGCAGTATATAGCGTAACAGTATTCACCGTCACCATTGAAAATCTGTCATTCATGTTACGAATATTACAGATTTGTTCAGTGCTGGCAGTGAGTAGGAACACAGTGAAATGTTACATTCGTACGCGCGTTGCGCACACTCGTCGTCATTACTTCACGCGTCGCGTGTTCTTCCCGCAAGTTTACCTGCACGGAGGCGACGGAAACGATCGCGCGAGAATCCGAAGAGAGAGAGAAGAGAGCCCTTGGCACGGCCTCGGCGCGTTCGACCTTCTACCTGCTCCTAAGATCCCCATAAGGTTGTTTATCTATTCGCTGCTTTTGGCATTTATCTCGCTCGTTTGTCCGAAGCTAGACTCGCGCGTGCCGGGGCGGGTCGAAGCGGCGGAGGGTCACTTAAGCTCGCGTCGTCATAACTCACGCCTACTCGTTTCCTGTTCCCTGTATCGCGACACCGCGCGTCAGGCCGCCTCATCCTCGCCGAGATGTTCTCCTGATCATGTGAGGCCAAATTGACGCTGTTCGAACCGGCGACGCGCGGCACCTTGCCACCCGATCGCCCTTTCGAGGTCTTCCATCATGCCCGTCTTATATGCTCCTAATCACGTGCGTCAGTTGGTTCAGTTCCTTCCGCTTGTAAAAACTCTCGCGGGCCGATGGCATCCGTTCGAAATTGCACGCTGGTAACATAGAATCGGCCGCGGTCTCGATACCGCTTCCGCGAGGACCATGCGCACGTAGGCGGTGGTGCGCACCTGTGGCTGCGTGTGAGTGCATCGTCGAGTTAGACGACTCCGCTCTCTCCCTCTGTCGCTCTTCCGCGAGGACCGCCACGCTTTTTATAGTATCCTTGGAAACCAGGACGAAATTCATTGGAACCTACTCAACCGTAACTAATTGGTAGCGAGCTCACGGCTTTGGTGCACGGTGGTCGCGCGTCGCGAAGACGGGCCGCGTTCATGGTGCCCTGGTGGGGTGCAGTCTGAGTTTGGTATCAAATGGCCGCCGATGGTAGGACCGGTCACGAAACGAAACAACCAGCTCGCGTCACCTCGCAGGGTGAGACGGGCCGCACCATTGATGTTTTTCACGTTGAAAACAGGCGAACGTACACGTACGCGTTCGTCGCGCGGAATCGACGGAAGTGCGAACGAAGGCCTGTCCGGGAGTGAAGCGTCCTTTTCAGGGAGTCTCAAACTGCCGGGCGGGAGAAGTCGCGATGTCGTCTTCGCGCCTCGTCGCCCTCCGCGCTCTCGTGCACTCCTGATCGGCCGGCAGTCCCACTTTCTTTCAAAGCCGCTGGAGCGGCAAATCTTTTTACCCTGCGGGGGATTAACAAAGGGCGGCCGATTAGGCACTCATGAGCGATCCTGAGGCCTGATGCGATCCCGATCTTTCTGGAACGGTCTTCAGGGACGAGTCGCACCCTTCGACGCGCTCACCTCCTCCGACGTGCGGTGCAGATCAATAGCGGAATTAAGCTCGATGCTTTGCTCGGAGCCGATCGTGTCACTTGCGATTGCACGCTCGACGGATACATCTCGCATGGGGAGACGCAACTTCGTTCGTTTCTTTCCTCTCCTGATCGGACGAAAGGTCTTCTCAAACGTGAAATAAAATCGTCTCTCGCGAACGGAAATGCATTGGCGCTTTGGAAAATGCGAGGGAACGCATGGAGGACGGTAACCGCCGTAACGAGACGCGGTCTCCGAGATCACGCGTGAATCTTCGCGCGTCTCGAAGGAGTTAGCTCCCGAGGGATAAATCCACTCCGCACGGCCCTATACTCCCCTGGTCGCAGGTGTTTCGTATTACACGTGGCCGTAATCCCTGGAACACCCTGGACGACGAGCGCGAGATGTTGACCGGCGCACGCCGTCTTCGTCGCGCAAGCCGCGGAATCTCGTTCATAATTGGGGCCGATGTTCGTGTAAAATTAGCATATTAATAAGAAAGTCGGCGACAGCGGCCAGGATAGTAGGATGAAACCGCAGGAGAACCTTCGGCCGTGGTTCCTGGCCGCCGAAGATCCTTCGAGCCTCCTCAGGCACTCTGCATCCCTGATGTCCGAGTCTCCGCATTTAGAACTCAATGGAGCGAAACTAATTGCCGTCATTATGACTGCACCACCGCGGCCCGCGCGGCGAACACGAAGAACCACGATTCGCAAGCACAGGCGGGGAGAAGAACTCGACGGCGTGCGCGTGTCGTTTGCTCGACGTTGGCGACGTCATTTTATCCCAAATACAATTCTGTTTCTCACCGTTGTTCTAAGTTTTATCTGACGCGGCGTAACATGGAAATTCCCTTCGCAAAATTTTACATTTCTCTGTTTTTCACCTCTCTCGCGGTATAACGTATTCAGCGTGTAACGGCGCGCCGATACTCTCGATCGAGAAAGGCGTTTGCGTTCGCACTTGAATACGAGGCAAGTTGTCCCGCCGCGATATTCGTCGATTACGAACCGAGGAAGAAAAGCGCCGGGGAAAATACAGCCTGCGTAAAATGACAGTGATTTCGGAGGAATGTAAAAGGCCGGCCTTTCCCATCGGCAAACTCCGCGATGATGATGGTCTCCTGTTAGCGTGGATATCACTTTTCATTTTTTTCATATCTCATCGTCGAGTTTCTGTGGTTTGAGGCGGAATGTAAGGCGGACGGTACGAATGACTCTTTTTGCGACCCTACCGACCTTCGTCGGCAGACCTCGTTTTCTTCGCCCGACGAGATCGATGAGGAACCCTGCGATATGTGAGCGCGTTACGCGCGCGTTACATCATAATTTTTTTTCTGTATTTTGTCACCGTAACTTCTTCGTCGTATATTTATAGTATCTTGTTTACATATACATGCTCACGCATAGTTTTTAGGAAAATGTAGCCAAATTATTGAAATTTCTTGCGACGGTCTCTCGCGGCACTTTTACAATTAATCTCGTCGGATGTAGCGCGGCAAACTGATTTCGAATATTATTATACGTGACTTGATATTTCGCATGACTTATATAAAGTGACTCGAGTAATCTTCGATAAACCCTCGACGAGCGCGAGTCGGAAGCGATCCTTCCGCAAAGGGCTGCGACCCTGATCTGCCGTGTATCGCGATTCGCTCTTCGGCTTTCGTTTACGATTTCGTTCTTTCGCTTTTACATAACAACCTCCGGCTGGAGGCCGCCTGTCTCTCTCCCTTCTGCCGGCGCATAGCTTCGTACCGAGATAAGTTCCTGGTGAAGGATGTATCGCAATAACCTGAACCTGTCCTTCGCGCTTAATATCTCCGTTCAACGGGGGAGGACTTTTCGGCGTACGCCATCCCGCCGCGCCGTGCGAACGCGACACTCTAGTTCCTCGCGATAATGCATCCCTGCTTCTCCGCGTTTCGCGAAAACGTCGACGGTACGCCGTACACGAGGAGAAAGGATCGTGTAATGAACGCGAAGGGACACGTGAGACTACGCATCGCGTGGAGGAACATCCGCTATCGGGGGACGAATGTGTGTGTGTGTGTAAATTACACGGCTGGATATTTGCGCGTCGCGCAATTAATACGTCGAAAAATCGGAATACCGCGGCCTTACAACCGCGCGGCGCTCGCGAGCTGACGCGCCGCGCGAGGAGGAGCGAACGACGATAATTGCGGCGACGGAAAAGCGCATCGATGCCATATTACATGCGCAGTGTAAACAACTCCGTTACATCGGCGTAGCAGGAGAATAAACAGACCGAGGAGGTGGTAGGGCGGGAAATCGCGAACCAGAGACACATATTATCGCGAAGCAAGGAGGTAGTGTTATAACTTCGCCCTCCATTACCGCCTACGTACAGATGCCGACCTGGAGTTAAATTCATGGATTATCTGGTGCATCGAAGGAGCAACGCGGAAAGGAGGAACCGTGATTCCCGTCAGATGTAATTAACGTATCGGTGATGTCATTTGATATTATTGACGCGCGATAGACGAGAATGTTATTAATCGCGTCATTTTTCATCGATCTTGCAATTTTATTATTTAACATTAAGGCGATATTTTAATATTGATGTGCGGCAAAACTTCTCTCTCTCTCTCTCTGTCCGAGGACAATATTCTGCGATAACAATTTATCTAATACTCAAAGTTCCCCTTTCATGGTGTGTTAGTTAAATTAATTAAAATGGAATGGCCGTATTTTGTAAAGGGTAAAGAGGTTTTCATAAGGGATACGAAGGGTAAGCTCGTTCGTAACGAAGACCGTAGATAGGGCGATTCATATCTCTCATATGTCGCAAGATAGGAAAACAGGATCCGCAGGAGCTAGGGTTATATGACGCAAGCATCATATTTTCATGGTGCGTGATATCTCCCCGTAGCGCGCGAGATACCCACTCGCTATTCGCGTCGTGTGCTTGAGTGATTCCGTAGGAGGTGTACGCAGCTCCGCCTCGAATACACGCACATGCATGCTACGAACATTCGTATCGCTGTACACAAGCGAACCTAATTAAAAATTCACGCGTTACATTAGATATATATATATTATTAATTGCAAAGGCTTTGAAAATTTGCCACGCGATAAATCAGGTGATAAAGGCAAATTAGCAAATATCGCTATTGTTTGTGCGATTTTTCATCCCCAATGAAACTTCGCGAATTTATTAAAATTTGTATATTTAAGATAATAATTCAGAAATAATAGAAGATAAATCGAGTCTCGATGTGTGAAATATACGAAGAGATATACAAAGGGCCCGCAGGTTCAGTGCCCTTTGTCTACCTTTAGACTCTGATAAGGTCCTGGTCGAAATGCGTGGGTGTGCCGGTTGCCGAAGAAACGAATGTAGATTCTGAAGTCGCTCTGTGCTCCGGATTGTAAAGGACGTCGTAACTACCGCAAAATCGTCGATACACTCGAAAATATTACCTGCCGAGAAGCTACGCTTCGCTTCTCTTTTCACCGTCGATGTAACGAAGTATCAGGAATCTAAAGTTCCAGTATCGGTAAATCGGTGGATAACGTTGATCAATATTCAATATCAAGATTGCCTTCCCCAATAGCACCTATTACCGCGTTCGCCCGCACCTTCGACCCCTCAATAATCGCGTCGGGAATGAAAAGAAACCAACGTTCGGAAATGCCATAAAATCGTCAATCGATACCGGGCATGTCACTTCGATATCGAGACACAGGTGTGTGTATTCGTTCCCTCGCATCTCGCCCTTCGCTCCTCCGATGTAACGCAGTACCAGGAATCCAAAATTCGAGCATTGTGTCTGCGAGAGGTCGTCTCGATAGTCTCGAGACTCTCGTCTCCGGCAAAGCGAGAACGCGTACGGACACTTGCCTGCCGGTAGCCTCTAAAAACTCGTTTGGTCTTCGCTCACCTCGACGTCGTTTCTCGCGATCGGCTGTCCGCGCTCACGGTGGGGAGGCAGTTGCCGGCGGCGGCTGCTGCGGCCCTTGACACGACCCTTCCGAGGGCCCGAGAGCGTGATCGCGATGGGCGCGGAGGAAGAGTAGCGCGGGACAAGGGAGGGGGGGTGGAGACATACCAAGGCCAAACGAGCTCCAACCGACTTCTGGGATCCTGCTGAAAATGCGTGGGCGCGGTCTCCCCGAGGGCTGGCCGAGGCCGTCGAAGGTCGCACCCTTTTTCGAGCGGTTCGCGCGCCCGGCCCTTTCGTCCAACCTCGCGACTCCTAACCGCACCGACCGACCGGCTCCTCTTCCTGGGAGCCACACCGTCGACCTCTCTTTCTCTTCCCCCTCTTTCTCCCCATCTTTCCCATCATCCTCCCGATCCTTCGAAGCCGCGAGGTTGGTCCAGCCGGCTCCCTTCGCCCTATCCTCGCCGTCGACCCCCCGGCGCCGGCTTCGCCAACGTGAGGCACACGTACACAGTGGCGGATCGCCGCACAGTCGCGCAATGAGGCGCTTAAACATCAAGGAGTTTAGCTCTTGTATTTTTGCGAAATTCAATATTTAATCTCGCAAATCGCAGTGCCTTTCGCGACGTTCGCTCGAGACACTTTTTCCCCCGTGATATTTTCATCCCTCTAAAAAATCTCTCTCGTCGAACGAATTCCAGAGTTACTTCTCTGCCTCATCCCACATCTCAGGTTTCACGACGGTCCGGTCTTTTCCCTTTGGTCATTGAAAATCACGCAGTTCAACGAACCGCCGGGAGATTTCGTCGACGTAGAAACCTGACTCGATGTTTCGAAAGTCGCGGAATTAAATTGCGCCTGGGCCTCTGGGCGTCCTAAATCCACCACTGCGTAATTCCACCACCCATTCGCGCACACAGACGCGCTTTTGAGGACGACTCTCACGCATGCTCGTCTGTCCCATCCTGGAGCCTACCTACCTACCTTCCTACCTACCCGCGATGTTCCGGGACACGACCAGCAGTGCGCAATGCGCGCTGCGCGATTCATTGGGGGCTCTCTGGAAGGGGCGAATTCCACCCCGGGCGGCGAATTCACGGGGTGCAGCCCGCGTGTTTACGCATGCTGAAAGGCCGATTCGCGTACCCAGCTTTGAACGAGGGTAGGTGGGAAGGCTGGTCCTTCGCGACCTCGGGGTGGCGACTTTCGAGGAAGGGTCAATCGATTGTTGCCCGTGATACTCGCCCGACGGTTGAAGTGGCCATCACGTTAGGTCAGGGTTGCAGGGTTAAGAAAGAAAGAAAGAAAGAAAGAAAAACGAGGCCCGGCTGCGTTTTCCGACTCGGCTTTTATATACAGACTACGAGACTCTGTACGCGAATAAACGGAAAACATGACTCATAAGCTGAATTGATTTAGTTCGTTTGGCATATGAGAAGGTATTCAACTACGTGAAAATATTTAACTCAATAATCTGCGCAAATCACTGAAATTCCGACTTATATTTGCATTTTACCACCCGCGAAAAGACTTATCTTCCGCGCGCGGGGAAAAGTTCCCTTCTAAATCATTCATTATCGCACGAGTCGAAAAGTATCGGACGTGAAGGATCTCCGAAATCGATACGGAGATCTACATTTCGGGTCCACACTATGCGCACGATACGGAGTCCAGTCAGTGTAACAGAAACGCGCAAGAGCAATCAAGACATCGCGCCGATATTACAACGCTACGTCTGCTTGAAGAGCTAGGAGAACATGAAGTACGGTCTCTTTTAACATAGCATCCATTACATTGTACCGCTATACGTCGCTACGGCGAAAATCACTATACCTCGCCCTACGAGCACAATAATGGTGCGGAGTGAGCGCTCGACGATGCTTTACGTTCGATGCAGACGCGGAAATTGCATTAATCGCACTCTCCCGTCGCGACATAATTAATCGAATGTTTTCGCATCGCGCGAATTCGACCCTCAAACAGGCACCGAACTAAATCTCTTTCGCGTCGTGTGTCCAACGTTCGCAAGTGACAGAACGATGAATCGTGTTGCACAATCACGCCGCCGATGCGCGCATCCATCGATGTGACTTACCCTTACTTTATGTGAAAAAAAAAAACCCCACGGTCGTCGGATCGCGCGTCCGAGAAGGGCGCCTCCGGGCTCGGAGCTCCTTCGCCAGGATTCTCGCCTGTTCCGAATCTGGTGATACTGGTACCCGACGACGCGAATATATCGATTCGACGTCGAACGGCGTACGCCGCGGTCCGATTAACGTCGGTCTCTCGACCGGTCCAGCCTCCAAACGGATTAATCAGGTGTGACGAGGTATTCGGCTTTCTAATAATATCCCCGTGGCCGAGGCGACGGTGGGGGAGAAATCCCGCTGGCGGTGAAATCCTGGCGGGAACAGTGCTCCTTCCATTGAAAGCCGAATAGCGTGGCCCAGGTGAGCGCGTCTGTCGAACCGGCGAGCCGGGGCTCGATCTCACGTTCGAGGACCTGCTCGCCAATCAGTCCGCCGTCTTTCGCGGGTATCAGCGGGTGGTCAGTTCCTTCGGTTTCCTGAGTTCCTGTTCGAACAGCGGGGGCGGCTCCCGCGGAGGGCAGGCCGTCAAACTCGCGGGGCGGAACCCTGACATGAAGAGGCGGTGCGGAACCGCGTTCCGACGTAGCGCGATGTTTAATTTAAATGCTGCCGCGACACTTTCCCATTCACGCGCATCGACGTCGCGTACGAGCCGAGGATCCGCTTTGTCGATCGATGCCCAGGGGGATTACACGCGACTTAGTCGAATCGTCGCGGAAGAGCGTCGGCGAAAGTAGAAGGCAGAAACCGCGAGACTCTTCCGAACGGAAGGCCGCTCCGAGGCTGACGGAAACGCCCAGGCGTTTAGGTGTACCCGTGCGGCGGCCCAGATATACGCCCAGAAGACGTAGGAGGTGTAGGTGGCCCTCCTCAGTTAGATGAACGAGCCTGATTACGGAGATTAGACCGCGGCGTTAACTCGCTGGGCGTAGCGCGAGCCAGCGACGTGGAAGGCGGATTTTGGATTTGGAAGCTGGCCCGAATCTCGGTTCCTACCGACGGAAACCATCGGCGGACGTTTTTTCGTTTGCGCGACGAAATCATAGTCTTCGATAGAAAAAGGAAAGAGAACAAAAAGGAAGAAGAAAAGAACGAAAAATAGCAGTGCATCGCGTTGCAACCGCGCATGAAAGCGAAACACACCCACTCGTGACATTTGACTCTCGATGGATGGATCGTACGCGGCCTGTGATGCGGGCGGTCGACAAAGGGAAACAAGTTCGCCCGCGGTTGGGTGAATGGAGGGTGACGATGGCGAGGGTCGCGTCGGCTCATTTCCACCCTGATGGCGAATCCACCCACGATGATTCAAGCCATTAAAACCCACTGAACCGCCCCCTGGTGGGGATTGCAGCCGACCTCATGCCACCCCTATTTCAGCACCCTAATTCGAGGGTTGGCCGACCACCTCCGCACCCTCCATGTCCACCTGGTCACCTTGTTTACTCTTGTATTGTCTAAGATCCTCTCGGGTCGTCAAACGGTTGACACTTTCTCTCTCTCTCTCTCTCTCTATCTCTCCACTCCCACCTTCTCTCCCTCTCTGGCGTATCGATCGGTCGCGGATAAACCTGTCACACACGCACAAAGCCGACAATTTATACTCGCCTATCACTTTTGTATGGTGTCCAATAATGGTCTCCGGCGCTCATGTTACCCTGATATAGTTGGGCCGCGAATGGGTTCAAGGGGTTTTCTACGAAGACCCCGGCCAGATGGCGGCCATGACCCGAATTGACTCTCGATGACGCTCGAGCACTCGGCGTAATGTCGAGGAATGCGCGGCCGCGTTCTCACGGATCGCGAAGCCGACCGCGCACGACGGCGCGAATGCGAACGATCATACTTATAATGGGTACGTATGAATATTAATTACACCGCAGGTGACAACGTCCAGGCGCCCATCAACCTGCAGGAGGTCGTCAGGCACCCAAGCCGAATAAGGCGGCAACCCTAAAAACCCTTCGAGGTGACTCGAAGGAAGATGGGGATAGATTGTCGTTGCGTTCGAGGGAATCGAAATTAGCCGAATGTCGAGAAATGCAAGTGCGCGTTCGGAGAGCGCTTTTCCGGCCCGTAAAAATTGACGGAGGTCCACGCGCCCACCGCACGAATGTCGAGAGACTCATCGGTGCTGAAAGAGCGACCTTACGCGTAGCGGAGTGCAAAATTCCCCGAGAGACACGAATATACTACAAGTATCGCGAAGCAACGTTCAGGCCGTTGGCCCGCTTTATATTTAGCATCTCGCGCACCTCTTCGGCGGCCGTGTCATCGACCTTGAAAGCGCGCGCGCCCAAGTTCTCCTGTGCAGCGACGAGGGAAAGAAAAAGAGGGCGCGAAAAAGAAAGAGAGCCGAAAGCGTCGGATTGCTCGCGCGGATGTTACCCTGTGAAAAAAGCGTGGGTGGAATCCCAACGAGGCGAACCCTTTCGCTCCAACCCTGGCAGCTCGGAGGCGAATCTCCAGCCAATGAATTCCAAGCCCGCCGAGCGTAGCGTTCACGAGGAGTCGTCATCATCCTTCTCTTCCTCCTCTAACGTTCTTCTCCGCCTCTTCGTCTTCGATCAACGAGACGAACGAGACAAGGCGCCCGGGTGAAACGACAGTTTCCGAGGAGTGAGAATGGCGATCAGAGCAGCATGAGTCCCGAAGGACAACGATCGGCCATCGTCGGCGATCGAGCGCGCGCAGCATGGCGCGGACGAACGAACGAACGAACGAACGACACGGGCGAACGAACGAAGGAACAAACGGGCGGACGAACGACGCGAGCGAACGAGCACGACTTTCTCGCGCGGGATGCTCGCCTGCTTCGAATATGTGAATATATTTTATTCAACCCTTTCCCTCGGGCGCGGGATTAAATTATTCCCGCCGCGGGGTTGCCGCCGACGGCCTCGCGCCGTCACGACGGGGAGAGCTCCGATGCCGGGGTGTCGGCTGAATATCAGTCCGCCGTGGAACGTCGGCCGGAGGAAGAGGGAAGTAGGAGGGAGAAAGAGAGCGGGGCCCCGCGGAGGATGGATTTTCACTTTATTATCGGACAGTGATGGGAAATGAATACAGACGTGAATTCCTCATCGGCAAGTCATACGCCGATGAAAATCAAACGTCGAGGCGACTTATCGTAAATCTGAATTTATGACGATCAGTCCGTCACGTCGCGATGAGATCGACGCACGCCGCGGCGTTAATTGCGCGCGCGTTCAATGGAATCAATGAACAGTCGCGCGAGCGCTAATAACTCCCCCCTCCCTTGCCCCTTGCCGGCGTCACCAATCTCGCCGGCCGTCTGACCTCGCGCGGTCAAGGAGAAAGTCGACCGACGTGAAAAATGGTGGAATACGGCCGCGCAAAAGGACAGCGGAAGACGACGGTGTTTCGAAAAGACAAACGTGGGACAGTGTGCGCGGTGCGTGTGCGTGATGACCGTGACGGCGCGCACTACCACGGCGAGGCCCCCGGGGAATTTCGTACGACCACCCGGCCGCTCCTGCTAGCCTGGGAACGGGGGATCAAACCAATAGACTGCCGATAGCCCTTCCGATTATCGGAACGATTGATACCGCGCGTTCCGCTCATGTCTCTCCTCATCGACGGCCGATCGAAATCTCCAAACGCCGCGCGAGAGGTGCAACTCCCTCGTCAGGATTCTCGCCTGCTCGCGAATGCTTTGCGAGTCGGATTTCGGCGGCATCGATCCCGCGCGATGCTACTAGCGACCCGATTAACGCGGGACTCTTAATCAGCCCGAATGTGTCAATTAGACGAGAGACCGCGCTCTCGTGGGCCCCTAACATTGCGCGCGGCCAAACCGGTTTCGCGCGCTCGAACCGGTAGATCCTTCGGAGGTACACATTCGTCGAGTTGAACGAGCACCTGACTACCTGCGAAACAGAGGCATCGGGAATACCAATCTACGGCAGAATACATGGGATGTTTCAGCGGACGTTGAGAGGAGAGAACGCGTGACTGCGCGCGACGATGAATAATACCACCCTGAAATATTTCATGAGTAATTAGAGAAGCGCCGCATCTATAGCACTGTACATTATATATAAATATACATATATATATATATATATATCGCGTTCCGCCCTCTCTGTGCCACTCGACGATCGATCGAACTCCTCCACCATTCCCGTCGAGGAATTCCGCAGGACGAAGGTAACTCCTTCGCCAAGATTCTCGCCTGCTCCGGAGGCTTCTCGAATGCTTCTCCAATCCCTCGCCTTTCGACTAATATCGATCCGACGTTCCAGCCGCGCCCTGTCCATTATGCTCAAATTAACGCGGGAATCTTAATCAGCCAGTACCGAACGTGTCAATCAGGCGTGACGAGAGATATGCCGAGTAATTAAAGAAATAGCGCGAGTGTGCATCATATATATGTTGCATTCCGTCCTCACCGCACCTCTCCTTGTCGACGACCGATCATACGTTTTCAACGCTTCCGTCGAGGGGACGCGCAAAGCAACTCCTCCACCGGGATTCTCGCCTGCTCTCGAATGCTTTTTGAGTCGAGGTGGATTTCGACGGTATCGATTCGACATTCCAACCACGTCCCGGCCGCCGCAGGTCTGATTAACGCAGGACTCTTAATCAGTCGAACGTGTTAATTAGGTGTGGCGAGGTACTCCAGTTTCCAACACCGCGGCCGATCCGATTTTGCGGATAGCTTGTGGCTTCTTCGGAGATAACCGTACGAGTACTTTGACTGCCGCGAAACGGAGCCATTGAAATTATCAATCTATATTAGGATGCACTAGATGTTGAGTCGCACGCCGGGAAAGATGCACGACCGTTCGCAACAATATACTATCATATGATATACATGTCCTATCTGGAATTACTTCCTGAAAAAGTAATCAGAGATAATATCCCGACCGCATGCTATCGCTGCAGTTACGCGGCGTTCCTTCCTTTACCAAACACAATTGATCACTTGTCCGAATATAATTTAACTCTCGTCTCTCCGGCATGAAACGGATACTTCAAATAAGACGTCCAGTCGCGAGAAAAAGTTCGCAAGAGAAGTGCGTGAGATGAAAATAAATGGTAGCGAGTCAGACGTCCAAAGAACACAGAGCATAATTAAAGCGGCGATGATGAGTTATTTGCTCTCCCCGCTTCGTCTGAAGCGAAGTAGTGACCGTCTACGTGAGAAAGAGACCGTCGATGAATTAGTCGTGCAGCATCAAGGTCAATATACGCCCAAACGGATGAACCGACGAGGCGAACTGCACGAAGAGAGAAAGAGAGAAAGAGAGAGAGAGAGAAGCCTCGGGCGCTCCCGAAGCTCCCGATTACGTCACCGCTGTCCACCTGCTTTCCGGCGGGCGCGAGGGGTTTTTCGGGGGCAACGACCTCACGAATATTAGGAAAGCTCCTGCCGCGTTATGACGCCCCGGTCGCGATGTGTGGCTCGAAGCACTTGAACGACTAACTCTTTCCTTCTGTCTTAGCCGCGCGAGCGTTCTCATATGTGAAGGCGACGCGCGAACGAGCGTCCTGCTCCCGCCGATCCGCCCGGTCGCCCCTCGAAACACCCCACGACTCCTTATGACAATTCCTTCGGACGGTTTAAAAAGTCTTGGACGCGTCGCCGTCTATCAGGAGCGACGCATCGTCGGGGACACGCACGTTTTTCACACACGCGCGAATGGGAAACGATAGGAAAGTTCGATTTTCCCGGCCGGCTCATGTTGCTCTGATAATGCCGGAAGCGGCCGATTGATTGGAAACCACCCACCTGCGAAGAGAGAGTGAGGAAGAGGGAGAGAGAACGGGAGGTGGAGAGAACGAGAGAGAGAGAGAGAGGGAGAGTGGGATTCCGCCCGATCGTCGAACGAACGAGCGAGTGAACGAACGAACGGACGAACGAACGAACGAACGATCGTACACCCCCGTACGCTATACGATCCTGATGACGAAAAAAAAGCGGAGAAAACTTGCGGATGACGAGCGGCGGGGAAGCTCCTTGACGAATGTCGCGCTGACGTAAGTAAGTGATGTTAGAATGTCTCGACTTTCAAACGCGAGCATAATCGCGCGGGTCTCGCTGAAAGCTCTCGACGTAATGGCTGCGCTCGGTTCGCCGAGACGTGAATTCACGGTGTACCGCACCGGCAGCGAAAATACATAACGTTTAACGTGAGATAAATTTCAATTAGTTTCCCGACACTCTCCCGTAATGAGATACAGATAGGAATGGAAATCGCATTTGCATACGCTTGAGAGAAACGGAAGTGAAATTCGAATTAATTATACCGTTGTATAAATCGCAATCAAAGGTTAAACGTGCACGGGCGGAGGGTAACATGAATCGTATCCCTGAGACACGTGATTATTTATCACGGACGGTTACTTTAACCGCCGCGACGGGAAGAAAGAGGGCACGGAGGAGGGAAAGACGCGAGGCGAGGGTGCGCGATCGATCGGTCACCTCGATAGGCTTTCGTCTCGCTTTCTGCTTTCCTGACAGTTCGTTTACCCTCTCGATAATCCTCCTTTGTCCGCTAATAATCCGGTTCAATTATATCGCGGTCGGAAGCCGTGACCGTCCGCCAATCGCCGGTATAATGGGATATAATGATAATCTCGCGAACAAAGGAAACTGGTGGAAAATCCTAGGGTTACATGCGTCGCCAGCTGGTAGGATCCTTTCTTCTCCGTAACACGTCGAACAAGGGCAGGCGTGACCCACGTACAACCACTCGTCAAGGTCTATACGACCGTCTAGACCTTAACGAGCGGTAAGAACCGCAATTGAGCGTCATTATCTTGTATCGGAAAGACCCGTCGATGACTGTATTTATTAATACTTGAAATATGTGTTGCTTTGCGCCAAGCGGACGCGAGAATATCTCTTCATCGTCGTCGTGCGAATCATTTAGTAAATAATTATCGAGACACCTGCGTCCTACATGTACATCTTGTAATTAGGAAGAAGCATATATTTCTCACCGATGTGATGATGGTATGTTTACGAACGGTACTTACAGTTTTTAGGCAAATCAGTCCCACGGCAAGGGAATACGTCTGGCAAATCGCCTCATTTCTTCACGTCGCGCATATTTCATAATCATTCGGATAACTCGGCATGGTTATCGATCGTTCGGATCTGCCGGCATTCAATTAGGTTAATCGACGTGCTTACGTCGGCTTTCTCTATCCGCATTCATAGAAATTTCCCGTCTCTTTGAAGGAAATCGGCTTCACCCGTGTAATAGATTTCCATGACGGGCCGATCGTTACACGCGCGGAATTCCAATCCCGCCGCGATTCGCAAGCTTCACTTACGTCTCACGCTTTCCACCGCGATATCACCGGAGATAAGGCAAGAACTTCATAACTCTCGCGGCATTTTCCGACGAAATATTTCACAATCGCCCCCCCCCTCCCCCCTCCCCGCAGATCCCGTAGGTATCTCTTAAACGACCGATGAGCGTGCAATTCATTTCGGTATAAATTTCGGTGAATTATTTATTCAGCCGAAGCACGAGTCACACGCCGGCTCATCAGAGGCGGGCGGTCGTGGAGGAGCCGGCGCAATTAGAAGCCCGGCGGCCCCGGCATTCGTAACGGAGGGAGCAAATGCCAAATCGCCTCCTCGTGCTCCTGATCGCCGGATAGAGTTTCTATGAATGTTCCGTTGTTACCGCCCACACCCCTTTCGCCGGCGACTTCCGCAACGGGACGATCGCGGCCGAGAACAATCGCGCGAACGGACGAACCGAACGTCAGGCGAAACTCGCGTACGGACGTCTCTGTGCATTCGAGACCACCACTGGCTCGACGGCACCCTACACACCGAGGGTTGTGCCGTCGAGGGCAAGATGGCGGGGCGCCTCCAGATGCTCGGACATTATAACGTCCTGATCGTTGTCACCGCATTCCTTTTATGCGGAATCACTCAAGCGAGACGACCACAGCGGAAAAAGTTCAACACCCCGGCGAGAGGTTTCGCTCGGCGCGATGACACGCGCGTGACCGCCGCAACCCTCCCGGCAAGAGAGAATCGTCAGGTAGCGAATGTGAAAGGAAGCATCGGCGATCCGTTGTTCCCGCTCTCCGTCCGCGACGAACGAAAGGTCCGCGGAGAGAAGAAAGTCGGTGGGACGGTGCGCTTTCGTCGTGTCAGCTCGGCACGTCGGGAGGACCGCCTAAAAACAGCATCAAAACCGACGCGACGACGTTACGGAAGCACTAGTCACGCTCTCATCATTCGTCTGTCCGTTTCACTGTGACGTAATCAGAGGGTGAGCCATCGATACCCCCCCGTCCGTCGAGCGCGACGACGACGACGAGGGGATCGATCGGCCGGAGCGGGCATGTTGTCCTGTTACGGCACAGTGTGATTCTTTTGTTCTCGATTGATTGACCCAGGTCGCGGTCGGGCTCCTTGGCCACGGACGCGACGGCCCGTCCATCGATCGGCCCGGCGATTTCTCCGGGTTCATATTACCCTGTGACACGGAGGAGTCGCTCCATTGTCCTCAGCTTTCTTGGCGCGTCCCAAGACGCTCGTTCGCTCCAGCTCGAACCGGAAAGAGAGAGAAACGTGCGGAAAGTGTCTTCGATGGTCGCTTCGATGCTCGTTCGGCTCGCTCGAAGGGATGTTGGTCCGGCGGCATCGATCCTCGGCTTCCCTTCCTTTCCCAGACGACGCGTGAGAACATGGGGACGCATAGACGTAGCCGCGCGCGTAATTCAAACGTCGGACGCGAGCGGCAAAAATCGCATCGCGCTCGGCTTCTCGTCGTGCTCCTTTCAAATGCTAACTCCACCGCGATCATTCACTCCTTGCACCCGCTTTCTGCAAATTACTCCTCGCTCATGACGCCCTGATACCTAACGGTATCCACCTGGCCGTTGATTGACGACGATCGATTTGGATTAGGCGAGCCCTGAGGGGAACCGACAGTTCGAAACCCGGTTGGAGATCCCCCGATGGGCAGGCAACCGTTCGACATGGACGAACCATCTTGCCTCGTTGTCGACGTAGAAAAGAGGATCGAGGGACGAATCGGGATGGTGACTGAAACGCGCCGTTTGAAGTATATCATAGATACCACGGTTGTTCGTTGAAAGCGACATGGGAGGATATCATTTTGCCGGGCCGAACTTTTGTGTATTAGGTGTGATTTTCGGTGCGCGCAATCTCCGATGAGAATCCCGGGATTTCGAAAGGCTCGGGATAAAAAGGTGGAAAACAGCCACTTCCTCGCGTTTCTCGCGCTCTTGCATTTCATGCACGCGACATGTGTAAATTAATGAGGAAGGATCTCTGAGCGCTGCGTTTACAATTCAGACGAACTTTCCAGCTCCATTAGGAAAGTATGGGTGATTTTGGCGCGTGTCCCGCGCGCGTCTCTCGGCCAGGTGTCGGGGGAATCGTCGCCCGAGCCAGGTAGGTAGGTGCCGCTCGATCGTCTGCTTCCGCCGCGTCATATTTGCCGCGGGATTCGAAGGCCGCCGGCCCCCGAAGGCTTCCTTCGTGATCATGTCGCCCTAATACCGTTGACATCTGCGCGATTTATCTTTCTTCAGCCGGGACAAATTGAATTCGTTGCGCGCGCGGCGCGTCTCTCGGAGGAAGACTCGCGGCGGGACGGACGTCGCTCGTCGTTGTCACGAGGAACCACCGCGTCGACACTATGATACCCTGATTGTGCGTGCGCCGGCGTTATAAAAACAAAAGTGCCGGACGCGCAACACGACAGGTGACGAACCACGCGTGTCGCGTCCACCGGTGGCATTGCGACGCAACTCGCCCGAGGCGGCGCAAAACCAGACGAAGCCGCACGAGACGGTAAAATTTCCCTCTGCTCGAGAAAACTTGGAAATTTTCACTTGCAATTTTACAATCGCAACTAACTCGATCAGTGCTTGTAGAACCTCTTAGGTTAAATTAGAAATACCGTCTTACTTTGAGATCTCCAATCACAGAATGTAAAAACCCATCGTGATTCGTTTCAACTCAGCTTTCCAAATATCGATTCATGAAGCTCCGCATCCTTCTCTGATAAAAGAGAATAATAGATATCGGGACGGCGATTACGTAATTTCTCACTAGGGCGGGACAGTGAACATTTCCACATGCTTCCGTTTCCAAACTAGAATATTTCCATTTTCCACGAGTTCCTACCAGAGAAAAAGATTCACGAAGCTTTCACGAGGCAGCCGTGAATCTTGTCGTCCTAGCGTGAAAAATGAAAATGTTCTCATTTGGAAGCATTTGGAAATGTTTGCTCTTCATGTTGCCGCCCTAAGGAAGAATTATGTCATCGCCGGCCAGGCATGATTCTTCGTCTGCTCCCCCAACCATCACGTTATTTGCTTCGTCAATCTAAAGAATGGATTTATTTTTCTCTTTATTCAACCTCGCGCCTCGCACGCGAAAACATCGGTGTCACCCGTGTATGTACGCGTACCACCTGGACGCGCGCACGCCGTAATCACGCTCCGGCGGTGGTATCACCGCCGACGCGCGTCTGCGATCCCCAGGAGACCAGAAAGCCAGCCGCGGCACAGGGCACCGCCGTGTTTCCCCGTCATAATTCCCTAATACACCCGGTGTCTACTCGTTTCTGTCCGCAGCGACAAACCGGGATAATTTACGAGGCTATCGACCGACCGTTCTCCGTCCTGCTTTGAAACGGGAGACAGACACGCGATGATGAGGGATAAGTCCGATAAACCGTGTCGTATCGATAACGCAAACGACATAGCATTTTTCGGAAAATCTCGATTGTTAGATTCATGAGATCCCGATCGGAAATACTGAAATGTACGGCGTACGCTAGTTGACTCGCTCACTGAAGCAATTCCGATCGTCGGAGAATGAAATGAGTTTCACCAATGAAATTCGACCTGACCTTATATATTTTCCAAAAATTTCTTTACACCATGTTTGTAAGATACAAATGTCGATGATCGTTACATATTTCATGTGGGGTCACAATATCGTTATAGCTCATCAACGGAAGAAAAAACTAGAGCGAAGAGATCGAATTGAGAAAGAGAGAGAGAGAGAGACGAGACATTTTTCGTTCCGCGCGCCGATTCCGACGGAAATATGGAGCGACTCAGCCTCATCATGATTTCCTGGTATCGTTGACATCCAGGCGATTTGTCTTGCCTTGCCACGAGGCAAACGCAATTTTACGGTCGGTTTTATACGCCCGCGGCCAATCGCGGCACGTCGTTCTTGCTGGGATGCTTCGGAGAGCCCGGCAAGGGCGTTCCACGCGAACCTTGGAGCCGCCATAGTTTCCTGATTCTGCGTTCTTCCGAGCTCGAAAAAAAAAGAACGCACTTTCCGACGCACACCGATTTTTCGTCTGTCATCAAGGTGCTTCGTATGAACGATGCGCGTACGAGACTAACGAGAACGATCCGCAATACTTGGCGAAAATGAAACAGAACTCTCGCGGGGTTTACGCGTTATCATGTCGTCAAATATCTGCGATTCAAATATTTTCTTTTTATTTCTCTTTTATCATGGAAAAAGATTATAATAAAATACATATATAAAAAATAACAAACGCGTTCGAACAACACCATCGTATTTTCCAAGCGAGAAGTCCATCGGCGTAGTTTCGTTCGCGATTATTCGTAAAATTTCACTCATACGAGCGGCCGCCAGGTGGAACAACCGATGAAAATCCATCGATTTTCGGATTTCTCCTTTTTCCAGGGAAATAACTGAATTTCATTTCGGGTACGTCGTGTGTTGACCGATTCTCCCGTAAATCGCATTTCCGCGAACGAGCTCGCCGAGCCACGAAGCCTCGATTTTCACGCTAGGCAACGCACGCCGTCATAGTTGCGAACCACAATCCCGCCATGATTTCCTGGTCGAGTCATCCGGAAGTTGATAAAAAAAGCGAGGGTTTCCACGGTGATTTCAAACTCAACGCGCGTCTGTCGGACGTGTCGTGAAAAATCCGTCCCGATCGACCGCCGTCCGTCTTTCCGTGCCGACCGAATTCTCCTCGCTCGTTCGACCGAGGCTAGAAAAAGCAAACGGCGCGAACTTTTCTCCGTGTCACTTCCGACCTCGCGAATCCCGACGAGTTTCCGGACGCGCGTCTTCGGCCGTACTTAGGGCCGCCCTAATCGCTCTGCTCGTCCTCCCGCGCGCGACACCCTCCACGCGCAGATGATTGCCTAATTCCGTCTTCCTCGGTGCCAATTAGTATTCATGCGCAGTCCGCGTGCTGCCGGCCGGGGTTTGCCGGCGCTCGCTCCCGAGGACGGCGACGAGAACGCAGGAATTAAAGACGCGGGCCCTTCCGTCGATTACGACGACGGCGGCCGCGGTAAACAAAAGGTTAAGGGACCGGTTCGCTTAACGCTGATTTAAAGATAAACTAACGCAACAGGAACCCATGAGCCGCGCGAAGGGCGCTGCGGCGAGCGACGAAATTCCGCGAGACACCCTTCGCGGAGGAGCCGGAGCCCTTTCATGGGGTCCTCGCGACTCTTAATCCCTAAAGGGCATACGCCTACGCACTTTTACTAGGGAACCATGAAGAAAGGACTGGTCGAAACACGTGCGAGCCCTTCGGCAGTCCTGAGAAGGGATCCAGGCGCCCATAACGCCGTTCTCGTGTGGCGTATTTACAAGCTTCTCCCGAATGCGTTAATGTAATGCACATACACCGCATCCTCCGCGTAGCTCCCGAGAGCCCGCCGGGTGCAGCGAGAGATGCGGCGGGTAGATGCGCGGTGCGAGTGTTTCGGTTCTCATAACCAGACGCAGCGAGTAAGAGAGAGAGAGAGAGAGAGAGAAAGATGCGAAATTGTATACGGATTAATCGTAAAAGTGTAACGTTGTTGTAAAAGGAACGTTGCGTAACGCCGCGCGATGCCACGGTGTTTTAGAAAGCGGCCGTTCTCGAGAGATCGCCGCTGCAGCGAGAGCGGAGCGATAATTATTTTATATATATATATATATATATATATACATGTTTTGCATATATAAAAATTCGCGATATGTCGAGATACGACCAGTGTGTTGCCGGCACCGGCGAGGGAGAGAAACGAAACACGAGGCGACGAAAATACCTTCCGGCGATACGCCGGACTTCGCCAAGGGCCTCGCCGAGTGAAAGTCAAATCGGCGTTAAAGTTTAACAGGATATCATAAACCAGTCGATAAATTTTTGAGATCAATCCGAGGATAGGCGCTTTGCGCAAACGAGCGATGCACACACGACTCGGCGGGACACTTCGACGATTTATCGTGACGTCGTCGCTAAGCGACGTTGCGAGATTATTATTAACGCGGCGTAGCCGGAGAACCGTAAAAAAAAGGTCGCGTTAATTTACGACGATGTGGAAAGTGGAGCGCACAGGATCTCGTCGTGCGTTAATTTAGAATGAGAGATAGCGAAATTCCAATTTACGATACTCGGATCCTTCAAATCAGATTCTCGCAAAGTATCTCACTTTTTATTCCCCGAGAATCGACATGATATTTTTCATGGGAAATGAAAAATACGATTTTTTTCATAAGTTTCCTACGAAATTGTCGTATCGGCTCGAGAGCTCGCGAGTCCCTTCCCGCGTTTACCGTCCTTTATTACGCTGCGATTCAATTAACAACCTTCGCTAATTAAAAGAGAGAAGCGAGAGTCGATTCGTCGCGGACTTTTCTGGCAGTCGGCGGTTCGGCGCGTCTCTTCGAGGAGATAAATCGCCCGCGTTGAATTTCCACGGCGTTGTAATCTAGCACTCGCCGGAATATGCTCTCCTAATCGATGTCACCGGCTTGACTTCCCTTCGACGACGATATCGCCGTCGACGACACGCATTCCCCGGCGCGCCGTAGAATCAAGTGCGATCACGTCGCGACGGGCGCGACGAGTGGCGTCGACCCTCTAGGGCCATCACGCGAAGGGCCGCGTTCCCAGGATCTTAGAACATGCACGCAAGTCTTTTGGGGACTCTCGGCCCTGGACTATTACGCCATAATCCCTATCGGAAGGGCGATGGTGTAATGGCAGTTGACTCAAGATACAGGCACACCTGCTCGGAGATCTAATCAAGAACTTGAGTAATCGCTACCAACTCCTTTCTCTGTCGCGCGTCTCAGAGATAGAACGAGAAAAAGTAAATCCCGATTTTCCCGCGTAACATTCGCGCAAATTAAAATCCGTAGAATCCGGCAAAAAAGTGAGGACACTGCGAATCGCCGAATTATCGCTACGGAGAATATTAATTTCGCTCTCTGCGAGAAGGTCGATTTATCTCTGCTCGGTTATTTTCACCGATCGATACACCCGCGAGAAAACGTGCTAACGCGAGTATAATCATTGGAAAAAAAGATTCGTTTCTTCTCTTAAATTCACCAATCCCGAGGAGAAACCGATTTTGCTGTTTATCACTCACGCAACACCGTCAGAGGCGGTTGATGATATCAAGCCATTAATCATATGCGGCGCGCACCGAACCGCGATACCGCGTTCGTCGGCGTCCTTCATCTCGCGCGCACTCCGACGAATCCCCTTAATTACTGTTCACTCACTTTTTTTTACTCAATTATTTGCATTGTTCGTTATCGTGATCGAAATTACGGCGATTTAAATGTGTTTTCGAGATACGCATTCGTACACGTGATGATACCAGCGCGAACCGTACAGTAAAAAAACAATTTGTACTTGTGTTCAAATCGGTCCCTGTTAACATTTTTCTGTTGAATGTTCAACATACCTTTGTGTTGATTTAACGTATTGTGTTTATGTTATCTCAACATTTCATATTGTGTCGACATTCAACGTGTAAGTGTTGAAAGAATATACTTGATTCTTCAGTGTCGATTAACATTTGATTATTTCATATTTCACGTTTATTTCGCGCAAAAGTGTTTCGGCAGCGTTTCCTCGCACGCTGCGTGCATTCGTTTCGATTCAGCGGGCGCGTGTAAAATGCGCACGTAAAACGCGCTCGCGCAAGCGGAAGTGGATTTCACTTTGACAAACGATATAGAACGCGCCGTACGCAACCGTAGCGCATCCCGCGCGCCGCGTCGCCCCGCCTCACCTTGCCTCACCTCGCACCGCGTCGCTTCGTCGTTTTCATGTTCGCCTGATGAAAAAATCAAGTTCGTTTTGTACGATTCTTTTTTTCTCCTCTCTCGCATCTCGAAGCGCCGTTTAATTGCCGACACGAGGAACACGGAGAGAGCGCGCGCGCGGTTAATAATACCTCACACACTCTGCGCGGGTCTCTCGCTCTCGCACGTTCAAAGGGTTACCCGACCCCAGACGGACACGTGTCGGCGAGTAGAACAGGAATTCATGAGGGCGGACAAGGCTCGGATCGGGCGGCCCTAAGAAAGCGTTCGTGCTTCAGACGCGAGAAAGGGGCGATGAAGGGTACGAGTCGGCTACGATAGACGAGCTCGTTTCCCAGTGGAATTTTATTATTATTATTTGAACTCGAGGGACGTCTCCGATAGAAATACACGCGGTTTTCTCAGACATTCGCTCAGTTGCTGTCTAATATTAATGCATCCTTATTAGTTATAACGATATTGCGTAAACAATGTGCAAGAATTTGATAGAGTTTTATTCAGTGGCTGACGCACTGAACTTTTACTGGTAAAAATAAGCGCAGTTCGCGTAGACGCCTGCCCAACTATCGGTGAAATATTGAAGAAAAGAGCCAAGTGGAAGAGTTACCGCGAAAAATTAATAAATACACACTAATTGTCGGGTAGAACGCTGTTACGCTAATTCAATTAGTGACACTTTTACCGATTCAATTTAAGGGATTCGTTCAGAGCGACTAACTTTTCTCGAAATTCACGAGGAGTTAGACGCGCGAGCCGCGCAGTTTTTGATTTGCGCGAAAATTCGAGCATTTTTACGGCACGCTGTTTGCCCTCGTCGCGACGTGCTTAGATACATACAATCTCCCGATCGAAAACACTCGTCCGCTGCGTCCGAATGGAAAAGTCGAAGTTCACGAATGTTATCTGCGAACTCTACTTTTGCACGATAAGTTGTTTTTCAACAAAACCTAAAATCACTCTTATCCGCTGGACTATTCGCTAATCAGCACGGTATGAACGAATGGCGCAATAAAGGGCAGATTGCCGGGGGCGTCCGTCACGCATGAAATATTCATATCATCATAGAAAGAAACGCAAGCGAGACCTACGGAACTTTTCTATCTGCTCGCGGAAAAAAGAAAACGAAGAAGGAAAAGAATATATCTTTCCCCCGATCGACTTACGTTCTCGCGCGCAACGCAATTCCCGCTATCCGATGTACATTGGCCAGAAATATTATTGCGGAGAACGTGAGAGATCAACGTGCAAAGTGCAGCCGTCCCGGAGGCATATTTGACGCACGCACATTTCGTTGAATCAGTATTTTCGACATCAGCGAAAACACGATCGACATATTTACTAACCGCATACTCTCGTGCGTCATAACGTACAATAATAAACATACACCGCATTCACTAAGCCCGGTTAATTGAATTCCAACTCAACCGGATCTAATTTTTCTTTCGAACAATCAACAGCTGCAACAACATCGGAGAAACGTCTCGAAACATTACACGTGTCTGTATATTCGGGCGAAAAAATCATAAATAACCGTTCAGAGTTCGAGGCGAGATTCACGGGTTAAAAATATAAAAGGGGAAAGTAATCCTGCGAGAAATAATCTTGCGAGAATGGTGGGCAAAGCATGTAATACGGCGGGCGGAGAGCGGCTAGACTTTGGCGTACTGAACCGCGCCGCAATTGCGCCTCGCGATCGCGAAGCGCGATTTGCAACTTGCGTGTTATGCAAATAAAGCGCCACGTACACTCGATCGCGCCGAAGCACCGACGCATAATTAGCCGTGTCGGAGTCGGTGCTTCGATTTAGCCGGGGATTGCACCGGAGGGCCTCGCGGCGCTTCGAGTATGCGCGTGTCGGCGCGCCGGCCAGGTGAATCGCTTCATTCCGAAGCTCGAAGGACGCCGCTCGCACGGAGACGCATGTAAATGAATGGGGATTGGATAGGGCAGTGTAACAGGGTAGCAAGGGTTGGCAGGAGTGTTTCAAGGGTCTTGCAGGCCCCTTCAAGGCCAAAGAGGACGGCAGTCTGTCGTTGGTATCATTAAAGACCCACGTTATGGCGTTCCCGCTACCCACGCGCCAGCTACGCGTTTGCGAGTTCGATCCCTCTTTTTCTCCGTCCCCACCACTGTCGTCGCTCCCTTCCAGCACGAAAGGGATCGATGTAATAATAGTATTTAACCGATCAACTTTATACCAAAGTGCGATCGATAAGGTCAGTCTGATTGTAACTCAAGCACTCGCACACATTGATCTCTTCTCCTCCTCGACCGCGCAATTTTCGTTCCTCCTTCATTCAACGATGCAAACGATCTGTGTGATATTATTGAATAAATTAATCGATTAAAAAACGGCTCATTCTGTCAGCCAATTATAACCCAACGAGCCTCTGTCGCGACGGTTGAAGCGTTAATGTTAATTAGACAAATTTGACATTACGAATGTAATAAATTGGTCTCCACGTACGCACAAATATATATCGTCGAAGACCATTTTTGTGTGTGTATATAACATTTATTTTCATATTTGATGTGAAGAACATGAAGGTTATCTTAATCTTCGAGATAGCCGCGAGCGGGAGGGTCGCAGGTGCGGACGCGCGATGCGCGCTCGAGGATCGGGGCGGAATCCCGTACGTCGGAGGGTAGCAACCCCCTGACGCGGCGCGTTCGGCTGTCATTCATACTTTTCGTGGTAATCACGATGCAACACTCGTACGATTCCGGTACCAAGCCCGCAGGAACAACCAGGAGTCCCGCGAGTGCGTTTCGCTCGTCGGGGCTCGCCCGTTCGTTCGGTTGGCGCGCCTCCGCTAGGGTGATTTTGCAACATCCACTGAGCAAACACGAGAGACGTCTCAGGGGTGCGAAGTATTAGGAATACACGAGCGGGCAGGAGGCAATTTAACCGCCACGGGGGTGAACTCGCGAAGGGGGATGCTGGGATACCGTGGGGTTTCCGTTTACGCAACCGGCTCCGGTCGATGACACTCTGTTGTAGGGGCGGCGCGCCAATTCTGTGCCGGCGTCACCGCCGACCCACCCGTATATCGATCGGTTCGATTGCCACACCGGAAAAAAAAGCCCTTTTGTCGCCGGACCCCCGTGCGTGCGAAACCTGTCCCCGCCACCACCACGTGTCTCGCTTCCTCGTGGATCCTCAACGAGCCCCGTCGACAATAACGTCGCCATCGCGGGACTCGCACAGACACGTCTCGTTCGGTCGCCTAAGAACGCGAGAGTGACAGCACGGCTTCATCAAAGAATAATGCGTTCCGCTCCTTTGAGATTTCCCACGCTGCTTAACCCTCCGTTAAGTCGCAATGTGTCCAATAGATGCACGTTCACGAAGTCATTTCCGTTTCTCCGGAAACTTAACGTAGAATTTACAATTCCCCCCCCCCCCCCCCCTCTCCGGACGTCTAAATTCCCTTTATAGAATCAGAGGAATATCATTAGTGCTCCTTTGATGATACAAATGGGAAATTATGTCCATTTTCTTTACTCGAAGGCTTAATGCAGAACTAAAATTTCGGCTCGGGAATGTATACAAATTCGCGCGATGATGAATGATTTCGCGCATACACGTCTTCGGTGCAGTGTCTACCTTCAGCGAACAAAGATCGACCTCCGTGCCGAAGCTACCTGTCGGTTCTTACCGTAGAAACTCTCTCATAACGGCCTCTTTTGCGATCGCAAAGGCGCTTCGGCGATACAGAAAACTCGTCGTCGCGCTACTTCGCGGAGGGGAAAACGAGGACGACTTTAACAGGCGGTTAAGTGGCTTTGATCTGGTTTAATTAGCCGCGAGCCGCCAGACCACCGGCGGATTTATCGTCTCGCATCGCCTGAGAAGCCTGACATGCTTCCACGAAGAGGCGGCTGCCACAAAAAGAGCGGCCCTTTTGAGGCGCTCCGACGTTTCCCCGCGAATTCCAGGGATACCATATTCAACGGTTCGCCACTCGAGCCACCTGCTATTTCGCAGAGTCGAAGGGTTATGTATCTTCGACGAAATCCTCTCAAATGAAAGAGCGAGCCACGACCGGATGACGGAGGGATTTCTCGGATACCGTGTCTGACTGGCGCAGAGCGGATAAATGATCCGCGAAACTTCGCGAGTATCGTGCATGTAATCGCAGACGTTTCAGAAAACCCGAAGAGGATGTGCGTCCTCGGCGGAGGGAGGAGAGAAGGGCTCTCACGAAATTGACATGGTGACCCTGCTTCTTTTTATTATTCTTCTTGTTATTCTTCTTCTTATCTCGAAACCGGAGAAGGAGAGCGCTCTCCCATCGAGCTCCTCCCGGAGTGGGGCATAAACGCGTGCGACGACCAGATGAAGAGTACGGTGCCAGTCAACTCAAATTTAAGTGATTAGTGCTCCCTCGATCAGTAGACTCCGGATCATCGAGGACGCTTGACGGTCGTCTTTGTGACAATCTATCGATTCCTTCCGTCGTAACCGGGCAGGTTAACCGGCTGGAGAAATATTCACGATCTTAGCGATCGGTAATCGCGAAAGGAAGAAAATCGTCCACGAGATTCTGGGAAATAGAAAAATTATCTCGAGTTCGAAATTGCATATATCCAAACTCGAACTTGCGAACAAAAGAGAGAGAGAGAGAGAGTGAGTGAAAGAGAGGGTGGTTTTGAGGTTTCACCTAAAATTAGAGAGTATCTCAAGTGAAATTTGGTTAAACCCAACGAGACTTCTGAAGAGAGTCGGGGATTAATTAATGGGTTGGCGATATACAGCTGTTTATTAATGTGCAGCGCGATATAAAAGTTCGTTTATTCTGGAAACATTCGCTGAATATCGAGGCTGCAGCCGACACGAGGCATTGGCTATCGCTTTACTTTGCGTCAATCGATTTTTCATTATTATCATTGATATCACGCGACTGACACAGTAGCCAGCAGTGATGAATCGCCCGGTCGACCGGACGGACATTTGAGATACAAAGAGCGACTACGAGATCCTCTGGGAGCCGAAACAGTCGGGACTATTTTTCTGCGAACACTCGAAAGAAGGTACGCCCCACCTTCCACCAGCCCTAACAATACTCCAAGAGAGTTCAAAATCCTCGGTCTTTATGACCAGCTAGGTAGTTCTCGTGAAGTTGTGGTGAGGTGAAGAGACGAGGCAGAAGAGAGTTCCGAGATTCCCCGGCTGTCGTCTCCGTAATTATAATATTTGATGATTGAATGCGAAAGAGAAAGAGCGAGACATCGATTTACTACGTTGATAACTGTGATAACGTGATTTTACTTGAGACTTTTCGCACATATAGACGTCCTTGGCTAGATAGTGCGATTAGAGTAACGTACTGTAAAAGGGTGTGAAATACCCGTGGAAATTGTACGAGTCAGCAGAAACAGTGATTTTGGTGATTATCGAGGAATCGAGAACCTGCAAACATGGTTGTCAACGAGATGTTACTATTGGCGCGAATGGCCAACATAATGGTTACCTTGAACGCCACTGCGAATACCACTGCAATCGAGAACATCAGCACGACGACACTGTCGCCGGAAGAGAAAGAGAATAGGTTCGACATGGATGACAGTAAGTATTCGGTATTTAACAAAAATCAACCCTCCACCGTCGAAATGATTTTTAGGGCGCGTCACGACGCTTCTCACGAAGCAACTGTAATGCAAAGCGTGAAACTGACAAAATTATATTTTCGTGCGTCGCGTAAAATCGCCACCGACTTAAATAAAGTTACATCGGGTGCTTCTAATAAGGTTTCAATGCCGTAAATTAAATACTATCGGGAGAAAATCGCTTCGACGTAGAATAAAGGAAATAGGGGTCAATCGGTGTCACGTGCCGGCGATCGCATACTGCGCTAATCGCTGATCCAATACGAAGACGAAACATTAACGTAGCGTTCGAGAAACTGATAGAGTCGCGTACAGAAATATCGTGAACGCGCTGATAACCTCTCACGAGTAATTCGTAATGGTTCGAAGCTCGTCGTCGCTCGAGACGTCAATTGATATAATGAGAAACGGCGAGCTCTGATAAATAGATACGCTTAGATCGAGAACGTAAAAAATGCGCTCGCTCTAATTGCTGCCGAAATTGTGCGCCTCAAATTATCGGTGAATCGTTAAGTCCGAATCTACAATAGGTGTGTGAAAGTCGCAATAACGCGAATCCGGATTAACGCTTCCTTTAAGCAATATGTAAATGAGTTCTATTATTGCGGAACGTCGAACAGAAACGCCTTGAAATCGAATTACAACAGAGACTTCTGTAAACAGTAGACTTTTATTATCCGAGAGCATCAATATCTTTAATATACGTTAGAATTAGAAGATTCTAGAAAGGCTTCCAGGTCAAACATCGACTCAAATGTCGATAACAGATATCCATCCGATACAAACGATGCAATAGCCGGCTATAATGGCTCGACAGATAAGAAAAATAAAAACGCTTAGGATCATCCGTTTGCATGTGTTTACGATTTGATCCTATTTCGCGATTATCCGACTTGACTTTGAGTCCCCTTGATTTTGATTGAATGAAGATCGCACGTCGCGCGCGATCAGCGTGAAGAAACTTACAACTTCGTCCGCGGCTCTCTAATTCAATTACATATTTTCGTCTTTGTGTATAGTCGACGTCATGTATCATTCCACAGGCGGAAAATTACATGATTTTCCACCTTACAGATAACCCACAAGGCAGTAGATTGTAGAGGTAATTCTAATTATAATGTGATACGGATTTTAATAGCTTTAGTTAACGCGGGTTTGATCTCATATCGAGTTTTCACGTCGGATGAACACCCAAATCGCCTCGTATATGACAGCCCGATACGTACGGCCGCATTAACGGAGTCACAGGCGCGTTTAATACGATCGCATATTTTTCTTTCATCAGAATGGAACATGTGGCAGTGCTACGCGCCGTATGGCTGCTTTTACAAAGGATCACCCTGGTCCGGAACAAATCGGCCGGTATCCGCGGTTCCGATACCCCCCGACGTCATCAAACCCCGTTATCTCCTCTACACGCGGGAGAACGAACAGTACCACAAGCTGAAGATCGACAACTTCCAGACGATTAAGAAAGCGCCTTTGAAGAAGGATAAAACCTTGTACTTCATCATTCACGGATTCCTCGAGAACGGCGACAAAACGGCCTGGATCTCGGTAAGGCCATAATGAATTCCCCCCCTTTCTCCTCCCTCCAAAAAACAACCCCGGTAGAAATTTCATGCAGTTTTTGAGTAGTTACTGGACAGTTTGTTGACTTCCGTCTAGTAACTGAGGAGTAAAACTACTTGGGATCCCAATCAAGATATAACGTTTTTCCTTAGTTGTTGCACACAAAAAATGCGCAAAGTCCGGATCTATTTACTGAACGAAAACAGAACGATAATAAATAAAAGAGAAAACTATTCAATTGATTAATAAACGAGCCTATTGCCCATGAAATGGTCAGTTTTGCCCTGAGAGTACCCCTTGAACAAAACTCTATCAAGTTGTCCATTTTCTACGCCGTATTGTTACAACTACTGAGAATAGATTAATAACTAGACAGTAACTGAATGGGAAAGCTGCGTACATTTCTACCAGGGAATGTATCCGAAGGACGTGCCTCTTCGAGGAGTGAAAATCCCACGAGGCTTCGGAAAACGTAGAAAGCGCCGGTGATTTATTAATTACTCGAGCAGCTCGATATATTTGGATCTACGCAATAATAATTCAGCCGCTCTCTTGCCGCGAAAGAAAATATTGATCTCATATTAATTTCTTCCTCGCGCTAAGATAAATTATTATCTCCTTTTCTGCGCGCATACGCGATTTACGTGTGACGCGCAAATACCGTTTTCCCGCGAGTATCTCGCGGGGAGAAAGAATTCTCAGCGCGATAATACAGTAAACACAACATTACTGACGTCGCGTCTCGACAGAGGTTGATCAAAGAGCTGCTGATACGGGAGGACTGTAACATTGTGGTCGTTAACTGGATGAACGGGGCTGAACCACCCTACACGCAGGCGGTGGCGAACACGCGACTCGTCGGCGCGATGACGGCTCGCCTGGCGTCTCAACTGATCAACGTCGGCGGGATCGCGCCCGAGAAGATGCACGTCATCGGACACAGCCTGGGTGGCCACACCGCCGGTTACGTTGGCTACTATTTGAGGACGGATTATAATTACAACCTCGGCCGAATCACAGGTAAAACTATTATCTAATCGCAGCGATGATACGTCGGCGCGAAACTCCTTGTTTAGATTACAACGTCGAAAATCAGCGGTAAGAGCCAAACGGGTGTCGGTATCCATTGTGCAATTCTCAAATGTACGATTCGCGACAATTCTGTATACCAAACAATGTGTTAACAACATTGTACGATTAAAAGGGCCGGAAAAGATCGGTTGAGACGATTACAATTATCAATTAAATGAGCCAACACTTACATATTCGGCTTATATTGCTGATTTGTGTTGTTAATCGTAATAATCTTAATATTGTTGCAAGTTTCGTGAATTTGAAAATACTGGGCTCTTCTTGAAAAAGTATCACATGTTCTTTGATCACGTAACCGTCCTCAGGGATCCCCTCTCGATTTTAATGTTTCTACGTCGCCAGTAATGAAACGATCGAAATAAAATTCGTAAATTACGCGATATCGTCGTGAGTTGTCGTAAAAAAAAATGGCTGGATAGATTATCCTCCAAGATTCTGTATACGCCGGAGAGTCATTGGGCGAGGTCGAAGAAGCAATTGCGACAGGAGGAGGGTGTCAGGAGCCTCTCGATGCGAGGCTGAAGAAACGATTGCGACAGGGAGTGCCGTAAGATGAGGAAAAAGGAAAACGCCGGTCGTGACGTAATGAGAACATGCAAATCGCGGAAGACGCGTGTGCGTAGACGAGCGTGCGTTCTCGGCGCGGCGTCATCACAATCGCGCGTGTCCCCGCCCGTGCGTGCGTACGACATCATCTCGTTTCTTCTTCCCCTCCTTCTCACCCTCGCACCTCCGTCCGTCAAATAATCAATGTCGAGTGAGTCGTCGTTTGTCCCCCTCCGAGCGGTCGCAGACAGCTCGGAGGATTACGAAGATGGCCGATTGAATCGCAAACGATCAGGATAGCAGTCGTCGCAGGAGAGACTCGCGCGGAAAAGTCGAGCGCGTGAATGCGACCGTACGGAATCGTACGGAGAGAGAAAAAAGAAACAAAAAAAAAAGAAAAAGAAACAAAACAAACGTTCGCTCGTTCACGTATCCGTGGCTCTCCGACTCTCCGTCCGGATTCACATTGCGCGAACTCTCATCGAGTTCGCGTCGGATCGGTGAAACTTTTTCGGACGCGGTAAACGAGGGGAACACAAACGGCCGGCAAATAAAAGGACGATAACGTCGCGCCGTTACGACGTTGCCTCGTGCATAACGGCTTGAAAATCGCCGAGGAGCACTTTCGTTGCGCTTACCTGTGATTTATGCCATCGGATGCGAATTTTATATAACTCCCGTTCTCGCTCGATCGCGTGCCGGCCGAGGTTTTTTACGGTCCGTCGTGGCGGAAATTAAAAACACAATCGGTTCGCGACGCGCAACGATCGTTCGCTCCTTTCCGCGACGTTCTCTCTCCGCCCACCGGGTGATCCTTCCTCGGCACGACAAAATCGTTACGTGAATGAACCCCCCATCGGCCTTCCGAGTCTCCCCGCGGGGAGATTACGCGACCGCTCGGCAGCGCGAGAGTTCCGCGCGAAATTTCCGGGCGCAATCGATGCAATCGAACCGATTGGCGGCGGACGGGGCCCGCGTTACGTAAGCTATCGATCCCATCGGGAACTACCAGGATAGCAGAAGAGGGTACGAAGTGTGTGCGTGAACGAGGACGGGGGGGGATATAATCGTCATGGCTACAATACGACCCGCAGAATTCCGCGAGGGCTGGCCACGGAATAGCCGCCCTCTCTCCGCCTCGGTGGCTGCTCGTGGTCGGGACAACCCCTAGCCGGGACCGGGGGTGTTCCGGCTCGACTCGCCAGGGTAATCGACGGGATCTCGTTTGCGCGTCGAGGATGGCAGCGGGAAGCGTGCTCCTAGACACGCCCGAAGACGAGATCGCGGTAAACAACCGGAATAAGAGCGCACGCGGAGCCAAGAAGTGGCAGGAAGACAGCTACCTCGTCCGAATAAGGATGAGGAAGACAAAGAAATGTTGATCCTACTCCGGACGGCAGGATACGTCAAAGTTGTGGGAGAGCGTCGGGGAGCTGTCGAATTGTTCGTCGGATCTCATCGTAGCACATAAACGCATTTTTATAGAAAAAAAGGAAACCTGAATACGCGAAAAGAAATTGGATTAATTTTCTCATGGCGATTGAGCGAAGGATATTTGCTTAAAACCGGCCGAAAACGAATAGCAGTTGTTGCGTCGTGGATCGAAAACTCAACACTCGTCTCGGCGGAGAGCTTCATTCTCTCGGTGAGGACAAAAGCGGCAATTTCACAAAGAATGAGGGAGATAAAGGCGCATTGTGCTGCGACACGGGACTGCCGTAACGATGCCTTTCCTCTTTCGCGAACCAAGCTTTTAATTTATTGTCTCGGCAGACCGAAAAATAACTTCCGCCTTTACGCAATACGCCGGTAACAACCGCAGTCCGTGTGAGTTACGATCGCGGCATTTGGTAATCCTTACGTAGCTGCGTATATCTCTTACAAGTCGAGCATTGAGATTCGTCGAGAGAAGCGGGTGAACCCTTCGAAACAACACGGTCTCACGGTGACGGAATCGCCTTCGACGATGAACGATGGTGTGATCGGCGATGTTCGAAGACCGCCGATTCGAAATTCCTGTCGCGACGCGAATAGTTACGTCCGACGCGCAACTATTACTACTGCGGAACGAGTGCATCTCTCTCGGCATTTCCCGTGTGCAGATACTATTCACACTCTACTAAAGACGTAAGCCACAATAATTCCAAGGTCCTCTCCGCGAGAATATTTTCTCCCATGTCGTAAGAAATGTTTCTCTCGTAAAATTACTTCGGCGCGATGGTCGTTTTGATTACACAGGCAGAGATTCCATAGAGGTATTTACGAACACTTCCTTGTGATTTTTCACAGAAAGAGCCTTTGTTACAAATCAGACCCGCATGGAGAGATGTAGAATGGCAAAACGGTTAGCCCGATTTAAATGCGGAATCCGTTCCCTTCGTCACGAATTTATTCCGCCGACGACGCGTCGAATTCGCTCGTCGCTCGCTCGCTTCGCCGAACCTTTCCAAATTCGTGCGGCGAATAGCGTAACCGGCGATGTTACGACGTTACACTTGCGTTAACATTCGTCACGTTGCATTTTCACCGGCAGGCCTTGATCCGGCGGAACCGCAATTCAGCAACACCTCGCCGCTGGTCCGGCTGGATCCAACGGACGCGACGTTCGTGACAGCCATTCATACCGACGGCGTTTCTTTTATGGAGGGTGGCCTCGGCATCGTACAACCTGTGGCACATATCGATTTCTATCCGAACGGCGGCAACCACCAACCCGGCTGTAATGAGGGTGTGATTAATTCCATCACCAGAGAAGACAGCTTCTTTCGAGGTGAATTTCAAATCGATATTCGAACGTTTCAGGGACTAGGTAACAATTAGATCGTAATAATCGACCGGCATCTATATGATGTCTTCTGCATATCACATAGATAGCTAGATATCGACGATACATTGATATGATATCAACGAGATGTAACGTCGATCCTTTGCATCGATCAATGACACATCTAATAGTTACTCAATCGAATGGTCCGAAAAATCAATCTTCGAATCGATCATCGACTTATAAACCCGAGGATCATCGTCACCGATCATTCATTGATCGGAAAGCGGAGTTTAATTGCGCGAACGCCGCGGTTTTCTTCCTGCAGGAATCAAGAAATTTCTCAGCTGCAACCATGTTCGCAGCTACGAGTACTTTATCGAGAGTATAAACAGCCCGTGCCCGTTCTTAGCCATGCCGTGCAGCTCTTGGGAGAAGTTTCAAGAGGGAGGCTGTTTCGACTGCAAACACCAATACTGCCCCAGGTTAGGGCTGGACGCTCAACCCGGAAATTACGACGCGTCCGTGTACCTGATGACCGGAGAATCCAAACCGTATTGCAGTTAGTATAACAATTCTTTTGTAATCAAAGTCGTCGGATTCGTCGCTTTAGCTCGAGTTGGATCGGAGAATTGAGAATCGTAACGAAGCGATTCGCAATGGTGGAAAACTAACGAATTGCATTCATTTACAATATCTATAACTTCTTCATGTTCTGTCTTTTTTTATGTATAACCTACTCTTATATCGATACCTGTGTACCAAAGGGATTTACTCTGTCCGTCTCAACAGACGAAATAAATAAATAAAACATGTATAATATATAAATATATATAATAATGGTCATGAAATAATCGTGATAATTGTGTTTTCGCGATATTTGCAGAGGCCCACTATAAGATAACGATAAATATCTCGAAGACCAACGAGAGCGTGTCGCACGGCGGCGAAGTCGGGATGTTCGTGGTGCACGTGATCGGCGCGAACGGAAAGAAAACCGAAGGGACACAGCTGAGCTCGGAAGCTGAGTACTACGAGCCAGGTAGTACGCACACCGTGGTGTTTCCCGGAAACTTCGTGGGCAAGCCGCAGTCAGTGGAGATCATCTGGGAATACCAGACTTCGATCCTTAATCCGCTTACGTGGCGGCTGTTCCACACACCGCGAGTCTACATCGACTCGTTGACCATCAAGAATCTGGAGACCGATCACAGGTACTTCTTAATGACCGCAAATACGCGATCATCATCAGCATCGCACGAATTTCTAATTTTAATTGTCCCCGTTTTCTTCACTGTTTTTTCCGCAGTGTCACCTTGTGTCCGGATGAATCGAAGACGCTGTTCAGGAACAAAGCGAAAATCCTGACCGTGGATAACTGCCGCGTTACGAAGTACAACAACATAGTCTCCACGTGAAGGACCTTCGATCCGCGTTCTACGTCGTATCGTCTTCCCCATAGTCAGGACCCGAGATCGATGTAATGTTGACGAGTTAAGATTTCAACGCTACGGACGAATATAATCTCTCCGTCTTCCTGGGTCGAAATTCTAGTCCTGTATTCGATCTGCTTAGCTCTACATTTTCAAATCTTCAAATGAAGAAAACGGAAATAACTTTCCATTTGTAGCGTCAAAGGGAGCGCAGTAGGAAACCTTTGAAGACTTAATGTAGAATTGAATAGACTTAATATCAAACTGAAATTTCATATTAAAGAGCTGAAATTTTGACTCGGGTTCGTTCGCGAAAGTTGACATAAGATAAATCTCTCAGTCCGTATGCGTCACGAAAGATCCGGCTCGTCGAATCGACTACCAATTCCAATATCGGGTCGAAAAGTCGACTGTCCGCTCGTTATCACGAAATAATTATCGTCTTATTCGTTATCACGCGAATGGCATTCCGAAGGCCTAATGTTCATTATTTATTTTTCCATATAGATAAGAGTGAGAGGCTAAAACAATCGATCGTATTTCTCATCAGACCAGGATGTCTCGAAATATTAAATTGCTCGTTTTGAAATAGTCGTATAAATCGTACGGCACTCGAGCTCGAGAAGTCTCCGTGGGGCATTTCTCGCGTGAGACGAGAGTGAATCTCGGGTTGATCGCGGGAAGAGATTTCACGCCGTTTCCGACTTGATCCGAGTTCGTGCACTTCGCGACGGTCGCAGGTGAACAGCCGGTCAGGAATGAACTAACGCGAATTGCGCATAATAACGTCGGTTTTCTTCCAGAGACCAATGGCAAAGTCACGATCCTTTCACTGTCATTATGCGCTCACGGTGTCTCTCTCTGTCCTTCTCTACTATACTCTATCCTGTATGATTCTTTTCCTCACACTGACGTCGCCGTCAAACGCTTTCGTGCGATGTTCTCGTCATCCTCGCGCGGTCGCGTCGATAAATCGTCGCCGATTCCACAGCAGTAACGTTGCTGTGGAATTGAACGTTGAACGCCTGAACGTTGTCGTGTTTATCCCATAGCTATGTAGGACATGTCGAGACGTAAATAACGGCATTTAACGCCATGGTGATCTTCTTGTCTTGATGTCAGAGGTCTCAATCCGGCAGGAACGGCGATAAAAGAGAGACGATAATAAAGGCCGAACGTTTCAGGGAGCACCATTAAAAAACGATTAGCCGTGCTTCTCACAAATGCAAATACGACCACTCGATTATTCCGTTGTGGTAACAACGGAGCCATTGTGGCGCTCTTCTTTAATTTCGTAATTCCGCGCTGTTACGTTGAAGTTGAGCAACGCGGAACGCGAAGTGGGCCGAACAAACGAGCGCGCGCGATCGCCGCGTCCCAAATGAGCCGTGAAGAGCCGCGAGTCATCTTCTAATTCAGGCTTCGATTTGTCAGGTGTACATGTGCACTGGGTTTCAAAGCGATTTTAACACTTTCTTCACGATGCAGCTCGGAAAGCAAAGCGATACTCCGATGAGAGAACTCGTTTTCGAAAAATAAATCCCCCCCCCCGTATGAAGATTTTAAATTCTACATTAAACCTTCAAGTGGAGAGAACGGAAATAAGCTCACACCTGTAGCATCGAAGAAGCGTAACATCATGAAAGAAATGTTCAAACCGTTTTGAAACTCAGCGTGTAACCAAACGTATAGTGGAAAACGGCGAGGCGCACTTTTTAGGCGCACTAAAGTTGGAAACGTAACGAACCATCGCAATTCGATGAAAAATAAATTAGAGATCGAGCAACGATCGTATCTTACATCAAGTACATTAAACTTCACGCGAACTATTTAATTTCTAGCGAGTGTCTATTTATATGCACACAGATACTTCATGGCATAATACGCACGATAAGCCCATCAATTAATCGTTCAATTACAATAAGAGCGTATTTTAATGTATTCTTAAGCGTAACGTAATATATTCTTAAGTTTATTCTTAAGCGTGTTCTTCCGAAGGTGTACATACAAATAAAAGCCGTATCAGACTACTTTCCGCGACGTCATGTTCGCAGTTAATTATCCGCTTTTCACCCGTCTATGATCCGTTAAAGCGACGTGGATGTTATCCTGAAAGCAGTATCTCAGCAAGATGATGCAAGGACGATCTTGGCCGAAAGGAAGATCGAAACTTTCTATTCATATGCCTCTTGATACGCGTATATACTCGAACTTCGCGAAGGCACGAAATAATCGCGCGGCTGCCGGGAAATATAAACGCGATGTTAACGACCTTACGAATGCGCGTATTGCGAGCAAAAAAAATCGTTATCTATCCGCACGCCTGGTTATCCGAAAATATCGCTATTACGTGTACGCAGACGGGCGCTCACTTCCGCATTCGTTTCGAGTTTCACTCTACCGCGTCGGACTTGCTCGTGCATCGGCTACTCGTTTTACTCTTAATTCGTTATCGGACCTCCGTAATTGTAATTTTTATCTCCGGGGGAGTACACTCCGAGAAAGAATTAGTCGCAGGAGCTAAAATAGATACAGCTAATGTCGTTCACTACCGCAGATAAATTTATCAGCCTGCAGGATGACAAATTTCTACCATGGTAGAAATTGAATCTCACGGCTGCCTAGCCACGAGATAGTAAATTTACGTCTAAAGCCGACTCCACACGATGTGGCAAGTGTATTGATCACGTATGTTGGATGAATATAACATAGGTGATATATAATATATGTAGAATACAATATAAATAAATATAAATGAATATAATACAAGATATATGATCAATATAATTGCTAATGTTCGTCTACATTTGACACATCGTGTGGAGCTAGCTTTAGACATAAATTTACTATCTTATGGCTGGACATGAAGATCAATTTCTACTAAGGTAATAAATTTAGTTGCGGTAGCAAACATTAGCCTATTTTAGTTTCTATAGCTAATTCTTTCTCTGAGTGTATTCCCGTAAGGCTGGAGACAAAAATAACAATTACGGAGACCCGATTGTAACGAACGTGTGCTTAACGTCGCCAATAACGTAACACTCATATCCTAGTGATTATATATTTAAATTAGTTAATGGTTAAACAGAAAAAAATTACAGTTCCGAGATAAAAAATCATAACTAGTTGCCAGGCAACTAATGTAACGCTCTTTTCTACTTTTATAAGATTTTTATAGAATAACATATAAAATAACATAATTTTGATTTAATACCTCATTTTTAAATGTCAGTAGCAAGTATATATAGCCAGATTATATACTTTAAAATAAACAGCGTCGTCCACTCTATCATACTTGATGGACAACGGTTAGATCGCAAAAGCGATTCTACATTTTAGTGATTAATCAGCCAGTAACGAGCTGGAAAATTTAACCTGGTCTGTACTAGCTCTTGACTCAGCCCGACTAGATACACTTCTACTCGAATAACTGTGGTAGCAACTACATTAGCGGCGACAGCTAGATTCTATCTCACACGGCTAACTCTTTCCTTGAATGTAGGGGCTAGTCATTCGATACTTCCACCAGCAGTGCCACCGGCCGAGCTTCGGCTTGAAGTCGAATTGCTACGTGCCCCCGGATGAACCCACAACCGACACCAGGTAGACCAGTCCGTCGACTGGTGGTGGGCAGGTATTCCGGAGCAAGTGGAATCCGCCGTGTGCATTCGAGCAGTCGAGCACCAGCCTCTCACCGCGAAGCGTTTCGTCCCTCTTTCGGTCGTCCGGCTCTCTCGAGTGAGCGCCGATCAGCTCTCGCGCGCGTTTTCCCTCGTCTCGCTTCGCCTGGCGCGCTCGCTCGAAAACGCTACCTGGTCGAATTGCTACCATCGCGAAAAAACCAACTCCCGCCGAAATCGTCGCTTGAACCACATGTCCCCGGCGTTCGCCGCAGGGTGATGTGAGAACCCGAGCGCGCGGCTCGCGAGGACCACGTGGAGACACACGTGTCGATCAATCGGGGACCCCGTCCACGATGGATCGATAGACGGGAGGATGACCTCGTGACATGAAAGGACGACTTTGAAAATGTGAGTGTTGTAACGGATCGCGTGCGAAAACGCCGCATAAGAACGGACGTAACGTAATGCTCACCGAGAAGGGCGCCGGATCGGAATATTGTTCACGATCGGCAAGCGACGAATCTCGCTCCTGCGACAAGTAGTTAAGCGGATAATAGGCTCTTTTTCACCACGCGACGTAAGCGCATCGATTGACGTAAGCTAGTCGAAAGTCGAAAAATCGACAATTTCATTCGGCGAATTAATCATACCTCAGATGTGGCAATCGCACGTTTCGCTGGTCGCTGTTGTGTCCGCGAAATCTCGGTAAACGTACTTTATCATTTCCGTTAGTTACTCGTTCCCAACTGGGCAACTGTGTCACTGCTCTCGCGGCCTTGATAAAATCGTGCCGCGAGATCGCGGGAGTGACTCAACGTAGCGGCTTGAAAACCGATGCATTCCGATCGGGCGTCGCGTCGCAATTTTGAAAATAATACCCACCGATTTGCCAACGTTTCCCTTCCCCGATTGTTTGTTGTTTCCCGCTAGTTCTAGTTAGAACTGGAACGTTCGTTCGCGACACGCGCGTTGGAAAACACGAGCGCGTCGGCCGCATGTCGATTCCGATTCGAACCACGTGTTCGAAGTCGCGGCACGTCCGCGGGTCGAGCCGCTGCTTAAGCAACGCTGCAATCGTCGTCGCCGCCGTCGTCTATTACGTGCCGTCGATATTCAAAAGCGATCACTTTTCGAATCCCTTCCCGAGAAAGTTCCACTAACTTCGATCATTGCGCCATTAACAAACGAAGACTGCCAATGTCTCTATTTTGTCATAAATACCAGCAGATCTAATGTGATCTCGGGATATCCCATCCTTAGCTAATAGAAGGAAAATCGCTGACTTCGTTTGTTCGCATGATCTTTTGCTTAGACTCTGGCTGCGAAAAGAAAGTTATCATTTAGTTCTGTCTTCAGTTTTCCTCTCTTTTCTATATTTCTTTTTATCAATTGTACTTTCTATCAATCTTTTTCTCTCTATTATATACAGTTCAAGGAAGTGATAAATGATCTATATTATTATCGGAGAAAACATATTTACTTTTCCGTTCATACGTAATAATAATAATAAAATTCGATTGAATCTCGAACTTCGCTTCGAACGAGTTTGAACGCTCAATTTCGCGCGCAAGTTGCGATTACGGGGGCGCAATCGCGCGTTCCCGGGAGCTTCGTGGATTTCGGAAAGACTCTCGCGGTCGACGCGAGGAAAGAAAGAACGGTGGCTCTATAGATAGCGTATTATAGGCGAGCGGACTTTCTCCGGAGACAAGCCCACATCTACGTAGGCGTGCATGCGGGCCTTCCACCGTTTACCGAACCGATCTAACAGCAGTCCCCGCGAGCGAAGAGAGACTACACGTCGTCCGTGCAAATTGGACGCTGATCGATTCCACGTTTCGTACAAGGAAGTTCGAGGTCACGCGGAAATCCCGATCGCCGGACCTGCGCGCACTGTCGATTAGCTTAGGCTCTTCCTTTTTTTTTAAACGCGCGTCCGTGAGAGTGCGCCGCGCGTTTATCGCTTCCGCCATTTTTTTACATTCCAAGCGTACGCGCTCGTTAAGCGATACGACAATTATGATAATAATTGCACGAAGTACGGATTTAACTATTCGCGCTGTATCAAGCGTTTAATGTATTTCCGAGTTTCGCTGAGATAAACGCCAATCCCGCGCCAATTTGCTTTTCTCGCCGACTTCGATAATTATTCAGGGAAAATAAAGCGCCATTTGCTCGGGATAAATTCGAGAGAAATGTTCGAATAACGTATAATAAAGAATATATGAATCAAGCTCTCGGGATGTGCGATCCTTATTAATTGAAACAGGCCGATACCCGGCGTTAGTAAGTATAGTGGCATGATTAAAAATTATTAGACTTAAAAAGTCGATGATCCTAAACGCTTCAGTCGAAAGTTTCTACCCTCTTCAGTGACAAAGACTGACTACCGAATTTTCGTATTTGACGCGGTATAACCGAAATGATTTTAGCATTGAATTTGGCAATATTTGATTCGTCATTCCGTAATCAGTCGAAGTGAAACAGACGCGACGTTTGCTACTTTGACATTCGCCGGATGAGAACCCGAGACTTTGACGATAAAGAATACGGAAGAAAGGAGAATGTCTTCGATGGTTATCTAACTTCTTGATTTTCTAAAAATTTTCCCGCGTTATGTCGTACACGCTCGTGATGCGTCTCGCATCGCGGAGTTTAAAAAATAAAAAAGAAATCAAGAGAGATTTCTCGAAAGGGCGGTGAACGGAAAAGTCGAAATCTCTTGAAATTCCGAGGATGCAGCGGCATGAAGAAGGAAGTTCTCGTCCATGCAAAATGCAACCGCGAGATACACGCTTCGGTGCCACTGATGAGCGTGTGTTATGCGAGACACCGATCATTCAGACGAGATTATCATCTCGTTATCTGGCGAAATGATCGAGGCTTTTTCTCCGTCGGTATGTCTGGTGGAAGCGAGCGTTTTGTCAAGCCTACACATTCCACGACCTTGCCATTTCATCGCGGGGGAACCGCAATTTCTCGTGTCATTTCGATTCATTTTACTATTAAACGTAGCGACCGCGAAACTTATGGTAATTGGTCCGTTAGAGTGCCGAGTTTTCAGTGACGATGTTAAGGGGTCCTTGTTAATAGTATTTAACTTAAGGGGTCATTGTAATAAGTTATTTAATTATTTACTGAAGAAACACACTTTCCCATAACTTTCTTTAGCTGTCTAAGTAATAAAACTTAATTTTGAGAGAAATTAAGAGAAATGTATATTGAACAAACACGGGGATATTATTTACTTTTTATTTTTCTTAATACTTTATTTAGATTTCAGTTAAGGTAATATTGGTATTTCCATCAATGTGCAGCTGAAATTTAAAAGGATTCCTAAGAAAATAGTTTGACGGACTAACTACTTTAAGCACGCAACCCCACCGTGTCATGCTTAAACGTTGAATGCCGCTGTTACACTATAAGCTGGGAAGCCCCTTGATGCTCCGTTACGCAAACTTTCATAAACATATTTCGTTTTATAAACTTTATTCTTCGTAGACGCGAGATGAGACTTAAAAATCGATTATCTCTTTCGCACGTGAACGTGGGGGTGGCAGTAAGTGGAGGGGAGCGCGGAAGAAAAATATAAAACGCGACGTAAGAAAACATCACTCGATTGAATAATACGACGCAACAACACTTTGCGTCAATCTCTCCGTCTTTTCCTTCCGCACTCCGCTTCTCAATTAATCCGCAACTATCGTCGAGTTCAACTCGTGAAAGGGCACTCGCGAGGCGCGCACTTACGCAACGCACTTACCGAGAATCCGAGATATGGAACCGTACGCGGAGTGATTAGCCTTCTCGTGGCAGCGTTTCCGCCAAGAAAACGCGGTTTCCCCGTTAATCGTGCAGAAGCACGGTCTGCGTGCCTGCGGCGTAAACGGTTGCTCGAAAACCGTGAAAACGGCACGCCGATGGCATATTAACGACACACGCAGCACTCGGAAAACGCGCGCGTTACGAAGTGTCGTGTATAAATTACGCTTCACGCGTGCACCGGCATATAGTAGGAAAATGCAGCCGGGGAAACATCGGCTCGGATTGGGACACGTTCCTTTACGTCTTCGGCACGACGATATTTCTCGAGAAAACAAAAGATCAACCACGCAAAAATCTCGAAAGAACGTCGCAAAACGGGTTTTATTTATTTATTTATTTTAAACGGGAAACGCACGTTGATTTACGAAAAAATAAAACAGAACGGAAGAACAATGTATAAAAATATTAACCAAGATTTCAAGATTAGATTTCAAGTAGTGTCTGGAAAGGCGAGAAACCCGATGCCGAATCCTTTTAATTAAGATGCAATTATTCCGACGCGGAGATCAAGTTACGAAATTATAATCTAAAACCGAACAAGAGTGACGTATAGTGTTCTAAATGTAAATGTTTTCAAGTTTTTTAAATATATAGATATCTAGAGGTTCTATAAACATAAGCGAGACTGCGGAGAGCAGTGTCAACGATTCACCTCGAAACAAAAAGATGTAGAGAGACCGTAGGACTTTCGATTGAGACGAAACGAGCGATAGACAAAGTGTGCGTGACAGACGACGCTCGCGGCTAAAACGCCTTCCAGATGCGCGCTGTCTCCTTTGACATTACGACGATCTTTTCCGCGCGCGCCAGCACGCCTTCTTCCGTGTTCCCTCGTCAACATCGGTCCCTTGCCTAATCGTGACACCTTAACGACCGGTTATCCGCTTCTCACGACCGACCACGATGCGCCTTCCCGTGTTATTTCGCCGTTTCTTCCTCACGTCCGCTCTCGACGCGCCGATCTCGCCGATCAATGAGAAGAGAGGAGAGATGAACGGTACGTACGCGCGCGTCGCACGCGCGTCCGACGAGCCGCAAAATCGTGATCGCCCGATCGAGACAACGTCGGTCGCGAGAGAGAAAGAAAGAGAGAGAGAGAGAGAGAGAAATATTGAGCGAAAAAAATCACGGGCTCGCGCGAGTCATTACGTAGAAACTCGACGGCCGGCGCTGCAACTTTCGCGATCGCCGCCGCATCGACCGGCGCATCTGCATTCCCGGCTAGACGCATCTCTCGCGAGAGCCGCTTCCGCGTCCGACCGCGTCGTCTCGTTAGAGCGGAATTGCCGCCAGCTTTTGCAATTAGAGGCGCATCGTCTGTCAAGCCGCTGCCCGATATCGTTCATCGTTCGTCGATAGCCGCGCGAGCGCCTCGCGGAATCCGCGATTATTCTATCGACGGCGGACGGATCGTTGTCGAATCGCTAATGCGAAACGATCTCGATATGCTAATTACGGGCTAATTGAGCAATTGGACGATCCGCGCAGTTCTTCCTGGTATCTTTAATAATAAACGCGCCATCGCACGCCGGGACGTTACGTGCGTTAATAAAGAGGCGGCTCTGTCGCGCCTCATCTCGCTAATTGCCGGCGAAATTACCTTAATCGTTCGAGGGATTAGCTATTGTACGGGGTGTTGCAGAAGTCTTACGCTTCCGTCATGTCATGAGCATTGAGCATTAGCTGACAAATTAGAGAGATGAAGTGGACGCGCTTCGATATTGAGATTACGTAAAGCGGCAGGTGACAGGATTTCGACGAATTAATCTTGTCGGAGAAGTCTTGGACTCTCTTCGGCATGTGAGTGGATAAGAAAGAAGTCCCGTCTAAATTTCCTCGTTAAATCCGCCTTTATCCGGACTTATGAGACGAGTTGTCCCGTTCGAGAGTTCTGCGTGGGGAAAAAAAATTCGGTTGAATTCATGCGACGATGAACGAGTGCGTTTTCGCCGAAGGAAACAGGATTTCTGATTGTTACAACCGAGGAAATTCTGTTTCCTTCGACGAAAACGCGTCTCGTTCGTGCATTATCATTGTTAACTCGGCCGATCTTTCTTCTCCGTGGGCGAAATCTCGGGAGAAAACTTGACGGTGCTTCCTCGATCAAAGTGCAGGCAAGTCTCGGCATTGAAATTCCTCCGAATATCACGGTCACGAGTGAAACTGACAATTGAACGATCGGGGCACGCCGATTAATCGACGTAATTGATAGACGTCGGGAGGAAATGGCAGATGCACCTCTCGATGGCCCCACGAACTAGAAAGTAATTAGCCAGACGAGAGCTCGCTCGCGACGATCGTCGAGACGCTCGCACGGGAGATTTATTCGCGTGTCTCGGCTCGCGCTCGTCGGTTTTCATCGCCGGCTAACAAAATTCGCATTTCATTTCCGTTTAGCAACTTAACGTAATTTCCTGGAAAGCAAGAAGATCGAGTTCGGCTGGATACGTGGAAAGAAAAAGTATCAAATGAATGAAATGAGAATTTAAAGTCAATAGAAACGAATTCCTTTCCGTATAGAGATCGCCGGAGACTCGTCGAGAAGTTCGGGCTCCCGCGTGATTCGCGGACTTCGAGAAGCCCCCTGGCTCGAATCCGCTGCGTGCTGGCTACCTTTCGCGAAATTCCTCGGATGCCGGAGGAATTCGCGCTGGCGCGAGCGTCACGACGAGAAAGCCTGGAACCGCTTCGGGAATTGTCCAATTACGTTCGAACGACGAAAAACACGCCTGCCAGAAGAAGACGCAAAAAGCGGCAGCCTTTACTGCGAGACGCGCCGGGTGAACAGCAGCACGAGCGGCGAGGTGTCCGCTTCTTTCGTACCCGTAACAAGGAAACGCGACGATTATCTAATTAGAGCGGGTATAATGAGGGCGAATTTCTAAGCGTGAAACTGGAAGGCTCGAGTCTACATTGTTGGTGTCTCCGGCCGGAGCGACACTCGCGAGCCGGCTTTGATGTCTCACTCGAAATTTTCATTCGATCAACAATTTGCTCAATTAACGATACCCAATTAAATCGCACGACACGGCGCGCGACGGGCATGATAGCGCGGCTCCTGCAACCGTTTTCTTTACAAACGTGTCGCGTCGCACCGTCGGGCAGAATTTCTCCCGAGGTGTTTTCATCGCTCTCGCAACGCTCGCGCGGCCGCACGCTGTCGTGTGCCGGCGTCTCGATAATGCATTCCCCTCCACCGCCCCCTCGCTTGTGCAAATGCTGTACGCACGAAGCTCGAACTTCACCGTGCAAGTGCATTCGTTGCGTCTGTCGTGAAGTGACGCCACGACGTCACGTAAACACTGCCGCTCACACGCGCGAGTGCGCGCGATTGCGACGGTTTCGACGAGAGTACGTGTGCACACCGTCGTTTGGCTCCGCAGGTACACCCGACTCGAGTACTGTTATGCCGAGTATGTAGGTCAGTGTAAAGGCCGATCGTTGGAAAGCTATCAATTGTGGTGGTGAGCGTACGACGAGCGAGGTGTCACTCACACTCACGCGCGCATACGTACGCGTGAAAGAAGACGGGAGAGGAAATGAAGAGGGAGAGAAGAGAGGTTTCCTCCGGTAATAATATATAAATGTTTCGGCATCATCCTCATCGTTCTTTAAGTGTCTCCGGATGTACGAGGATAATTAATGTCTCGATATCAAATAATTACAAGCATACTGTAATATTACTACTATATACTATAATACTATAATATTTACTTACGTTGATATTCAGTCGCCATGGCACACTTCAGAAATAATTATTCCGTGCACTTATATATTTCTTTTGCAAACAGGAGCGGCGATTCATTACTTTTTTAATTTGTCACTTAATTAACGTGGTATTTTATTAAACGTAAATAGCGTGGTAACACTTTAATTCTAACCCTGGGCTTCTGATCTCCGAGAAAAGGAAGCGCACCAAATAATTACCCCCCGAGTATACCATAGAAATATCAACACGAAGCACCACGTTGCGTAAGTCGGAATTATCTCGGACATGTGTACGGGCTATTTCGAGCAAGCCAGCCTCCATATCTGAACAAGACACTTTTGCCACCGTTGCGATATACAATTGTGTCGTCGGTGGTGCGAGAGAGAACGATCGGCGAGGAAAAGATCTGTTATTTCGAGTTGAACGGCTCGCGGAGCGAAAATGCGCGCGTTCTAATCTCGCATTGATATCACCTCGGGCGCGAACAACGACGCCCGACAATTGATATCGGCTGCCGACTCGAAATCAAGAATAAAAAATACGCTCGACTTCCTCGCTGAGCACGTGGACGAACGCGTGCCGTCTCGATTCGCTGAAGTGTTGCGAGATAAGCAGTTTCACAGCGCGTGCACCACCCTGAAGGGGGAAACGGAAGACCCATCTAATTGCTACGACAATTAAGCGCAAATTGCCGCGAGGAAGCGGCACGATTTGATTAGTGGGCAAAGAGTGACGGCAAGGCGAGCGCGTTTCCGAGTGCGAGAGCTTTTTCGAGTAGCAGGATGTCCCGTCGAATCTACGCGACGTCGCCGCCGTCAGTACCGGTTCATCAGGTGAGATTGTACGCGAGGAACATCGCTCGGATGTAACACCCATCGCATGCCGATAAATAACGTCGGATGGCGCGATGGCGATGTCATCGGGGAGACCGAGGAGAGAAAGAGAGAGGGAGAAATATACGCGCGCCGAGAGAAATTTACGCGCGCGTAAAACTCAAATTCCGCCGCACGTGTAGACGCCGCAGTTTCCGGCGTATATCGACGTGGATGCAATTAAGCGGCACTTACGGATCACCATCGACGCACCGACTTGCGCGGAAATAAGAGACGAGGAGATTCTCGCGCGTCAACCGCCGCGAATATTTGCGTACGTCGAATTGCGTACATAGAAAATCATTAATTGCGAGTATAGAAAATAATTTTTTTAATTATCGTGGCGAGAGAAGTGACGAGACGATACGGAACGAGAGGGAACGTGGCGTTTGAGTCGAGTTAAACCGAGTGGAGACGGTGAAATTTATGCCAGGGCGAATTTGTGGCCGCGCGCGTGTTGCACAACACGTAGCGTATGAAAACACGACCGGTAAGAAAGAGAGGAGAAAGGCAGGAGAAAGAGAAAGAGAGAGAGAGAAAGGCTTGATTACGTCGCGCGCGCACACGGTAAGCAAAAGATCGGATGGAATTTCTCTCTCGCGACTGAGAGATTGGATTAGGTCACTGATGATGACGCCGACACTTTGTTGTGCTGAGCTCTCTTCACACGCACCGGCCGAAAAGACCTTCAAGCTTTTCCCGTAACGTCCTTCGTAATGCGAATTTTACGAAGCGCGAGCAAAAAAGTCTCGTCGAGATATAAATCATTGATATTGAGTTGGTCGCGATAAATTCGTGCGGACTTTTGCAAAGAGTTCAAGGCCGATATTCTTTCATTTGGTTGGTCGTGACTTTATTCAACACATATTGACCGTTTCTCCGATGGCGAAAGGTCATCGAAAAAAATGAAAAAGTCAAGCCGCATCTGACTACACAGAGAAACACAGGTTTCGTTGGATTTGATATACGCATTTGTTTGACTTGGGTTTGCTCATAACATAAACAACACAGAGTTGGCTCATTTTACGAAATTTGGGAACCGATCGAAATATTCATCGACGACTTTTAGATATCGATGACACTTCGAGATGTCGTAATATGATAATTGTCCTTCCACCGATATACCCTCTCTGTAATACTTCGCCGATATGCAAATCAGCGAACGGAGTGCAAATTATTAACGTTGCACGAAGAAATTTCGCAGGAACGGCAAATGTTTGTCGATATAGTGACAGCAAAAGAAATTTGTTTAGACAGCGGAAGGACTTGTTGAAGAGTACTAATTGCTATTTGCTGCCTATATATGAACAATTAATACCCTCAACAAATCTTTCTACTGTCCAAACCAATTTTTTTCGCTGTCACTACACCGACAAACATTTGCCGTTCCAGCGAAATTTCTTTTCTCCGTGTCGCGGATACAGCTCTTTCTCAAAGACAGGAACGTCCCGTCCGCTCTCTTTCATTCTCGGGTCGCGTTGACATTTCGCCGAGCTGTTTGAATTGGCATCTAGGATAAAAGTTTCGAGGACCGCGAGAAATTAATCGAAGGTGAGTGGAGACGTTGAGCAACCGCGGAGCTCGTATAAACATTCGCATCGGGAACTGCGGTAGAACGGTAGAATGTCGGCGCGATCGATCTTTCAGGTTCAAGAGCTCGCTCGGCCGCCGTTTGCGCGCCACGCTTTCTCGTGATCTTGACAGATAAATCGATAAATCCGTTGTGCGCGCGGTACTAGTTGCGAAAATGCAGCCGGCGCTCGGGAGAGCGCGGGGACAGGTGTGTGTGCGTGTGTGTGTGTGTGTGTGCTGAAAAATGCGGCGTTTCCGCGGACCGGCGGAACACGCTTCCTGTACAATTAGTCACGGCAGCGGCGCAACGACACACCACCCGTCGCGTACACCCGTTCGCATGAGAGAGGAAAACCGGTGGGACACTTCGCTCCGACGCCGACGACGAGGAGAGGAACGGGGGGGAGGGTGCCGCGAGAACGAGAAGATAGGATCCGAGAGGTCGGAGGCGCGAAGAAGCGACCCGATTTGAAACTGTGTCGTTTTGCTGCGGCCGTTGTTTACGACACAAAGTTAACGGTCGTAGCGCAGCGAATCGCTGAATAAGATGGCTCGGGCCGCGAGAAAACGCGGAGGCGGCCGATACTTAGCGAACGAAATAGCGAATACACAATTTTATACGTTCCCTCAAAGTATCCGCTAAAGATCCCGGGAGGATGTTGCAATCAAAGTAAAGGGGAAATAGGCGCGTCTACTCAAAGCGGCGTTTAAAGAGAAAGAGAGAGAGGCACGCAAAAAACACACGTTTCGCCGATCTCGTTTCACCTCACGGATAGATAAAGACGCGTAGAGGATGAAAAAGAGAGAGAGAGAGAGAAGAACGGGGGAGGGAGAGCGAGGGACATACAGGAAGTGGTACAGCATTGCCGCAGGGAAGGACGCCGAATCTGGGCCACAATTATACCGGCCGTTGCAGCGCCTCCTCTCCTTTCCTCGTGCGGCGTTAGCGCCGCGCCGCGGTTACACATATACTCTCGCTTTCGAAATAATAATTATTTAATACCCGAAGCGCGCACGCCACCGGTGAAATGCGGCTGTAGGAAGAGAGGAGAAAGAGAGTGACCGGTTCCATTTCGGTTCATCTCGCTTCGGTGGGCGCCGCGAGCAGCCTCGAAGAGGCGATACGGGCTCGCGATTCTCAAGCGAGCCAAAACAGCAGGTCGAACGAGAAGGTATCCACACCGCGCCTCGGGCCTGTTTTACCGCTACCTGGATGATCATCGTCTGGATCCCCGTCAGTGTTCGCGAGAAATAATTTTGTAAACGTCTGAGGGAGAGAGAGGATCGGACGTAACAAAGGGTTGACAGTATACGGAAAAAAATTTATACCAATTCAAGACATATATTCTTTCATTATACGCGAGAATATACATAACATAAAGATAAAACATACTTACACGATGAAATTGTACATAATTCTATTAAAAATATATCTTTATTATTCAAGAATAATTTTCACCAATTGAGGGGAAAATACATTGGGCGTAGAATGACATTTTTAACGAAATTATATCGAAAATTCCTTCATGCAACAATAAGCTTTATCTTTATACAAAATGCCTGCTCATAAATGAAAACATAAGTCTTGAATTGGTATGAATCTTTTTTTCTGCGTGTGATACTCGAAATCATCGTGTCAATGTCGGAACTCGGCGGATAAACGCGGCTAATCCGCTGTCCGAGTTTGCTTCTAGGATACTCATTACAGAAGTAGGGGAAAGTGGTCGCACGCAAAAACGGGAAGGCCGAAAGCTGGCTTGGTCGTCCGAGCGGGCGCGGGCGAGCGACTTGAAAATGACGCACGACGAATAAGTAACACACGCACGTACCTCTTCAGAATCGCGGCAATCGCGGCAAAAGTGGATGATACCGACGTTCATGCGTGCCGCTTTGCGTGTGTTCGTTTACGCATGACTCATTGAGCGACCGGGCGGCCTATCGATGATCATGGGAAAGGCCGATACTCGCCGATACTCGTCGCATATGCGAAGGTGCGCGCTCTCCGCAACGTCGGTCGCAGCTGCCCGCGAGGAATGCAGAAAATAGCGTGCGACATTCCGCGCGGTGCTGGCCGTATTTTCGCTTATTCCGTAACAAGTTTCGAATTATCCTCGCCCTTCCCGCCGCATTCCGTCTCGGCCCTCTCATCACGCGTATCATCGATTAAACGGATTAATTGAAAAATTCATTTATTCACACGACGATTACGGAAGCCCGCTCCGATCTCACGTTCGCGGGTGTTACGGCAACGTTGTAGAGAGAAGGATCGGAATCTTGAATTTCTGCGCTTTTACTCCTCGTATTACACGCCGTGTCGATTTTTACGATTACGACGACGTAGCGTAGGGTTTCAAGGCTACAGAGAGATCGTCGTTGTGTGAATGAAAACATTCCCAGAATGAGAATTTGTGTGAGCCGACCCGTCGAAAAATATGTTGATCCCTCCTGCGCTGTCAGTTTTATTTCGGCAACGAGATTTTTTGCCGGCTCGCAGAGTAAATAATAACACGCTTTCTCGTTCGTACGTCGCCACCGTCGCCAACGAAGCGACAGGATTTTAATGCGAGCCGCCTGTTCACCGGCCGGAGCAGCGCGCTTTAAACGGCCGACCGGTTGATACAAAGTGTCGCGTACGGTTTTCGAGGTGCGTTTCCCGCCGAGGCGAAACACACGGTGGCGGCCTAGCGACCGGTGAAAGCACGACTGTCGATGAATGACCACTTGGCGGCGTGATAAAGCTCGCTAGGGCGTTTCTACCTGCTCCGACGCCCCCTCGCCTCGCGAACCGCCTCCTTCGTGTAAAAGCACGTGACACTGTCTAGGATCAAGGAGGCTCTCGCGTATTCGCGCGAGTGACACAACTTCATCGCGGCTCGTTACGTAAGTCAACGAAGACTGATGCCGGGAAAGTCCCTGCCTCGTGTTTAACGACGAAACTTGAAAAAGCGGATGAAAGCGTTTGACGAATTTTGCAGAAACCTGTCGAGTCGACGGTCGTGATTTAATCGGCGGCAAGATCGATTAATCACTTGAATGCCTCGCTGTCGTAAAAGAACTAACGGGCGCTCACAGACATTACAACGTCGATTATATCATCGACATGTCCAGCTGCGTTTACGCAGGCTAGTTTCTTCCTGTTCCTCATTCTACCGATCGCCGTCACGTCATTGCGAGCCACACACGACGCGAATCGCGCGTGGCGCGAATAATGCAGGTCCACGCATCGCACGATTACGACAACGTGCGATTCGAGCGGATAAAAACTCTCGCACGCTCATCGATCGCGAGGGGAACGTGCGCAAACGATAAATCCCGGCTTATCTCGCGTTGCGCGTTGTTATTTTCATATAGGAATATCGTTACGAAAGACCGGATGTCGGATAAAATTATTTTTCACGTCACGATTACGAGAATAGCAGCAGAATTTTCCGCGAAGATGGATCTCGGCCCGCTCTGTTGTTTTTCATCGGCGGATCGGCGACAAAGAAATTACGTAATCGCGACAAGTGCGCTCGTTAAATCGCTCCGTCGTTAAAAGGCAATTTATCCGCTAGCGTTTACCCATCGAACAAGGTGTTCCTTGGAAGCTGCGTGTTATTCCTGCCGACGAATTAAAAGAAACGTCCGTTCCTTTCTCGCGTACATTGACTTTCCAAGGCGAGCTTAACCGGACGCGTCGTCGCGAAATGCCTTCTCGAGCACTTAACGAACGAGATGATTAAAACCTTGATCATAATTCTCCGGACGGTGCGGCGCGTCGTCCTTCACATTCCGATATCACGCCGGGCGATTCTTTAAATTTGAGGACTGCTCTTTCGGGCAATTTAGTAATCCTTCGAATTTTCGAGTGACGCCTACTTAAAACGCACAAGAAACCGTCAGTATTTATCGCTCGGTTTCGTCACGGTTGCGATGCATAACGTCCTCGCATTATCTCAGTTTTACAATAGTCGGCGTTAATCGCAGCGTGCAGTTCACTCGTCATCGTAAAAGTTCTCTCGCAGGTAATATAACATTTACGGCGAAACGGAGTGAATAAATATTTCCAACGAGTAGATAAAACAGATTCAAGGATGCGACGAAGGTACACGGAGAGAAAGTTAGTCTTCAAGAATCGTTATTCAAGGATAATTTTCACGAATTGAGAGGAAAAATATATCGGATAGGAAGAAGGATATCTTCAAATTACAGATTGTATCAGTTTGATAAATATCGTTCTTCTTATCCAGGATTTTTTCCTCTTAATTCATAAAAGCCATTCCATTTGGTGGCGTTATCTTCATACAAGTTTATCTATTCTTACTTTTATATGAGAATATGAATTTCTTATGAGAGAAAAACATTGATATCAATTTCTTTCTTTTTCGTGCATCTTGACACACATTTAATGCTAACACATGTCGGTCTTGCTTATCGTTATTATCACCGTGTAAAGAAATGCCGAAAAATGCGACAATTCGATCAGTTCGTCTTTTCATCGCCTCCCTCTGATCATCCTCTCTCTCTCTCTCTCTCTTTTGCAGGACGAGGAGCAGCGGCATGAACGGACGAGGAGTCGGCGGCAGCGAAGGAGCGCTGGTCCTGCTCCTCATCGCATTGACTCCTGTTATCTGCTCCGCCGGAATCCTGGACCCTTGGCAATGGGCGCGTAGCGATCGGATCGAAGTCAACATACCTTGGCTGCCCTGTAATTATCGTCACGCTGGCCTGACGCGCGCATCGTGGAAAATTTCATCGCGATAGCTACCCGCTGCCGCGGCGGCTGACGATGAATATGCGCGGTTGCAAGTTTCCTCGAGTTCCTTGCGAACTTGCGCGTATCTTTCGTCCCGTTTTCGCGCATCCTTTTATTCGCTCCTGAGATCGTATCTGACGATGATAAGTCAACGATATTTTTCAGTCGAGAACGAGACGCGCTGCTACGACGAGCTGGGCTGCCTGAACATCACCAGGAACTGGTACCACCTCATTAATCGGCCGCTCAACGTTTTTCCGTTACCGCGAGAGGTCATCAATACCAGGTTCATTCTCTACACGAATCAGAACCCGATCGAAGTGAGTGAATCATCGAGGATCGGTTGATAAACATACCTCGTACGGGCACGCGAAACGCCATATATATCGGAGGCTGCTGTGGACGCGCGAAAGTGAAACCTCTGAAGAAACAGACTGAAATTCCTCTACGACTCTGCGGGATTTCTCGGCTAATATCCGATACGACGTAAATATTTCCGCGTACGTAACCGCGCACATCTGTAGAAATTGTGCGTTAACGGCGTGAGCGGGGGATTTTATCTCGCGACAGGGGTAATTAGACAGACGAGGCGTAGTCGAAAGTGAACGATAAACCGTCGTATCGCTCCTCGTGATCGCGGCTCCCGGTACTCTAACAGCCGGTATTTAATTGCCCACGGAATATCTTAATTGACCTGATTAATTAGACAAAACCGCGCGTTCCGCGGCCGGTGAAGGCGCGCGCGCGCGCGCGAGCTTATGCAGCGCGCATTTCGTGGCGTTCGAAGATAAGATCGTTGATTTACAATCTAACGGATATCTCAGAAGGAAACCGGGGAGAGGAGTGTCGGGATACGGCGATGTTACTCGCGGTGAAATCCATGTGTCTCCGTCGCATAACATCGCGTGGAGCCGCTGGATCGTGAAACGAACGTCGCAGCATTTTTTAGTTTTTCACGACGGAAGCGCCAATGAAATTCATTGACGCGCGATATCTTCTTTCGAGCGAACGTTAATGTTTTTCCGATACTTTTTATAAGTATATTTCAATACTGTTATTAAGAAAAAAAATATCCTTTGTTCAAGATAACCATTACTTTGAAAAAGAAACATTTATTCAATTGACACGTCACTTAGTACAACGTGTAAGATGCAATCGATGATATACGTCCGTCGTCGCTTACAGGGTCAAGTGTTGAAAGTGTCCAAGGACAAGTCCATCGAGCACTCGAACTTCAATCCCAAGCGCAAAACCAAATTTATTATCCACGGTTTCATTGACACGCCGCTGAGCAACTGGGTGAAGGTAGGTTTAACTATTCCCTCATTTGAATACTCGATCGACCTATATATTTGTATTATACTTTCGCGTAGCGAACGGCGAGCAAACGGCCAGCAGATCTTCGGCCGGATGATGAATCAGCATAGAGAGAAAGAGAGAGAGAGAGAGAGAGAGAGAAAGGCGAATTTCATTTTCTCTATCGGTTCACCGTTTCGCGAGTAAAGAGATATGCAAACAGCATTGCGAATGCGCGATTTGCATTCGACTACGGGCTACGTATATCTCTCGCTCTTTCTCTCTCGAAACAGCGAAACAGCGATTGTGCCCGCACCATATATATCCTCGTAATATTCATGGCCCGCAGGAGATGAGAAGCGAGCTGTTGGTACACGGCGACTACAACGTTATCGTGGTCGACTGGGCAGGTGGGAGTTTACCTTTGTACACCCAAGCGACGGCGAACACGAGACTGGTCGGGCTGGAGTTAGCTCATCTCATCAAGCATTTGCAAGTAAGAGAAAAATCTATCTCGAGCTAAGACAAACTTATAAGTATTCTTTGAGGAGTAGAAACACACGGTGACGGCCTGGCAAGAACCAACCGCATCCGACCGCAACCGACCGTGCGTGTTCATTTTTTTTTCATTAACCGTGATTACGCTCGCTCGACCGCGACTGCCTCTTATCGAAGTGCTATTTATATTCCCTCAAATGTCCCGTTCATTTCGTTACCTTAATGAAATAGACCAATTACGGCTTGGACCCGAACGACGTGCACCTGATTGGCCACAGCCTCGGCGCTCACACGGCCGGTTACGCGGGCGAAAAATTGGCCGGCAATATCGGCCGTATCACCGGCTTGGATCCCGCGGAACCGTATTTCCAAGGAATGCCGAGCCACCTTCGATTGGACTACACGGACGCCCGGCTGGTCGATGTGATACACACCGACGGCAAGAGCATCTTCTTTTTAGGTGAGCGATGTAACCAATTAATCGTCGTCGTCTGATTTCTCATCGAAAAATTCACATCATTCGGGGCTATGAAGCTTGACAACGGGAAGCGGGGCTCCATTCTTTTTTCCGCGGAAATTACATCGCTAAACCATTAGCTGGGGATTGATTTAAATTTCAAAAGGCACCGCACAATAGGGCGAAGCGTAGCAATCCCTGAACAATGGCGTGCAGAGGAAGAGGGAGTGCTCAGAGAGGTTGACATTTATTCAAATAACACGATCAAAATATTTATTTCTCAAATGCAAACACGTATTATTTGAATAAGAATGTTTCTCGTATGATTTCAGTTATTATGCAGTGTTTGTTTAAACGTGCGAAATCTCTTTTTTATCTCGTGATACATGAATAAACATCTTCAAAAAGATATATTTCGCATTTAGGAACACCTGATCTCTTCACATACATATAGTAGTCTAAGATGGATAGTTTTATAAAACTTCGAATACAGACGGCCCACTGTAGATATTTCTTTAAAACCTTCATAAATATTACATTTTTATGATAGAAATTTCCAGTGGAGAGAAATGACATATTAAAGTGAAAGATTAATATTTTCGAGAAAAAGAAAAAACTGTGCGGGAAAATAATTTCATATAACATTACAAAGCTGATATAATTAAAAATCTATAAGTATTAACTAAACGTTTTCCACGACGACGCGTTAAAACTCGAAGTTTCAGTTTTTTTCGCCGAGCGTCCCGAAACTAACATTATTCGCCCCATTGTGCGGCGCTCCTCAAGCTCCCGAAGCTAAGTAGGATGGAGCTGCGCAGCTTCTTACATGAATCACGTTGTCTGACTAACGTAATACACGGCAAGGCCTTCCAGGATACGGGATGAGTCAGCCGTGCGGCCACTTGGACTTCTATCCGAACAACGGCAAGGAACAACCTGGATGCACCGACCTGAGCGAGACCACGCCATCGTTGCCGCTGACCCTGATACGCGAAGGTCTCGAGGAGGCGTCGCGCGTCCTGGTGGCGTGCAACCACGTGCGCGCGCTGAAGCTCTTCATCGAGAGCATCAACTCCAAGTGTCAGTACGTGGCGCACGAGTGCTCGAACTACGCCAGCTTCCTGCGGGGCGAATGCTTCTCCTGCAAGAGCAACAACAGCCTGAGCTGCGGCGTGATGGGTTACCACGCGGACACCAGCCCGGCGTTGGTCAAGCGCCAGGCGATGGGCCAGGACGTCTCGTCCTTACTGGGCTCGAAGTTCTTCTTCGTGACCGGCAAGGAGGATCCATACTGCAGTGAGTCTCGGCCTCTTAACCCGTCGAATCTTAAACTCCGCACACGTCGTTCGGCAACGGACTCGCGTCATAATTAGGAGTGTCAACGACAGAATACACCGGTTGAGATTAATCGGTAGATCAACTGCTGAGGAATTTCACGAGTTTAAATACGATGAGAGACCACGCTGAGGAAGACGAATCCAGCCTCGAATAGCCGCGTTCTTTCTCGCGCATTAGCGTGGGTAATTTCAGCTACCACTGTGCAATCGGCCGATACGCTACGTAAAGTCACGCTAACGCGATAGTTTCGTCTCGACGTTTCGGAATTGAGGTGTAGCGGTATATATAAATGCTGACTTTCCCGATAATAAATGCCACTTCGGACGCGAGCGCAAACGCGACCGACCATTAGCTTTCCATCACAATGTCTCGTACTTTTACGCTGGCATTACGACATTGTAAAAGCGCCCCGCGAACGGGAGCACTCTACGTTAACGTAGGGATCCAATCGATGTTGACTCAATCAATTCGCCGTGGCATTCCAGTTAATCGTTTAATAGCGACGGCGGGAAAAGAAAGAAGTATCGCGAATACTACACCAGCGAATCGCTGTGTTTCACTACGAGAGCGCGAGAGCAACTTTTCTCTATCGAGACGCAACTTTCTCCACATGAACGCGCGTCCGCTCGCGTGATAAAGCGACGCATCTCTTTCTCTCTCTCTCTCTCTCTTTCTCTCTTTGTCGTTCTCTTCCACTACAACCTCGAAAGAGATATCCTCCTGATATCGATCGTGACACCTTTCAGGAAGGCATTACAGGATCACCATCAACCTCGCCCGTCCGTCGACCGCGGAGAGCTGGGTGCAGGGCTTCATGAAAGTCACTCTTCACGCCGACAACGGCGTGATACGCAACATGGATCTAACACCCAGGCAAGTGCAAGCCTCGTTTATTGACCTCGATAATTCATATACGCGCCGCGCCTGCCGGATGAAACCACGGCTACCTAGTCTCGTGCCTCGCAACGTGCTGTATAATTTTCATGAAATCAGCATCGACGTGGCTTTACGCGTTGCCGGGATATTAATTACGAAATTGATAATAGATCGAATGGAAAAGTGCAGCGTCAACTGGTACGTGCAATCGATGTATTTATGATAAGGACCGAATCCAGAGGCGAATTAATTAATTTCCGTGAAATCCGCACCGACGTGGCATGACGCGTTGCCGAGATATCAATTACGAAAGTTACAATCGTTCACAACTTAATCGTTCCCGACACTCGAGTCTTACAAATTGATAATAAAAGAGCAACATAGACGCCTATGCGGGATAGCTTGGCATGTTTGAATGCTTTTTATTTCATACCGCTGTGTCGGCTCATTAGCCAGTTACAGCCGTTTAAAACCGCAGCATCGATATCAGTTTTCGAGCGAACATTAGCGTCAGCACGAGCGTGTGATTCCAACTAGCTATTATGTTAATTTTATATAGATGTCTGTGGTCCCGATTCATTTTATGACTGACTATAGATGCATATCGCAGTGATTGGGTTTATCGAAATGCCGAAAGCGTGGCCAAAATCACATTGGGCTATTTATATTTCAAACGTACTTTAAATATGAATCGCGTGATGGTGCTGACCGACGGCAGTTAGAGTTGAGTAGTATTCATAGTCAGATTGTACTTAAGATCGTCTTTAAGTTTATCTTCAGATACTCTACGGATCGCTCCATTGACGTTAGGAGAAATTCGCATCCGAAGATGAATTTAAGACGGTTCGAAACATGACATCCGACTATAAATACCCGGTCTACGTCGTGAAACTTCAGCTCCGGTCGATGGTTGACTAATGCTCCGTCGATGCCACCAAGTGTGCACGCGCTTGATTTCCTCGTCACCAGAGCACGCAATATGTCGCACGCAATCGCACGTTGTGTTACAAGTATGATGAGAGGGAAGAATCGCGATAGAGTTCGTTGAGGGCAAAATCGTTCGTAAGATTGTTTTTAATATAACAGAAATTGGGATCTCACATATTTGGTGACCCGTCGCTTCAGCATCGATCCGTTACGATCCTTCGTGATCAACGTCTCGGCAACCTGTAACGCTACGACGATGTTTCCGTGAGAGTTACTTCGCCTTTAGTTTAGATCCCACCTGCAGATTTTTCGGTTTTTTATATACTTGATGACTCCGCACATTTCAGGCTGCGCACTGCCTTTCTCATTTGCGACAGAGTCACTCGAGTTTCTTCCTTCGTCTCGACTATTATCCGATTTGGAAGTGAAATCGATCATTTACGTGCAACCTGCACCGACGCGGCTTTATTCATATAGATTCCTATATGGATCTTCACACACCGTGTGGATTCCTACATGGATTTTTAACATTCCGTCATGAATTCACACGAGTTCCGTTGAATTTCCGGTGGGAACCCACCTGGAAATGTTCAACTTCGTTCCCTTTAGATTACACAAGCAACGTCTGCCGAGTTCAAGTCGCTCGCAGATGAGTTTGCCGCGCCCGAGAGCGGCTAAAGTGATGTTGTACTTGAGAACTTCGCCGGCAAGATACAGACCTTTCCCGCCAAGTTTGCGGGAGATAACGCGACGAACTTCATCCCGTCAACACGTTCGATCGAGAGGTTGAATATACGCGACTAATCTCCCTCGCTTTTCAGTGGTTACATGAAACTGGAGCACGGCTCAACGGCACGAATGGTCGTGGCCCATCCTACCGGTTCCATCGGCAACATCGGTAAAGTCAGGCGAGTTGAGCTTTCCTGGGTGTACGACATGGACGTGTTGCAACCTCGTTCCCTCTGCTTCTTCTGGTGTAATGATCACCTTTACGTCAACAGCGTCTCCGTGGACATCATGGATCTGCCGGGCAGAGGGTGAGGAACGAATGTATCCACAATGGTCGAGAAAACATTGATCGTATCTTCGGTGAATTCCATATTTCAGTGCCGAATTGATATCTCGTCAGCTTCCGGTACGGGCCGAATGTACCTTACTCCTACATAAGTTGTGGCATGAAAAAGAAACAAACCCGACGGTGGTGGTTCACCTACCTCGTTACTTTTTCGGTTATTCTTTCGCCCGAATCGGTGATGGCTGCAGCTTTAAAAAATCGAACGCGCGCTCGCGAGTTGATCTTGTTCTCGAAACGCGAATACGAACACGAATATTCCATCCATCATTGTTCCGACACCCCGCGCGGAAGAAGAGGCCGGCGATCGTGATCGACAACTGTAACATCCGTAATCTTTCCTGTTCGCATAGAAAACGGGAGGCGGATTTCTCCAGTAAGCTCTGCTCGGCCGGCAGGCAGGAGTACGCGGAAATCGCAAGTGGATCCACCGCCTCGTTCGTCGACAATTGCTGACGGTCCGTTCGGGAGAGCGCGGACGAAGCGCGCTCAGAAACGTCGTCGAGCCAACAGCTGCCGCTTCCATCGGAGAGCCGGCGGCTCTCGAAAGTCGGACGATGATTAAGCGAAGTATGCGCTCGCCCGAGGAATAGTCGGGATCGCGGACCCTCGTCGTAATAATCTCGTCGTCGTAATTCCTTTCGCTAATGATACGGTGGGAAGCGAGGGGGTTTTACGCCTGTTTGACTTTCTTCCTATTTATCGCGGCCGGGCCGACCCGAGCGTCGCTTTCTTCAAACACAGCCTGACGCGGCGAGCGCTCCGCTAATTAGCAACGTTACACGTCGCGAGGCCGAACTTGAGGGCTCCACCGGAGGCGGTTGCGTGTCATGCGGACGAACGACGACGGCGGATTGGGTATGCTATTCGCCGCTTTACACGCGGACGCTTACACCAGTTCCTAAAGAGATCCGTCCGCGCGTTCGGCGAAAATGAAATCCCGAACGCGCGTAACGCCACTCGGACGTGACGATTGCGAAAGAGGAAACGAAACTTTCGGACGAGTCCGACTCGTTAAGCCGGGCGTATACACCGAGCGAACGAACGAAGAACGAATGGCGGATACGGACTTTCGTTGATACAATTTGGAAGATTCAATGGAACGGGTGAAACGGATGAACAGAACGGTGGCCGGTTTCCTTGCAAGGCGGCTTATCGAAGTTCGCGCGCGTTTAGACGCGCACACGTTTACATCGAACGTTTACTTCGTTCGTTCGTTCGTTCGCCGAGTGTACATCCTCCTTTAGACTCGAAATTAAAGGAGCGCGCCACCGACTCGGAGAATCGGTCCGACTTTTCGCTACTCTCGACGAATGATTTCTTCTTCAGTATTACGCACGATCGATCTGCTGCATGTACATCTTGTATATAACATTAGTCGTTAACGTTAACGTTAAGGCTTCCTTCCGGATGTGATTATTATCGCTAATATGCCGTGATTGCTACTCTGTAAAGTGTTCTTAATAAGCCATTAATGCATGTATTATACATCGATACATACATATCCTTTTCTACGATGGTTTTCTTATTATCGCGCCGCCTCATCTGCGACGCGAATATGATGATAGCTTGTGATATTCTCTCGTTAAGGATCCTGCAAAATGCGCAAAACGCGGTGACGAACTCGAGGGCGACGAATTGTACTGCTGTTTGCTCATAGTCCTTGCATAAATGTAATGTACAAAACGACTAATGTGGAAAGTGAATTCTCGCTAGTGATAAGAAGTACCACGGACCTCGATAATGCCGATTCGTGCGAATTGTTGCGAAATGTGAAATAAAAGTTAAGAGAAAGATGACGATCCTCGCGTATTTTACAAAAAGCATAATATTTTATTGAAACGCTCAGGTACGTATTTTAAGTACGTAAAAGCAGAGTCTCGTAGCTATGATAGTTCGGTCATGAGATACAGATCTGTTTCCGCTTAGAAAAAGTTGACGGAGAAGTAAGAACGATCATCCGTTCGAGGAGCCGTTCCGATCGGCCCATCTGACTCGTCTTGCAATCTCAAAGTTCCCTCCGTGAATCCCGTAAAGATGCCTCGCCAGTATCTCGGCTCGGTCTTCTTCCGCCTCCACAGCCATCCGCCTGTAGCGGCCAACCGTCAGGAGGCAGCCGACGGTGAGTACAATTTGGATGATCAGCCAGAAGATCAAAAGGCCCAGAGCCAAACTCGCGTCTACGCAGAAGAGGCCGTCTAGAGATCCTGGGAAAACAGTTGCCGTTAGTGCTCCGCAGTTCTGCTTCTGAAAAAAGACTTGTGGCTGTTCCCGCTTTGTTTGGGCGATTCAAATCGGTATTAAACGAAAGCTTATAAAACGCTAAAAAAGAATAAAACGATAAAAAACAATAAAGCAAGACAGATGCGGACAGATGTGAAAAGATATAAATGAAACTTATATATTCTTCTTCAGTGTTTCATAAGCCTTTTAATGCCGGTTTCAGTTGACCTCGGTTATGCCTGAAACAACCAACGAAATCGGCTTTTTTGCATATCTCTCTTTTTCCCGGAAAATGTGACTCACTTTCGCCGGCAATTAACACTGTGTCAGGAACTGGATTTTCCCTGGACATCAAATGGTCCGCCGTTATCATTGGACTTTGAACAACGATAGACAATTGTAATGGCATTTCCGTGGGCGTGAGGTTCTTGAAAATTTCCATTACCTCGCCACTGACCGTAGTCGTTTCCTCGACCGATCGTCGTCTCTTGCCATATGAGATATTTCCTCCTCCGCATATAGTCTTGAAAAGAATCGTGAATTTATTATTTACTATCCTGTTTTAATACTAATTATAATTAGCGACTTGTAAATTAAGATTACAATTTATTAGTGAGTCTAGCAATTGCGGTTTAAAACGTGAAGATTGCGTTGGGAAATCTCAAGAGAAGAAACGCAAGTAGCCTACTTACTGGCTCGCACATCTCGAAGCAGAACTTGACTATGACGTTGAATCGGACGATTTGACTATCGGGAAATTTGAAGGCAGTGAATGCTGCAACTAAGGAACGATTGTCCGTTGGATCTTTCAAAAGCGCCGGGAAAGTCGCCGAATCTATCGGGCATCCGGATTCACTAAGAAGAAGATATGAAGAACTTCCAGTTGAGCTACTAGCAACGAGATGTCCGGCCTTGATGTCATAAGGACCTGTAGGGAAATTATTTTATTTCTCGTTAATATTTCTCGAATACATTTCGCTCAGTTGTGTATTTCAATTTTATTTCCCTTTATTTCTTTAAACTTAAATTTTTAATTTAATTAAAATTTTATTTTTTTATTTATTTTTATTTAATCTCACACAATACGATATCGTATATTTTTACGTTTCGTATGTGTCATTATTGTCAATCAAAACTTGGTTTTAAATTAGTCAAAAATTGCGTTCTTTAGTTAATAATTGCAACGCGCGAATATCCGTACACGATACACGTTCAGCTAAAAAGAATTCCGAAACCAGAACCAAATCAATCTTCTTCCGTTTAAACCGAATGACCGCGTGACCCACCGTTCGCAGGATGGATTTCTATTCTGAGCGTTAACTTTTGCCCCAACTGGGTAACGATGGCATCCGTATTGTCTTCGTTAAGTATCCTCATTGTTACCGTCGGCTCCGACGACGAGTTCACTACAGTTGATACAACCGGCGGCACGCCTGCGCTAGAAACAGCAATCAGAACCGGAATATCGGGAAAATATATTTGCCATAATGTCAGTCAGCAGTCTCGCACGAGGCGGAGAAAGATATTGCAAGATAATTCACGGCAAAGATGCCGATTGTTTCATCAGAGATAATCCCTTGACTAAAGGACGAGATCGTTTTGCAGACTCACTTTGGGTCCAAGAAAGAAAAACTTGAGTGAACAGATACGTTTCTCGGTTCTGGGAGATCGCGATCGTCCAACGAACATCCAACTTTCACCGACTGATCTCCTAATCGTTGAATAATCGGATTGTACTGTATCACAATAACGGCCCATACTAACGTATGCGTTCTGTAAATAAAATATTTCGTAAAATCAACTGTCCGTGAACTGTCTAAGCTACTATTTGCGCTGCTTAGGACTCTTTGTTGAATTTTACTCAGTACTTCATACCGATTTTGACTGTCGATGGAGAAAGCGGGTGTCAGACCGCACATGATGTCGATTTTGCCGACGTGTTCCCTCTTCGGCAGCGGCAGTGTCAGTACAGTCACGTTTTCCCCGGCACCGTGAACACCGCAGGTCTCCGCGTATCCACTCACGTACATCCGTCCCTCGAAGGGTTCCGTCGTAGTTAGCGTCACCGTCATGTTCGATTCGCCGCATTGCACCCTCACTGCGGAGCAGCGTGAACCGCCTGATTTTAACCGAACTCACGGAGAAAAATAATTGATTCATCGAATTAACGTGACAACGAACGAACCAAACGCGTTTTCGTTGAAGGAAACAGAATTTATAGTTTTTATAAACTAAATTCGATTCTCAGGAGCGGAAATTTGGTTTCAACCAAAACGCGTACGATTCATTCACTGTCACGTTAATTCAATGAATCTTCTTCCTCCGATGTATGCGTGTTCGTGTTGATGCAAAATCTCTCGCGAACATACAATCCAGACAGGCCTCTCGTTCCTTGTAGATCACGTTGGGCGCAGGGATCAACGCACTGACTCCGAGAGCGATCGTGTCGTCCGAGTGCAGCAAACAGAACACTCTGTCCTCGTTATAATCAACGGTATATGCCCTGCAGATGAAACCGTCCTCGCCACGATCGCACCTCTCCTCGCACTAGAAAAGATCGCGAATGAGTGATCGGCTCGCTTGCGAGCGAGCCGATGCCGCTAGGGAATATAAGAGATACCCGTTTGGCGTCGAGTCCCGGTAGCGCTACGTCCGAATATGGCAATGTTACGTTCCGAAATTCCGCGTAGGAACAATAGCTCCTCTTCGCTGTAGAACATACGAAACTCGACTCAATTCAAATTCGCAATCCACACATTGTGAACTTTCAATAGCTCATAAGGTGCCGCATATTCCGTACTATATTGCTCTTACGAAAAACATAATAGATATTTACAATTCGTTTCTTTCTGATCTCTGTAAGCATGCGGCACGGAAAGGATCAATGAGCGAGTTTCAAAGCGATCAGCCGTCCTAAAGGTATGCCCACGGCTGCCTCTTTCAGCTTCTCGTGTCAGCTCTTATTAGCGACTTACATATGTTATGGCACTGAGATTGCAGATATTCATCCCGATACATCGATGATCTGTAGGCCTGCGGTCTAATGCCTCTCTCGAGCCTCGATAACGAACATTTGCCGAGGGTATTATCGATCGACAAAGGAATCGTACGGAATTGCGCGGAGCCACACTCGTCGCCTGAGAAAGTCCAAGTTCGCGTTTTTATCGTCCGTCGCTCGTCGGAAGTTTCAATCGAGTTACTTAGAACGAGTTAATTACGATATAATTGATGTAATTACACTAGTGCTGACAAAACTTTCGGACATATACCTGCTTGCAGACACTTCTCGTAACATTGGCTTCTCCGTAAGTACTCGTGGTACACTTCGACTTGTCCATCTTTAAAAATAGCTCCTAAGGTTCTCTCCACTTGCCACAACCTCTGCTGTTTGCAACTGGGAGGAACTCAAAGACGAAGCAAAGAACTTTCAAAAATGAATTTTCAAACGATGCGACTGTGAATCGTGAGGGATGTTCGGAAAGCGGAAAGTGAGAACTTCGACACACTTTGCGAGCATCAAACCAAACACGCTTCTATGCGTATCCGATCACTTAGATGATATTGTTTTGAATAGACAGATAGATTCTTCAATGTACACGCGCTATAGTGAGAATTATTTTCATGCAAATACTCTTACCTCTAATGCAGATTTTATGAAAGAAAGTAGCGTTAGATTCGGGAACGAATTCGTTGCCGTTCACCTTCACGCTGTAACAAATGTTCCTCGAGAAGTCGATCACAAACGCCGTGCAATTCTGACTTTTACACCTACAACAGACGGATTGTTTTGCGACCAATGAACTTTCGATATCTTATCCAGTTATCTTTCTATATCTCGTGGATAAGTGTAAATGCGTTTGACCTCTTTTCCACAAATGACGTTTCTGGTGTAGCCCGTGATTACAATACTACAAATCACCCCTGTGTGTTATGTAACGTTGGAAACTACCTGTCGAACGATCGATCAGTAATCGATAATTACCTGTCGAAGCAGGGCGCAACGATACCGTTGTTTCCTATGGCACCGTTTCTGTACAATAGACTTTCAACAGCATTTGTTGGCTTGGCTCCGGTAACCTTCTCCCATCCTGTATCTTGATTCGAACAGTCGTAGGACCAACCTGACGGAATGGTTTGCCACAATTATTTCATTATTTGCATTATAATTTGCCCGTATAACTTCGTCTCGCTGAAAAGCAAGGAAACATCTCCTCGGGCTTAATCGTGACACTTTCTTAAATCCAACATGGCAAATTCATGTAATTGTAACTTTCGGGATACTTTAATCTCGCGTCGTTAATAATGCTGTTTCTCACCTGTGCTCACGACGAGGCAGAAGATGAAAATCGTGCCGGCGAAACGTAGCATCGTCGCCACAGTCATTTTACGCCTTTGAACGCGACAAAACAAAGTCTACTGCAAGAAATTGCTTCAGGGACTCCCCGATTAATTCTATCAATTCTGCAACGACATTCCCTGCTGCATTCGCGCCAATGATTTACCTGTACCTATGCAAATATTCTTACATAACCATCGGGCTCGTGCGTAAACGTACGTGAAACGTGTGCGCGCGTTATTGAGTTCATTGTCTAATAGAACTGTGGACATTAGGCACGTGTATTCGTGTTAACGACGCGTTTTTCAGCGACCCGATTCTCCCAAGGCTTCGAGATAACGCAACGTTCCTCAGTATGTTAATATGCATAAAGTTATGCGTTTCATTCTTTTATCTTGCGCTTCTGCTCTTATCTGCTTACGTTACGTATATAAGCGCACAATGCAACGCACAGAAACGATTTGTAGAAGAGAAAGAGTTTGTGTTGGAAATGAAAGGAAATCGTTGAAATGAATAAAATTTATTCTGTTGTAAGTATGCATTACGGTCAATATCGGCCAATGTCTCGTATTTATGAAAATAACGATAAGAAACGATAACAATTTTCAGTTCATTTTTATCATATGCAGGACGCGTTCTATGACCAGAGGCGGGCGAGCCACGACTCCGTGTGAGAAAAGTCTGTTTTAATCAAGAAGTGATACCATAAGATGAATTATGCAATGAATTACATAAACCGTCGGTATCGAGATAAATCGGTAAATAGTGAGGCCTATTCTAAATGAAGAGATTACGTTCTCAGAGCTTAGAAATAGTAGCTTTGCCGCCGCTGCCGCCGCTTTATATTTTTAAAACTCACGCTATTACGCAAACGCCTTTCCGTCGTTCATCTCTCTCTCGTAACGATTATCGCACTTGGCTGGTATGCGAGGCGCATCGCCGACTGGTTAAAGCAAGGATCGGTGCGTATCCGCGACTTCAGCTTCACGTGATTCTCGACATCATCCAGTTATTAACGCTAGAACGGTTCACTCTCGGTTCGTTCCTACGCGAGAGCGAACAGAAAGCGAGATCGACGCGAGGCTGCCGTCCCACTAACCGATTGCGAGGCAGATCCGTAACGAAATGAAAAGCGATCGCGTCTGCCGAGTCGCGACGACGGATATACAAACGTGGAAGAGAGCAGAGGGGCATATCCCCAGTCGCGCCATCCGCCCACCTGATCGAACGAACGATCGGATGCGCCTGGGAAAATACCGGTGCGCGCATCCATCCATTCACTTGCGTTGTCGTGAAGTAAAAAAAAAAATGGTGGCGAGGTCGGCAAACGATTGCCTGGTGTTGTGTTGAAGCTCTACGTTGTCTGATTGCACGTTTGCCGGCCGGTGACATAAATTTGGCCTTCGACGACGTCGTTATCAACGACGACGACGAAGTGCTCGATATCAACCGCTAAACAGATACCTATCGCTTCAAAAGGCAAGTTCGCTCGCTGTTAACAGTCGCTAAATGATGTAGTATTAAATTATTCGGGTGCACGCAGGTAATCAAGATAATTATACGATAAAATTGCAAGCGAGAAATGTATGATTGGTGTATTGACATAGGTCTTGTTTCGAATAGCAATCGAGATATCTGAATTTACGATCGTCATGAATATTAATAACAAATTTCACTTGCATTATAATCTATGAAAGTTGCGCTTGTTTATAGCAGTGACGTGGGATAATTTCTTCACGCATCTTCAGCGGACTTTTGATTTGCTTGACGTGACAATTTTGATTCGGGATAATAAATATTTTCGACTTTTTCCCCATACCGTAAGCTCATTGTCCTCCGTCGCGTTTCAATAAGATATTATTTTAATAAAATAATGAAAACAGAGGAAATCTTTCGTTTATTATTCAGAAAGCTCATAGCCCTTTGAGAAATGTTTTTCCCACGGTGTCACAACGACTATAATTGAATAAACATCGGAAGTCTATATCGATAGGGAACATCGAAACTCGTGTCCTTCGTTTTACGTAACTCGCTGGCATCGTTTACGCTTGTTGGTCAGCGGCGGTATATCGACACGGTAAAACGGAACGACCGAGTGTGCTTCGCGGCACATGAGATTCTTTCGAACGTACGATAATAACGCGACGACAAAATTATTTCGTGTTGATTGAAAAAGTTCCGCGAGTTGCTTACAAATTACTTACATTCACGAATGCTTACGAAATACATGAAATATACGAGAAACTGCTCGACGATACTTATTATTTGCATTTTGCAATGCATTTTGCTCTACATTACACTACCATCATACCCGCAGCTCGATGTATCTGCTCCGAATTGACAAAACGCCAAGTTTCTCTTTTGTTTAGCAACAGAAATATTAATGGGACGAAATTAGAATGAAAGCGAAGCGAATGGTACCTTAATAGGATGCGGAAGTGAAAGCATCCACTCTTAACAAAAAGGCATGCAAGATCGAAAGTATCGGGGTTCCGTCGGAATTATAGAGGTACTCTCCGAAGCTTATCGAAGTTCATTGTTGCATCCTGCGGCGAGCCCGCTGCGACGTACACTGAAACGGTATTTGCAATACCGCCGGTGATACTGACAGTGAATATCGGAACGTGACAGCCGTAGGGACAAAACCGAACCGATATCTTTGCCCTTTCCACGCGTGCTCCGTGATGGAACTTTCGCGACAAATTAATTGGACTTGCGACTGGTGAAGAGGCAAATTTTCAACTACAAAATCAGCGGAAGCTGTTTCTTTAACTATCGCAATATTAGCTCGATCTTCGGAAAATGATGACAATCGTTAACGGATTATAGTTCTATATGTTATAATAATAATGATATTCAAAAAGGATCGTACCTGACGCAAATAGAAGCTACGACGAGTTTGCAGGACGCTTAATGTGTTCGAGTTAATAACTTTAGAATTGAACATACGATCCGGCCACGTTAATTGCTTGTATATAAAAGTGTGCGTCGTAATTAGTGATCGTTATTCGCTCGTTAGAATTAGAAACTAAGAGTTTACTTCGATCTACACCGCTTCCACAGGAAGACGTACGCCAAGAGATGGAAGACGGTGTAAATGCCGGCCATAAGGACGATGTCGGTCCAAAAGCTGCCCTCGTCGAAATCATAGTGATCCAATACTTGGGAACCCTCGGTGAGGCAAGGCAGTTCCGGCTCGTTAATTTCACAGGCTGTTTGTTAATGGTAGAAATGCGCATTACGCAGTGTTCGTGAGAAGAACGCGCGAACGCAGCATGCGACGCGATTGCGGCGAAATTTATACGTACATATATTATGCACTCCTCTCCATTGGATGATGGTTAGAGCTTCCGTCGAATGCAGCAGCCAGGAGAAATATCTCAACCATCGAACATATATAGGCAGCGAGCTACGAATGAACGAATCGAGTGTTAATTCGTGCTATTAAAAGAGGAGGAAAACGATATATAATTAAAACGACATCGTCCATTAAGAAGATTTGGGAATTGGTTCCATCGAAGGAATAACAATTGTCTAAGCGACTATATCATTCGCATTATATCGATGCATACCTGAGTTTGACGAAAGGTCCCATGGTTATCATGAGAATATAATCGAAAGGCACCAAGTATGCCATCGCTAATGGTACACTCTCGTAGACTGCTGAGAAGAAACATCCTGCAACATTAAGTTTCACCAAATATATGTACAGTTTTACGGAAGAAATTAGTATCAATTCATTCATATTCTCATATATATATATATATATATCAGCAAGAATATATAATCTTTATATAAGTGAATCTTGAAATGATATTAATTTTTCATCTTTACGATTACTTAAATAGAATACCGTTAAGGCATACATTGTCAGATAAAACTTTCTATTATGTTCAATTAATATCTATTAGAAAAGTGTCTAAAAATCTGGTGTTTTTTTGCCTCGTAACTCGTACGGTCCTCGATCGGCGAGATACTTACCGCAAGCAGTAGATACGTTTATTGTGAACACAACGACCAACAGAGTCAAGCCGAGGGCATCCGTCGCAGGACGCAATCCTGTTAGCCAGTATATTATCACGGTGAAAAGCGTCGGCTCCACCAACAGACCGGGTATCTGAAAGATTCGACGCTCGCGAAGTGGTACCCGGATCGAGTAATCGACAGGGGGAGCGACAATTAATAAAAAAGGTCAACTCAACTCACTAGCGATATCATTCGCGCTACGTAGTAAAGATGAATGGGGTACATGCCCGCTCTGTACTCTCGAAGTAGAAGCGGCAATTCTTGCGGGATCAACGCCAAGGTCGCGTACATGGGGAAGAAAGTGTTCTCGCACACCAGGATATATATGACACCCTCTATAGCTTGAATGCCCAACTGATCGAGGTTGACAGCGCCTACGAAGCACAGGCCGGCGAGCATCGCGAGGCTCTGCGACAGATTGGTCGTCTTGTGATTTTCGCAATTATTCGCGAGACGTTTCGACGGTGCTCACCACTTTTTGCAGGATCCTGATCAACTGTACCGAGGGGTCGCGCAGGACTTGGAGGAAGCCGCGATGGATCAGCCAGTACAATCGCAGCCAGCAGCACGGCTCTTCGCTGAAGCGAATCAAACGCCGCGAATGACGAAAGCGAGAAGATCGTCTCATTTGACGTATCAAGTCGCGTTCGATATTTTCAATGGCTCCGACTTACTTTCAACAAATGTCGCGGACGATACTTACAAGAGGTGCGATTTGCGAACGGTTTCCTTCGTCTGAAACGAGAAGATAAATCCCCGTGTTTCAATGAGTTTCTCTCTTTCTTATTATTTACTGATCGTACACTCGTTTCGATCTGATTTCGCTTACGGCGGGTTGCGAACGAGCGAAGTCCACCTCCCGTTGCAGCGTAACGTCGATCTCGTTGCACGCTTCGCTCGTGAGAAACGCGTCGCAGATCCTCTGGCCGGCTCTTCCGCTACCGTCCGCGTCGCCGGGTGCGATCGCCAGGGTCGCCACCAGGAAATCAGCCGGATTGTAATTGCGCGGGCACGTGTAACCCTGGCTACAGAAATCGCAAGGATCAAGTCTGGAATTGTTTGGTTTCAGCACCCGAAGCTGCCGGTTTCCCCTCCGAGTGAAGCGCAACGAACAATTCGGATTCTCCAGCGGAATTGATTCCTTTTTCGCGTACCTGGAGAAAAATTGTATCGCTTGGGCGCCGGTACCCGCGAACGCCACTCTGCCACCGGCCAAGAGGATTATACGATGGAAACTGTTGAAGATGGCGGAACTGGGCTGATGTATGGTGCACAGGATCGTCCGGCCCCTCAGCGCGAAGGTCGTCATGTGCGACACAAGGACGCTGGCCGAGTGCGCGTCCTGCCCCGTCGTCGGCTCGTCCAGAAATAGTATCTCAGGATCCGTCAGCAGCTGGAAAGAGAGAGAGAGAGAGAGGAGAACGGAAATGAGGTGACGAGCGACGCAGAGAAATTCGACAGAGGCACGTACTTCAGTGGCGAAGGCCAGTTTCTTTTTCTCACCGCCTGACAGAACCTTGCAGTCATCACCGGCGCCGATGCGAACGTCGCGTCTCTCGATCAGACCGACGTCCCTCAGCAGGTGGTCGATCCTCCGTCGAACGTCCGGCGTATGGATTCTCCCGTCTAATTTCATTCTAGCCTGGATGAAAAAGTCGCGTTAATAATGCCGCGTGATCACGCAATCGTTCACGGATTCGCTCGGTGAGCGCGACGAATTTACCATGAACCAGATATGCTCCAGCACCGTCATCGTCTCGATGAACATGTCCTCCTGATGCATGAAACCGCTGTGACATCGCATGTACGATGACACAATCGAGGCTCCGTTCACGTGGACCTCACCGTGCACCACAATGCCAGCTGCCGATTCGAGAGTAAAAGAAATCGAAATCTCCTCTCTTCTCTTCTTCTTTTCTTTATCCAAAATTATACTTACGCCCCGTGCGAAACGCCAGTGCGGTCATCAGCGAGCTTTTCCCGGCACCGCTGCGCTCACGCCGATTTAACAGGTATATGTAGGGAAAGGGAACCGTTTCAACGCGTTGCAATTTACGACGGTGATCGATCGGCAAAGAAATTTAATCACGCGACAATCGATCGCCGACGTTACGCCGCGTATTAATTTCCTCATTAATTTCATGCCTCGCGGGAACATTAATGATTGATTATATCGTGATTAACAGTTGTTCGAATTACCTGCCTCCTAGGATCGCGGTGAGTTCACCGGGCCGCACCACGCCTCGGGCTGAAAAAGCGAACGTCAGCGCACGGCAGGTCTCGCGTCATTCGGGCTTAATATGCATTAGATACCGCTATTGATGAGCTGTTTGCTGATGGTGCGCCGGTTCCGATCCATCGCGTAGACGGACAAGTGTTGCCAGGAGAGCGTCGCGCCGCGAGGCGCACCGGCCTCCGGTCTAACGTCCACGGCATTCCGCGCTTCGGACAAACAGAAAGAAAAACAGAGATATACGAATTGACGAGACGGAGCTTCCCTTTCGGGGAACTAACGTTTTAAACGATCTCCTCCCTCTCTCTCGGCGAGACCATTATCTCCGATACTTATCTGCATCGCGCGCGACCGAATTACGAGTCATCGATTATCGCGCGCGAAGCGTGTGTCTAAGACGTGTAATACCAGTCAGCACCATTTTCTTCTCCTCCTCTTTCTCACTCCCTCGGTATTTCCGCGATTACACGGAGGGCCGATTGCATAGATATCGCCTCGCAGCGAGCCGGCGGCGGTAAAGACGACGAGACGGCGCAGCCGGACCGATGCGACTGGAACCTTGCGGGCGGAAGCCTTACGCGCACGTGTCCGAAGGGTGAGAAACTGGCGCGAAAGGGAGATCGGTAGAGAGATAGTGCTCGGCTTCTCGTCGGCGCGCGTAACGGCGCGCTACCACCACCCGATGCACTTGGCCCGCGTTCCTCCCGCGATCCTTTCCTCGCAAAGTCGAATGTCACGCGGTTTACACCTTGTCGGTGTAACGAACGGAAAGCAAAGCGAAGCTCATTCTACGCAGCCATGAGAGTATGTAAGAAGCAGTGAGCAAATTGACCAACCACAACGGGTTATTCTTGGACTGTGAGAATCCAATTTGTCGGTTAGCTCGCTGCTTACGTCTTGCATACTCTTACGACTGTCGTGGAATAAGCTTAGGATCGTTTTCGATCTCAGTTTACGGTCTACCACACCGGAAGGGTCCCTTATAACCGCGTCTCGCGCATACTCCTGCACCGTAGGATGAGCTTTGAAGTGCGAGACCATCGGGAGCTCGTAATCGTCGGCACGAGCGATTGCATAACGGCATCGTGAAATCACGATCGAACGATGCGGCGCCGGTACAACGACCGAGACTCGCGGGCTGATCGATCGATATAGCTCGATTCGCGTGGGGTGCGCGAGCGCCCGTCCAAGGCTTTTCCCCGGCGCGGTCGGAGAAAAAGTGCCCTCCGCAGACGCATTCGTGACGCGAATGTCGCGGTAACTGGAAACCGAAACCCTACACGTAACGTCGAGACGGACGAGTGGCCAAGTCCAGGCCGATCTTATTTCGCTACTGGAATTGTCGCGCGTTCCTTCTCCCAACGATCGACTTTAGCAACGGCATCCTTCTCGCTTTCCCGCGGCACATCGGCGGTGACGCCGCCGCCGAACTGACGGTTCGCGAATTCATTTCGCGTCCTCGCTCCTTTTTCTCACTCCGAGATTCGCGAATATGAACGAGCACGAGTAGCGTCGATCGACACTTCCCTCTTTTACGACGCCAAGCGTGACGGTTTCCCAGGATCGCTTCGTGTGTCCTATCGTATGCGGTCGCACGGTATGTATGACAACCGGTTTGTAACGATATCCAGATACACGCGCAGAAGCGTACTCGAGTAGAGTACTCGGACTCCGTACAGGAAACACACCGACATGTCGGCGGTGCGGCCGCGCGTCGCCTTTTCCTCGAGTTCCTATTACGGCTTTTTGCGGTGAGCGCTCGTCGAGATCGATACTCGACTCGTGACTCATGAGAGAGAAGTGAGATGATTCTCGCTCGTGGATTTGGATTCGTGACCTAATTATCCATCTTAACGCGACTGTTTATCCCGAGCTTCTCACCGACGATGAAGCAGCGAAGGGTGAAGCAGAATGAAGGATGAAGAATTCGCACATTCCGCTTGTTTCTCGTGATTAAGAATTTTTTTTAGTCAATAAGTAAAGTTGCAAAGGCCTGTGAGAGCAGGATGGCAGGATGACAGTGCGAAATCAATCAAAGATCAATCCCTTAAATATTGGAATCTGTATTTGCAAACGACATAAGCTGATAAAGGTTGTAGAACGACGCGATGATGAATAATAAAAATGACTTGTCGAAGATACATTGCATACAAGGTAACGTTAAAACCAGTGAACCGCTGCTCCTCGCGATCCTGTCTTGATCGGTGAGACGACGATCGAATGATGAGTTACTTCGACCGGCGAGTTTTCGACAGTAGCGCGAGAAACGCCAGGAAACGGAACACCGCGATGAGCGAGAACAAGCAAACGATGTCCGTCCAAAAGTCCTCTTCCTTGAAGTTGAAGGTCTGCAGAACCGTGTGCCCGGATCTCGGACACGTCGTGTTGTTTCTGGTGCACTCGATCGAGTCGATTTCAGCCCACTGGTTAATCAGAAGCGCCTCGTTGCCGTAACGAAACCAGGATAGGTAAGAGAACCACACGAAGTAAGACGGTATCGACCTGTCGTGCACAACATTTTCTCAATTCGACGGAGAATCAAACGTTCTTATCCATTAATATCCTTATTTCGCGAGAGAGAGAGAGAGAGAGAGAGAGAGACTCACGCTGTGTTCAAGAAGAAGCCACCGAAGAGCATGAATGGTATTATCACAGGAGGGCCGATGGAAAGGGCCATAGACACTCCGTTACTGACGCACGAGATCAGGTAACCTGCGAGAGAGGAAATCAGGTGTTCCATAATTATTTAAAAAAGGTTACAATATGAGCTGTCTCGGTGAGTCTCGATGTTACCGAACGAGGTCGAGACGTTCGCCACGAGAGCCACCGTGCCAGCGGCGATGAGAAAGTGCTTCACGTCAGGATAGAGGCCGACCATAGGGTAGACGACGACGGTGAAGATCAACGGCACCGCCAGAAATACCGGCGCTTCCGCTAACGTCTTGCAGATGAAGTAGACGTCGGTGCGGTACATCCCGTTTCTGTGCTCGCGGAGAAATATCGGCAATTCGGCGCAGAAAACCTACGTACGGAGTGTATTGGTGTGCATTGATCCATTAAATACTCACGCGTGCTCTCGATAATTCTTAGATAAGATTGAAAATATAGATAAACTCGGCTCGACTTATTATCGAGCTGCTTGTAAGCTATCTTTTTCCTTTTCTGCGTTCTCGCTATTAGAAATAAAAGACACACGGATGAGTGCAGTTAGGCAGCTTCAATGTGCATACGATATTCCTTTCTCTCCCCTCACGTTAATAACCGCGAAGACGTTCTGGAAAGTCATGTTGGTGAGGAAGATGAAGAGGGCGCCGTTGATGTTCATCACACCGTCTTGGTCCATTCGTTGGCCGAAGTAGATGACGCCGATCAACAGTGAAACCATCTGCGACATAAAATACAAGCATCTCTCTCCCTCCCTTCCCCTCTCTCTCTCTGTCTCGTCTTCTTTTGCTCATCTTTTATTTTCGTGAAACCGCACAAATCATCGAAGACAAACATACAACGGTCTGTAAGAGGCGAACTTTGATGAGAATCGGTTCCTTGATCACCGACAGCCAAGACCGCCATAGAACCGCGCGGAATTGCTCGCACCAGGTCGCTTTGTAAGGCGATCCGCTGGAGTGGGACTGCTTGAGCCTTCTGAGAGAGTCCTCGAATTCGCCGTGCACAGCCTCAGCCTTCGAGGCGATCTTCACGCCGTACTCGCTTCTTTGGAAGTTGTCGCATGTCATTTTGATCGCGTGTCTGCAAACCAGTTCACGTCCAGGTACGACCGCCAATGTTTGAACGAAGTAGTCCGCGGGATTGTAGTTACTGGGACAAGCGGCACCGAGTCTGCGAAAGATGGCACGTGGCAACGATAAAAATTACGAGCTTATGATCGTTGGCTCTTCCTTTCTAAAACATAATTTTCAAAGATGTGGACGAGCGAAATTTCTCAAAAGCCTTGGTAGAATGACTGACTTGTAATTTTAAGACAATCTTTTATGCTTCAAATATTTGTCTAAATTATTCTTTTTTTACTTTTTTTATTGCATAGTGGTTTATCATCAATCACAAACAGAACAGCTTTTTAGCTTAAGATTCTACACGGTCATTGTGTGTTATTTAAGACGAAGACTCGAAACATTAAACGTTGCCTTGAACTAATAAATCAGCCATTCTGTTAAGGTCTTAAGTTCTTCGACTGAACTTACGTCTTGAAGAAAGAACAAGCTTGCGCGGCGGTACCCATGAAGGCTACTCTCCCTTCGGCCATCAGTAGAATCTTGTCGAAGAGAGCGAAGAGCTCCGACGAGGGTTGATGTAAAGTAGCGATAATCGTCTTACCACGAGCTATCGCAATCGTTTGATTATTAATTTCAGTCATTTCAAACCTTTATCTCATGCGTCGGCGATTCCAGAAAGACCCTTCTGCGAATCATTTTTATACACTGAGAGAAAAAATACCCAAGAAATAAAAACAATATTTACTTGATGGAGATACTAATAATATATTTAAATAGAATAAACAATTGTTTTCGCAAAAACAGATTTAAGAAAACGTATATCTTGTTATTTGAAACTTCTCAGTGCAGAAATATGTATATTAGTATAAGTAAATATGTTATTACTCGTCAAACAAATATTTCGTATTTCTTAGATATTTTTCTCTCAGTGTACCGACGACTCACCCGTCAACGCCTTCAAGATGGAAACAACCTGATGAGCCATAAAGGAGTCCAAGCCCGACGTCGGCTCGTCGCAGAACATCAACGGAGGATCGGTCAATACCTCGGAGGCGAAAGATAATCTCTTCATCTCCCCTCCCGAGAGACCTTTCACCTTACCGGGCACGCCGATTATAGTGTTGCGACACTTCGACAGGGCCAACTGCTTTCGAAGGGGAGAGAAAGGATGAAATGAGGTATGACATGACGACACTGGGATTTTACCTCTTCGATGACTTCGTTGACCCGCTTGATCCTCTGATCGCGGGGTATTCGCCGGTCCATCCGCACCATTGCCTGAAACATCAGATGCTCCGCCACGGTGAGGGTGCCGATGAACAAATCGTCCTGCTGCACGTAAGCCATCAGCGAAGTGAGCACGTCTGGCGATACCCTTTGACCGTTGGCGGCCATCAAGCCGCACGCGGACACGCCGCGTGTCGGTCGAAACGTCAGCGTGTTCAGCAGGGTCGTTTTCCCAGCACCTGACGCACCCATGATTACGAGCAGCTCGCCGGGATAAGCCACCCCGCATACTGAAATACGTGTTTTTCACCGAAGAAACCAACTTTTATCAATACCGATGCAGCATTCCGCAACTTATTCCTCGAGTATTCGAGACTCATTCATATTCATGGCGACTGATTGACTCTCGGCTCCAAAACTTCTCTTTCGTGTGTATTCTTTACTGTACAAAAGGAAGATTCTAGTTTTTAAATGGAATCTTAAACGGAAACGAAAAGGAGATCTTTTTTCATAGGTTCCAGAATGATCGAGACAAAAAACCCCAGTACAAGTAGCTGCATAATTTCTTATGGTGTGAGTACTTAAGGTTGAAATATAGTGAGAAAAACTGTAATTTTCGTCTGTACCATCTTCCAATATGTGTTTCTGCGCGACGGGTTTCCTGGGCCTGAACATCATCCTATCCCAGATCTTGTCATTTTTCGTGCTGAGATACACGTTCACGTCGCTCCACGTATACGTGATTTGATTGTGGGCGATTTCGCTGTTGAGATTCACGCCTGTCGACACGCTTGAAATTGGTTTCAAACTAAACGAGGCCTCCGGGCTTCCATTGTGCGATATATTTCTTTCGTTCCCTTCCTATTAACGATCACAAATATAATAGAAAACAGTTTAATGTAACAAAATAGAATTTAAATTTAATATTTAATACATAATTTAATATAACCAAAGTAAAGTAGTAAAAGTATTAGAGGAAGAAATATAGAATAATAACGGAGGAAAAATATCACAAGTATATTCCAGTATACGCGTTCTCTTGATATATAATATGAAATGCTATTGATCAGACAAGCAAACCCTGTTAGAAGTAATCGGAGGGTGGAAACGAAGCCATGTCGCGCTCTTCGTCGATACTGGACTTAAAAAGTATGAGAGAGACTGTATGTGTGTATATGTGACGGTGAAATATTTTAAACAGAGCGAATGCACAAGTAATGTGTTAGACAGAATCTTCTCGTTAAAAGTATGATTTCGTTTTCAATTTTGATTCACCTCTCATTGACACGCGTGCGATCGCTTCAATTGATTCGTTGTCACTCGATATTTCGACCTTTGGAAGAAACGCGAATCTCGCTTGCCGTTCGATCTTTACGCGTCGGAGAAGCATTGACTTCGCGATTTGACTGGCACAAGATTGCTTCATTCGTTTCGTACTTACGAAAGAAATCGTGTGATAGGTGACTCTTTGGATTTTATTAACGGAGGACGCCGGCGTGGTGGATATCAACGGCTCCGTTTCCTCGGCGGCTGTCATTGTACCCGACGACGTTATAGCGTTTCCTTCACTCCAGTGGTCTTCGCGAACTCCCGACGCGCCGGCACAGGTGCTTCCGCAGGTGATCACAGCGACGGGTCGCCCGTAATCGCTAATCGGCTAACGGCACACGTAGAGCGTACTTTTTTCTTAACACTCGCGACTGAAGCAACGAGAGCACCGATTCCCTCCGAATCCGATTACAACGAATATACGCAAGGATTTCGAAATTGACAACTTTATTTACAACAGACACTGACCGATACAGACCTACGTATGCATTGTACAAAATTACATATTTCGATATCGCTGCGAGAGAGAGAAAAAAAAACGATAAAAATGACTCGACTCGGTAGAAAGGAAACGGTGGTGAAAGCGGCGCGCGATTATTGCCCGATAGTGAAAAACACGTTCGATGAGATCGCACGAACAGCCCAATATCGTCCTCCTCCTCGTACGACGACGATGACGACGACGACTCGTGCAACGCGAGAACGCGCGCGAACGCCTATCTCAAAATGTGCGTGATGCGGTGCATAAACCACCGTGCCCATGATATATGTGCGTGCATGCGCGCGTGTGTGTGTGTGTGTGTGTATGTGTCGTGATACGTGTGGATATGTATGTATGCCGCGACGTGACCCTCTCCCTCCCTCTCTCTCTCTCTCTCTCTCTCTCTCTCTCTCTGTCTGTTGGTTCCCCGGTTGACATTCGCAACCCTATCCGTGCAGGCGTGGGGTCTCACAGATCCATTCGTGGAATCGAGCGCAACGCGAGATACGAAAATTCGCACGAGACTTTTCGAGATGGGGATACGCATATGTGTGTGTGTGCGTGTGTATACATTACATACGTACATATATAATATTATATATAAAGTTTTCGTCCCACCGAACAATTTTCGTCTTTTTTTCCCCTTTTTTCATACACGAATGACGCAGTAAGATGATACGAATGCAGCGCGTTGGCGCACCATTATTTACTTCTCCTATGTAATAGGAGTCCGCAACATTATTTACTTCTCCTATGTAATGCGTAATTAGAGATCATTACCTTATCTTACATGTGAGCGCGCGCGCGTGTGTGTTTGATCGAGAGTCGTCTTTTTTTTCCTTTTCTTTTAAAAAGCGTATGTTTCTTCTTTCTTTTTTCGTAGGAGAGCGCTGATATATCATGGGCTCTACTAATTCGACCTATCGCTAATACGGAAAAATTGCATAGCGCGCGTGATAACGATAATATAATAGAAAATCCCGGCGCGTCACTAGCATGAAAATGTTGTTCTTCTATTAAATAAGACATGAACCTTCGTACATATACACATACACGTCATGTAAGAAAAATATTCTCGGTTAGGGTAGGCATATCTATACGAATTGGTGATTAGTTTACACTTCACAGGAGTGTTCGCTTCACAATCGCGTTCGTTTGCAATGAGAGAAACCGATAACGTTTACCACTTTCGATCGAGCTCCCGCCGATCGCGCTCTCGATCGCTGATACTTTTTACCGAGGGGGAGGGGGAGGATGTCGACTGCGTGTAGCTTCGCGAGATAAATATTGCTTTGGATTATCACACTGTCATCACCGATGGTGTGCGGGGAATCAAGCGTTATATTATCCGCTACTGTTCAACAACCGCCGAACTCCTCTTCGCTTAGCACGTGTCGGCGTCGTCACATATGCTGTACCAATCCCTAGAATCACGATTTTCAGTCTTATACGCTTGATCCATAAGGTCGAAAATCGCATTTCCAATTATAATTACAGAATTATAATGGATCTAATTATAACGATGTTGACCTTATGTAGGAAAAAAATATCACAAGTATGTTCTAATGTGTATATGTATGTGTGTGTGTGTGTGACAGTAAAATATCTAAAGCAAAGCGAGTGCGCAAAGAGTACGTGTGAGAGAGAGAGAGAGAGAGAGAGAGAGAGAGCCTCCTCATTTCAAAATATAATTTCGATTTCAATTTTGATTCACCTCACAGTGACACCGTGTACATGTGCACGGCTGAAGATCGCGTAATTTTCGATCTGAGGAACGTACAGCGTATACATGACGCCGACCGCACTGTTAAATAATGTCGCGGTGCATTTATCCGCCCATTACATTCGACAGATTGATCCGTTGGAATACGTGATGTGAGACAAGAGAGTATCTACGGCGTAGGGGGACACCAATCCAGGCCGGTTTCCTTTTATCATGTCATCGTAAAGTGATCTGCTCGAGAGAAGGCAGTAAGATTCTCGCGATTTAACGACGGTGCTCCACTGTGCGTTCATCACCGTGGACTCACTCGAAGTATCATTGCAAAAATCGTTTCGACGTATCGTTTGATCGTGCCTCAAGTTATCGTGAGGGAGCGAATTCTCAAGTGAGAAACGACTCGATGGTATTCCCGAGTGCTGTCAGGAACTGAGAAGTGAAAACGCGCCGAATCTTTTTCGATGATATGTACCGTACGTCCACATATCGTTGAGAAATGTACTACACTGTGAACGTAGGCACCTAGACTGCTCGCCCCGCGGCTAAAGAACTCCGAAAAAGGTGTACGTTCGCTTTCAATATGATTTGAACTGTTTGTGTTTTTATCAGTTCGAAACGTAGCCACGATGGTCCAACTCGAGAGAACTCGTTTTTTGATTAATTCCCGAAAAAAGTGAAGTTCCCTCGAAGTTCTCGAGAAGAATGAGAGAGAGAGAGAGTTCAAGCCGTATTGAAAGTGAGCGTACGAGTCTATCGCATATATTAGACCTACTATTTCTCTAGATCACACCCACGATAGCACCGGCAGACGCGACGTCCGTTGACGCTGGTGACGATCGCTCGTTTCTTTTCTTTATGCAGTCTTAATAGTATACTGGTTACAGCCGCCGAATTCCCTGACGACGACGACGACGATCGACCGTAGCGAAAACGACGGCTTTTGTTCTACGCCGCAAGCCGCCTCACGGCTATGTCGTGGCTTGCTTATTTACAGGCAACTCGCTCCACGTCTCAAGAGCGTACGCGTAGACCCTTGAGTCGGAAATTAACCTATATCGTCGCATTGTGCGATTACGATTATTGGTGTTCACGTCGTCTTATTGTTCTTGGACATATTGTGCGACGCCCAATTTAACGATGTTTTCCACGAGTTACAGAGGGCCTCGTCGAACTTACTTCTAAAGTGTTTTTGTGCTTCGCTCTCGGACATCTCTAGGACCTGCAAGGATACGAGGATATTCAGTCGAGCGAAAGCCGAGCGCCCGTTCGGTACGCAAGACGGGATCGATACTCTCGGCCCGTGGCGCTACTGTATTCGCGGCGATACGTACCAAAGTATCTCTGAGATAATTCAGATCTTTCTCTGACGAGAGTTCAGGCAGCCCGGTAGATATCATCATGGCGAATAAAGACAGTATGAGTCCACCGTGTTGCCGCAGGACGAGGAAGGCTTGTTCGCAGTGACTTTGAAATCTTTGAAACTCGACCGCGTGGCCCTTCTTCGTCTGGCCTTTATTTATGACGTGCACGAAGTCATTGGTCAGAACGAAGGGTACGCGTTCACGTCGAAATCCGAACTTCTCCTTGAAGTGGCCCAATATATGGCCGAAGTCGACGTGAAACAGCTGTCCGGTCTTCTTCACCATTATATTGTCGGAATGCCTGTCGGCTATCCCGAGAACGTAGGTCGCGACGCAGTAGCCGGCACAACTCAGAGTGAACTCCTCGATAGCCTTGTTCAACGCCGTTTCCGAATGATTGTGATCTTTCAGCCAAGCCAATAAGGAACCTCTCCTGAACAGAGAAGGAAAGAAAACGGTGATGTTTTTTTTTTTTATTCGACTGTCATTGCCGATGCTTAGCAGATTGAGTGCCACGCCAATTTTATGCTGACTTTCCGTTCACGCCCACGTTACCGCATTTGTTATAAAATACATCTTATATTTATATTTATGAATGCTATGCGGCCTGAACGGAAAGTCCACCGATGACGCGCGCTAGCAGTCAACGTGTTAAGCGATACAATAACGCGCCATACCTGAAGGCCGCCGTCGCAGAGAACGTGCCCTTTTCCTTCTGAATATTCGCGATCGTCTCCGCGTTCAAGACCACCTCTATCATACCGACCCGGCTCTCCGTGGATATGCAACCGTACGGGTTCATACGTAAGTCCAAGCCCTCCTTCTTCCACAGCTTATCCATGATGCGTAGCATTTGAAGCGTCAGCATGTCTTGCCTGAGGTCGTCGCCGTGCTTGAAAATTAAGTAGATATCGTCGCCGAAGGGATCGCTATTCTCGAAGACTAACCAGAGCGGTCGCATCTTACTGTCCATCACTCGGCACTTCTCGATTCTAAGAGTGACAATGAGAGAAGAGATTGAGATGACGAGAGAGAGAGAGAGAGAGGAAGGAATCGCTCGACGAATAGAAAATGATAAGCTCACTTGATGCGATTCCATCTGAAGCTCGGATCGAGGGGGTTGAGAATGTCGGACATCGCTTCTTGGCAGTGTGGTTCTTGGATGAAGTCTTGGAAGCCTTGAAGAGTCGCTTTACGATCCTTCCTCTGTTTCGCTTGCTCCGAGGCGTTCCTCAATTTGTCCAGACATTTCATCTGCTTGAACAACGATCGCATGTGCTGCTGACTGCCTCTGCAGTACGCCTCTAATATGAGACCGAAACGAACGGACACCGCGCCAACTTGCATCTCTGACCTGCGAATGCGAGATTTCTGAGAATCTGCGTGAGCAACGAGAAAGACCAGTGCCGGACTTTTCGGGGACCTGATGCTAATGTTATCTCAGAGCTCCCTTGACTTATGTGAGTAAATTCAAAAAAAGCTCACAAAGCTTATGAAAAAAAAAAAACATTATAAATGAAAGTACGACTGAAAGTGACAATTGGAGTGAGAAAATACACAAACCATAGCAGATCTCACTAACCTGAGATGCCAGAATAAGAAGTGGCCTATCCTCTGATTTTTCAGCGCACGTCTTAGGAGAAATTCCGTCAGATCGCACGCCAAGTAATTCTCATGCTTCAAGGCTTGAGCTAACTGTAGCAGGTAAAGGCTGAGGTCGTCGTCGGTGACGTTATACAGACAACCAACTGCGAAATTCCTGACATTCTGATCGGCGTAAGCGTAGTCCAGTAACTCCAGAGCTTTTTCCACCGGCAACGTCGGCCACTGCTGTATAAGCGCCATCGCCTCCGCGACTTCTCTACAAAATATCCGACGAGTCAGCGAGACTATTTGCCACCTCGCTCAGAGACGAGCAATCGGTTTCCCACCTGTGATCGTTCCATTCCACGCATTGCAACAGCTTGGCTAAGAGCGTCGGGATCTCGCGCAGACAATGGTGTCTCAACGACCACATATTTTTCTTCTCCTGTTCGTGCAACTCGTGTAGCGGATCTCTGTCGGCCAGTAATCTCAGCTGTTCCAGCTGTTGTTGGCTGACGTCGTCCTTATTCAATTCCTCTACGACTGAGCGTTCGTTAGACGATTCCCGCAATTTTCGAGCGTACTCGACCATCTTTTCCAGGGTGGGGTAAAGAACGCACTTGTCCTTTCCATAACTGAAACGGTAAATAAATGCAACATAATGCGTGCAGATATCTCGTAAGAGACAAAGGGGAAGAAAGAGAAAGAGATCAACTCACTTTGGAAACGTCAGCATGAGAGCAGCTGCTCTGTCTATGTGCGGATTAGAAACCACCGTCCCGAGTGGATGCAGCAAGTCGTCATTTTGCATATCTTCCGCGTACGTCCACGTATACAAGGTCATCGCGCCGGTTTTCAACTGGCACTTGAAATCGTATATCGTCGTGTTTGCCCAACACAAAGGATTGATGAAGAACTCCTGCTTCGAATCTTTGACTAACTTCCTGCTCTTCAAGCCCTTCGCAGTCTTGCTGATTTCGTACAGCACGAAGCACAACCGTGCCATTCGCGGTATATCCCGCACTTTAATGTCAAATCTGAGAACCTCCTCCCACTCGCAACTACCGTCGAGACTCACAGCGATTTCCCTGGTTTTCTTACTCTCACAGAGAGATTTTCCACCGTGAAAAAGGCCGGCTTGCAGTCCGATCTACATGTGTAATTGTACAAAGAAAAAAAAAAAAGCGAAAGAAATCACAATGAAGGTCACACAAATCCGAAGGTCTCACCTCCGACTCTATAGAAAATACGATATACCTCTACGGTACGATGAACTGCGTCGCAGTTAAGCCGAGAAATACCGTTTACGGTGAAGAAAAAGGAATCGTCGATTTTCCACGCCGAGATATGCTTGCCTTTCTTGCGCAACGTGAGCGTAGAAAAAGACGGCCTTGTGCGCTGCAACGTGTCCGCATCTGGATTGTCGTAGGCGTTATCTTGGTCCACGGGTATGCTCTGTATGCTGAGCGTAACCAACGTCGGTGTGATGTCTTTCGCTAGACAATCTTGAATATAACTAAACTGTATAAGCGGAAGTTCGCCGATCAAGTATTCCTCTTGACCGCAAACCTTAAGCGTAAAGTCGTTGGGGTGTTCGCCGCGAGTATTAAGAGTATTCGCCCTTTTGTTCAGGATCAGTCCGAGCAATTGGTACGGCGTAGTGCTGTCTGGTATTTGAAAGGTGAACGCTGTCTGAAATGGCAAATGCACCCGTGAACGAGAGAACTTACTCGGTTTTCTCAACGTTAGAAGCGATAGCAGCTCACTTACATCAGAATTTTCGAATTTAATCGTGACCAGGACGATATTCCCATCCTTCAAGCGACTCTCGATATTCTTAGGTACAGCGGGCGTAGGTGCTATCCTCGACGGGAACTGATACTGCACCTTCTCCACCCAGGATTTCTTCTGTCTATCTAACGCCATCTCGTCCCCCAAGAGGCGCATCTTCCATCGGAAGTCGTTCACCTCGGAATTCTTTAAGGCGGCGAATTCGTGCAAGCCCTTGCCGATCAAGAGGCCGATTTGCGAGTCTAAATTCCTATCGCTCTTTATACCTTCGCGCTCTATAACCTTTAATATCGCACAAAAGGGCCTTATATCACAGAGACGTCTTGTTTCATCGCGCAATTCTTCTACCTCGGCGTTCGAGTTGATGCACGAGAACACGTACGACGGTGCGTCTTTCAGTGTCCCATGGAGAGGATATTTACTAGCCTCCTCCCAGAGTTCCTGTTGAACATCACCAAACTTATATTCTTGCACAGGTACATACGTTCGAGAGATTGACAATGAAAATAGAATAACAAAACATAATATGTAATAAAAAGAGAGCATATGTATCGGAGTTTACCTCTTTGATCTCAGTCACGGTACTATTGCGATTGATCTCTACCGGTATGACAACACCATTTGGCATCAGGAACGTAATTTCCACCACTGCGGGCTCCGGCTTCTCCGACCAGAAGTTGTAGGTGTACGCGCTCGGTATATGCACCATGATGAATAAAAATCGCTGCACTCTTCGTCAGGCACAATACAAAATATACACGCACGTACAGCACGACCCACCAACTAGTTAATCTATCTTACATTATAAAGAAGTAGGAAACGTTATCAAAAATGTCTCCTGGCTCGTCTGTGCCTCTTGGTGAACCTGCGGTTCATCTTTCCTGTTTGCGGCGAGGAAGGATGTACGAGAGGATGATAACGTAACGTCGAGGAATTCGGTTAGGTGGGTAGGTGGATATAAGTAGGCGCGTGCAGATACGTAATATCACTATTTACTCCGACACAAATGTTTTCGGGTTGACGTTCAGTCTCACGATTACACGCGCCGTCTCGCAATTACGACGCGTCTCAACTGGAACATCTTTCCAAACAGACCCAACGTTTCGTGCTTTTATGCGCTAACGTACAAATAGCCATTATCGTATACACGTAATAATCAGTAATAACAAAATACACGGATCCACCATTGTTTGTGTCGCATTCGTCCACCAGCAGGAGGAGTAGCAGCAGCGGAGTGTGTTTGTGAACGGGACTTGAGGGGCCGGCAGGAGTCACGGTGGAGACCTCTCGCGGAGAGCCTGTCGTGCGTAAAAACATATTGGGAAATAATTGATTGTGATTGGTCAATTATTTTGCTACCTTGTGATCGCACGTCTAATGTAGCATTGGCTTTTAAGGGCTCCTACTTCTGCGCGTCGATTGGAAACGGGATTTAATTAGTGCCCATCTGCCCGATCTGTCGTTGAATCGTACTATACGATCTCGGTTTGTCGATGGCGGAACATCTACAAAACAGAGCGTCATATGAGATACATGTTTGTTCCTTTAAATTTTTTTAAAATTATTGTTCGTTAAGTTATAAGTTTTGCTCCGGTCAGAAAATGGATATCGGAGAATTGTTATCTTATAAGGTATGTGTTGAAGTCCTCTTCAATCACGATTAGATTACATTGACAGAGTGGCATATGTATTATTTAATCTAACCTCAGTTTCATGATATTTTGATCAAAGATAGGAGGAAATGGGTCAATAAGGGCAGAAGCACAATTATAGTGCCATAAGAATATTAACAAAATGTTACAAGTAGCGATTAATGCTGTCGAAACTGCATAATAAAAATATCCAGTCATGTAGTCTAAATGTTTTGATTCTATTCGGATCCTTTTCAGTGGAATGTAAAAAGAATTATTATATTATAAAAGCACATGATACATATTAATATTTCAGAACAATTATATAGTTGTTACACTTCTATATAGTTATACATTAAATTATCTACTTCAATATATGATTGTAAATAAAATAATCTTACTTATAAAGTAACATAAATTAAATTTATATGCTTATTTTATTTACTATGATGTGAAATATGTATATTGTATGTTTATACCTCAAAATATAAGCTTGATGCATCAAGCAATTAAAGTTGCTCATTGTATAGAAATTACTTTATGATAGGCGATTCTAGTCTTCAGTAATGCAAAAGTTAATTATAAATGATTAGAGTTTCAAAATTGTATAATAATCATAATTTATACAGCCTCCAAATACACCAAAGCGACCAGCAGCAGGAGAAGAGGACGATGATGATGAGTGGGAGAGTGCCAAGAAACCAAAAAGAGTAATAAAAACACCGTATCACGCGCGTCAACGGCAGGTCAAGGAAGTTGAGATAGGGACGCCCAGAGACAGTGAGCCTCCTACACCTGTTAGAACCGTTTTACCCCCACCAACGCCAGAAGTGGTGGAACCGCAATTAACGGAAAAGGAGAAGGAAGATATTTTGAAATATGTAGAAACTGAAGCCCCTGAAGTCGAAGCACTGGACGAAGCCACGCTTAAACGTATGATTCTTTTGTTTGAGAAGAGAGCTCTCAGAAATCAGGAAATGAGAGTCAAATTTCCAGATCAACCGGAGAAGTATGTGGACATGCTGATAAAACTAACTAATATCCTGAAGTGAAAGTCCCGATGTACAATCTGATTTTCTTGAATTCTTACAGATTTATGGAATCCGAGGTTGAATTGCACGAAACGCTCCAAGAACTTCATATCATAGCAGCCAACCCAGATCTGTATCAACTGATGGTAGAATTAGGTGCTGTGCCTTCTCTGCTTGAATTATTATCTCACGAGAATACAGACATAGCGGTTGGAGTGGTGGATCTTCTTCAAGAGCTGACCGATGTTGACATATTACACGAGAGTCAAGAAGGCGCGGACACTCTTATTGACGCTTTGTTAGAGCAGCAAGTTTGTGCTCTTTTAGTACAAAACCTCGAGAGACTCGACGAAGCAGTGAAAGAAGAGAGTGACGGCGTTCACAACACACTTGGTAATTATTCAACAAACACGTGAATATCATTTATCACTTTTTGCCTTTAAAAATGATACATTTCGTTAGCGGAGCTAATTCGACGACGATATTAATTTTTAGCTATTTTCGAGAACCTTCTCGAGTTTAGACCGGACTTATGCGTGGATGCAGGCAAACAGGGTCTGATGCAGTGGCTACTCCGTCGAATTAAGACAAAAACACCGTTCGACGCAAACAAACTTTACGCCAGCGAACTGCTGTCTATACTTCTGCAGCATACGCCGGAAAATAGGCTTCTCCTCGGTGACTTGGACGGAATTGACGTTTTGCTGCAACAATTAGCCGTACATATGCGTATTCTTTTGTAAATTTATATACTTCCTAAATACGATTTCGCCAAGTTCTGGCACCTCAAAGTCAATGATTTGCAGTATTATAAGAGGCACGACCCGCAAACTGCCGAGGAACAAGAGATGATGGAAAATTTATTCAACGTTCTATGCTCCAGCCTAATGGCCACCATAAATCGCGACAGATTCCTGCGTGGCGAGGGTCTTCAACTTATGAATTTGATGTTACGAGAGAAGAAAATGTCACGAAACGGATCTCTCAAGGTGAGATCGTATGCGATACGCGCGATGATTGATTCAGCATATAAGTTGAGTCAATTCTAGGTGCTGGATTACGCTATGAATGGTCCGGACGGAAAAGACAACTGTAGCAAGTTTGTGGATATTCTCGGATTGCGGACTATATTTCCTCTGTTTATGAAGACTCCGACAAAAAACAGGAAAAAAATGCTCACTGCAGAAGAACACGAAGGTACTTGAACAAATAATGGAATATCGGATATCAGTGTATGTAGATTATAAGCAATGTTTGTATGTCCGATTAGAACATGAAAGTTAACAAAATAATAATTTTATAGAACACGTGGTTTCGATCATAGCGAGCATGTTGAGAAACTGCAAAGGCCAACAACGTCAAAGGTTACTTAGTAAATTCACCGAGAATGATTACGAGAAAGTCGATCGATTAATGGAGTTACATTTCAAGTACCTTGAGAAAGTGGAGGAGGTGGAAAAGAACGGAAAGGTAAATAAATGGCCGAAAGTGTTTATTTAGAAAAAGAAATCGATAAGACGCCGTTCTCTTTTATTCACTTTCGTTCCAGGAGGACGAAGACGAAGAGGAATCCTACTTGAGGAGATTAGATGGCGGATTATTTATATTGCAATTAGTAGATTATGTACTTTTGGAGGCTTGCACTGGCTGTCCACCTGCTGTCAAACAACGAGTGACCAGAATATTGGCGCAGAGGAGAGCATCTCTTAAAACAATTCGACACATTATGAGAGGTAAATTGCGTATGAGTTAATTACAAGTTAAATATATATTAGAATAATATATTTGTCGATATATACGCATACATATTGTGTTCTTCAGAGTATGCTGGTAACTTGGGAGATGCTGGTGACACGGAATGGAAAGAAGCAGAGCAACAACACATCTTGCAATTGATCGATAAATTTTGATTTTGTATTTTTCGCAATATCAAGATCTACTGTTACATAAATTATGATAAGACTTATCGACTTTGTATTATTATAACCTAATCTGTACAATAAAGAAATATTTTACCTGAAGTTTCAACACTCACATGGGAGATTTGGCAAGCCAAATTTCAATCCGAAACTGCAGTAAGTTGTTCACAATTGTGGAACGCGCTGCGTTCGGAAACTCCACACTGAAGGTAGAGATGACCACTGAAGGTAGAATTGACCAATCGTGATCAAAAAATCTGTTTTTTTTTTTCACAATTGATCAATTAATTATTCCATTCTACTCTCAGTGTAATGTTTTCGAACGGAACTCTACAGACGTACATACGTACCGATGATCAAAACTAGAGCGCTTATTTACACCTTCTGCACCCGCGCAATGCTTCAGCCGCCGCACATGCGTAAAAAACGTATCCACTTCACGACACTGCTCAAAACGAATCCTGCAACTGTGCTTCACTGTACATGTTTTTCGGAAGCATGTGCTGTTTGTTTTGTATATCATGATATTTAATTTTACTTGTAAATTTTAAAGATCTTCGATTTTTCATACGTAAAACATAAAATGGATAATACAGTAACTATCGCTGCATCAATGAAATCTGAACAGATTCAAAAGCAGCAAATGCTGAACAATTGGCTGAGAGAGGTATTGTATCCGATTTTATAGATTTGTAAATTAGATTTGGCACATTTCTACTGCCTTTGTTCATATTGTTTTATTACTTTATGTATCTATGTCATAGTAACTAGAAATCAATGTTACAGAGACTTGAGTTGAATCAGAAAGAACTTAACACATGGATTGATAAGAAGAAGCAGCTTGAAAAGGTAATAGAAGGGCTTCGAGAGTTTCCATTGTCCGTCTCAGAGAAGTGTATGGTACCAATCAGCAAGTTAGCATTCATGAAAGGAAAATTAATACATACCAATGAGATTTTGGCTTGTCTAGGGGACGGATACTTTGCAAAGTACAGTGCGTCACAAGCGATTGCATTGTGCAACAGAAGAATATCATGTATAAATAATATACATATATTTTTGTTATTAGTTTCATATTAAATATTACAGCCGTTATATTTTATATATCAGATATAGATGAAACATTGAGACGTTTAGAAAATGAGAGAATGCTGTATGACGCGAGACTACTTCTGTCAGCAGAACATGATGTCTTTGGTGAACAGGACAAGAAAGATATATTTGAACATTTGGATGAGGACGAACTTGCTGAGTGGAGAAGTAAACAATGCTTATATATTCCTTCATCAAAAAATCTGTTTTTGTTTTTGTTATGTAAGATACTAAAATTAAGACTGTTTACAGTACAACATAGACAACATGAGAAGGAATATCGCCAAAAATTGTCAGAATTAAAAGAAAAAGAAAAAACTAACACATGTACAGAGGAGGAACTTTTTAAAAGGCTCGATGAGTTGGAGTTGGAAGAGGAACTAGAAGATGAAATGAACAGGTTATTTCTGCATCTATTCTTACTAACAAAAGTTTCGCAATTGTAACTTGTTCATCAATTTTAATCTTAAAACATGATCGCAGACTGGAAGCTGAACGGCAAGAATTTTATGCTGATGATTTGGAAGAGGGTGAAGTTTACGATGAGTCTGAAGAGGATGACGAGTCTGACTCGGATCCAATTACAGTAGAGATGCTCCAAGAGGAATTGAAAAGGTTGAAAGATATTCAGGCGAATAAAGTCACGAATGACACGTCAAATATATCGAACTCTTGTGACGCAACTCAAGATGAAACATTAAGTACAAATTCGACAGAAAGCATACAACCTGATGTAAATTCTACTGAAGAGGCGTTGAAAGAGAGTAGTTCAACTGAATCAGAGTATACATCTAAGAGTACAGATGGAACAGATACAACGAGGCGAAAGAAAAAAGTATCGTTTGTGGAATTGAACGATCAAAGTAATGCAGGTGACAAACCGTCGATATTGGAGGTGAAACAAGATTATTCCGTAGAACAAGATGACACGCATAATGAAGATAACGATGACGATATCAGAATTGAGTTTTTACACTCAACTCATGTACCAAACATACCTGAACCAAATAATACAGAAATTCAGAGTCCAGCGGATATTTATAAAATATTCAGCGTACCCATAAAGCCTATTTTGAAGAGATCTCCCAATGATATGTTTTCCAATCAAGCAGTACCTCCTTTACGTGAAGACAGCAGTACAGATACAGAAGATGAATCGAGTGGTGTCAAACCTTCTGCATATGATTTTGTGAGTACAAATTAGTATTAATTTATTATAATATACTAATAGATGATTGTATACAACCAATATAGATGTATATTTTCCTGTAGGTAATAAAAAATATCCAGGAAAAGAAAGTAACGACATCCTTCGACAATACCGTAGAAAAGAAGAACATTAGGCCAGTGAGCAGATTTAAAATGGAACGAGTTCGTAGTGCAAAATGATGTACAAAGAGTGCAGTCAAATGTCCGTGAGCAATGTTCCCCATTCTTTCCCACTCGATTTTATAGCCAATTTTGACATCAGATAAAAATATTCACAACACACATAAAAATCCTGGAGTCGTTCTTTTTTACCGCAAATTTATTAATACTATACTTGTTACTGGTTGCACAGAATTAAAAGTCCTTTCGCACAATCACAACACACAGGTCGACAAATTATAAAACTTTCTCATTTTTCAAATAAAGTCAACCCGTCTTCGCCTATATTGATGTGTGTATTGTAACTGTGCAAATGGACTTTTAATTCTGTGCAGCCAGTAACAAGTACTAAAAAATTTATAGTCGAAACTTTTGGAACGATAAATATACCTTAAGACATATACGAGAGTAAGCTAATAATTACCCATATTTGTGTTGTAAATTTGTACAGGTTGGCAGTATATTTTTTTTCAAACGAAATAAAGAAACTTGTGACATATTATATAGACTAAATACATCAGAAATCGGTAGAACTATATTGAGAAATAAAATAATTTGTAAATTTTCGTACGGTTTTTATGATGAACTTTGCAAAGTGCGGATGATTATCATTGACTTATCATCATATATTTGTAATCAGGTTGGCGAGTACTTTAATTCGATACAAAATCGAGCGGGGAAAAAATGGGAAAGATCTTAGCAAAACTCTTCATCTATTGTAAATTATGCGAAACTTCACGGAGACCAATAAATGTATTGCAAATTTCCCTTTGTAACGCGCGTGTAATTCAGTCGCGCGAATCTTACGTGATGGCAAAAGAGAATGTCATCGAGTAATCTCGCAGGGAATACTTTCAACCTTCGATCAGCGCAATATCTTTAAGGCAGGAACTTAACAGTTAATTTTACTCGTGAACTTCAATCGATGGAATTAAAAGCTTGATATTTTACAGAACAGTAAGCACTATTTACAATACGTTTAACAACGAAACATCATTAAATATGTTTATTCATTACGGCTTCCGCGCATAACGGACAATCCATTTATTCATTGGGCAGGATACAAGGAGATAAACGGTGATAATGGTGATGAAATAAAAATAACAATTACGGTCTAACGTATAGTTAATTCTATGTTGAAAACAATATCACTATCTCACATCCTTAAATATATTATAAAGGCGCCTTCTCGACCAGCTTAAACCAGTGGCCGCACTCGCAGCGGCGCGGAGCACCCTGATGCAGCCACATCCAGTTAACGTGCATAGCATCCTCGTCGCAAATGCAACCTATTATACGGCTCTCGAATGAGCTGTACACTACGTTGGGAGTCTCCTTTGTGCTGTGTGCTCTTCGCTTTATGGTCAAGTTGTAAGGATCCTAAAACAAGTCAACAGAAGGTATAATATATTGCCTTTGACAAAGTTCGAGTGAAGTATTGCTAATATTTATTATAATCATTTCAATGAGAAGTACATAAAATATATTTGAACGTCAAAATTTAAATAAGAATACATCTCCCATGTAACACTGCTTTCTTATCTCTGATATTTAAAGCCTTATCAAGGATGCAAGATTATTACAGTTAATACCTTTCGTAATGTGACAGAAAAGTATTCTAAATACGTCGCGATACGCTAACGAATTATGTCACTGACATATTATAGGTAAGATCATATTTTTGTGTGAACAGACTGTTTCGACAAACAAGCCGTGCTAGAAACGTCGCCACTTACATCGTTGCCGGCTAATTTGGCGAGCATCTCCTTCTTGTCCACACCGGTAGCGTGATCCAACGGGTCGGCAACTATCGAGCAGAAAGAAACGAATAATTGCGTAAGTGACGGAATTTTTTTTTCTGTTACCCCGTGCGCGAGATATCGACCGTGAGCGGCTTAGAGTCAAAAATCGACAGGACCAGTGGGAAATATTACGTAATAAGAGTGCGTAAAAGTCGCGGAAAGCAGGCGAAACAATACGGTTTGCAAGAACTAATTACAATTTTTCTGGGCACACGTGAGACTGTAGGAAATCGGCCGTCGACATGTTTGAAGCACGGTACGAGCGCATAACCATGCCATTTTTCACGTTGTAAAATCCAGTATCTCACACCGTGTCTCTACCCTCTCTGGCTGGCTGGGTTGTTACTTCTACGTCACAGAGGGAGCAATGCGTAGATCGACAAATCTCCGGACAGTTGCTGCAACGAATCGATGTGGGATATTTTCTTAACTAAAGGATCACTTCACCTTCGTGATAAACCTCCAGATTCTATTAATCCTTAGGGAAAAATAAAAAATTTTAAGTTTCACTGAAGGTCGAGAAAGCCTGACCAGTCGTTTAGTTGTGTTACTTGAAAATTAAAGTTATCTCTGACTTGTCGTTGAGACATACTACGGATCCGTTCCTTCTTTGAAGACGGTAGTGACTTCTAGCGGAAACTTTGGAACTAATCTGCAACGTTACACGATGAGAAATAACAGGTCTCAGAAACCAATGTTATTTCTAGTGAATTAAGAATAGATGAGAAATATTGAGGTATTTAATTATTCAAATATTTAATTATTTTAAATAGTGGTCCAAACTCTATAGGTGTACTTATAGGTACCGTAATAAAAATAAGTTTACCATTATATGTTACCATTATATTTATATAATCACTTTATTATGCTTATTATATGCAGTACAAATTATCTTACGCCCAGAAGTATTAACAATTATTATTAAAATAACATTTTCTGAAGATATTCTGCTTTTGTGAGGATTCCCAAGTACACTAAGATGGCTTAAATATACTTAGCACATCGGTGTATAAAAATAGTCGCTGTAATTTTTGCCACTTGCGAATGGACACTTGTATATTTCACAACCGTTTGGTACATTATATAAATTGCAATGCGATCGTCCTTGTTAACAATACGTTGAATGTTCCGATAGTCATTACTCTCAGCATTGTAATAGTAACACTTCTGTTAATTTATATATAACTTAACACACTGCCTGCATAAGAATGCAGAATCTTAATTGTCGCAATTAAAAACGTTCGATTAATATTGTATTAAAGTTCGTTTGAATATCTTTTCCCATTGATTTTTAATTCAAAAACACTCAGTATTTCGAAATTTTCTCTGAAAAAATATCCATGCGAATTTTCAAACAGTCTTATTAAGTTGCAACCACTTTGTTAAATCAAAATGTCATTATTAAATTAAAATTAAAAAATTACCCTAGGACAATTTTACATTACGTAGCAGAGTATTAAGAAAGAATAACAATTTGCGACGATAGTGCTCTGTAAACAAGCAAAAGTTCAAGTGAAGTGTTGCTAATATTTATTCCGAAAATTACATGTAACGTTTATTGTCGTAGGATCTCGTTCAAATTTCTAAACCCAATTTGTAACGTTAAGTTGTATTGTTATCATACATGTACGTAATGAGATTACGTATGTATTAGGACGTGAAGTTGTTTCTTATCTAAAAAATTGAATATTCCCGCAGTACATCTAACAATAGTGGTGCAGATTCCCGTTTTCCCATGTGTTTCCTGCGCGGTTTCCCGAAACTAGCAATACAAACCCTTGCCTTGATTTTCAACAAAATATTTCGTTACATATTGCGCTGCTTTCTCGCTCAATTTTAAGTGCGGTAGCTCCGCTTGGAATTGCTCGAGACTGTTGGCACCCGCTATGTAGCCATTTAGTTTAGCTGCTAATGGAGAGGTTCGTAAAGCTTCTGGCGTGGTAAGGCCTGTTTCCTCGAGCAGCCACGGGTGCTGTTGCAGTCGATACTTTTGATGATAGCTGAAAATATGTGGGTATTTAAGTTTACTTGACCGTCAACGTAATTCGATTTCTATCTAATATTCATGACTCGGCTCGATTTCGTAATTGATTCGTTTCTATTCGTAGAACTGCTTGTTAAAACACACAGCCAAAATTAGCTAGCTAATTAAAATGGACGAGATTAAATTCTATCTATTGAGCAATTATACGGGAAACATTTGTGTGTTTTCGCAAAATGATAACGATAACGCCTCTCACTTTTCCGCCGGATAAAACTTGACAAATTTATGAATCTCCGTGACGATGACCTTTCCGACCTCTTGTTGTTTCAGATCCCGAGACTTTTCAACCAACGACTTTTGCTCTTCATTGTGATACAAGACCAACGACATGTACTGAAAATTAAACTCTGTTTAGTGTACAAATTATACACAGATTGTATATAGTTATCACTCAAGTGTTTTATCACATTAATTCGAAAATCTGATTCGTTTCTTATGATCTCTAAATCTCCACACCTCTAAGTTACTAGAAATAATATGCGTTGAATCACGAATAATGCGAAAAACAAAACAAAAGATACCTGTCTCTTCGTCTTACTCGTGATGCCATATTCGTGATTATCCCAAAACAACCCCAGCAGTTGCGAATAGGACACTAATTCCGGATTGTACTCAATATCAATGACCTCCGTATGATCTCCCCTGCGAGTGAACAAAGTACAAATATCAAGTACAACATCAATATATTTCACGCACACGTTTTTGAGATGTGCTGTGCTGAATTCTATTAACTGTTCGAAAGCTTGGATGGGGCGATCAAAGATTCAAAAGATTGAAATAAATACAACGCTGCCGATGCGAACAAATCTTACATCGTCTCATCGGCTTTCTACCGGCCATACATCCCACTCATCAGTTAAACGATTAATTAAACATTTTTTTCACATAAATACGAATGAGACGCGCCGGTATCGTAACAAGAGGAAAGTACATGTCTTTATAGACCGGAGACTCCGTGGTGCCGCCGGCGTAACCCACGCAGGTGCTGATAACCCCGGGCAGCGCCCCGAAGAGAGAATCGCCCGCCCAGAAGCAGCCCATACCGAAGGTCGCCCGCTTGCTCGTCACCTCCAGTTGTCCCGACATTTTGCTGTACGGACAGACATTGTAGCGTTTAAAAACCGAATAGCCGAGCGTCGCGCCATACTGGTACGACGAGGCGGAACAGTTGTTGGTCAGGACGGCTCGCACCAGGCAGGGCAGCATCGCGGCTATCGTGCGACAGGCGTAGTAGGATCGCGACATTCCGAACAGCGCGGGATCGTTCAAACTTGATCGACTCGGACGCCGAACTCGGAGCCGCGTTTAACCGCTTTCGGGATCTGCGGAATTCCCATTGTGGCATAGGTCGAATCGTTCGACGAACGTTACCACCGGCTTTCCCGCAGACCGAAGGCCTGCGATGAAAAGGGAAAAAGGTGGAGACAGGACGTTGGATGAGATCAAACGAGTTTGAGGGAAACCCGTTTCGTGCGCGTCAACGTCGCTGCAAATCATCGCTGGGAACCGCCGACAGCGCGCACTCCTCGCGACGCTGAGCGGCGAGTGGATGATGGCGGCGGCGGCGGTGGTGGGCGCACGAGCGGCAAGAAAGTTGAATGAATTCGATGAATTGATCTTCGACCCCCCGCGGGAAATCGAGCGGGATCGCGGGGGATTTTTATTATCGGCGAACGCGCGATAACTGTAATCGATCCTCTCACAGATAATTTGCTTCTTAAAAATTACTTAATCCCTCATTTCCGATTAATATCAAAGTGACTGGCATATAACGACTTATTCGCAGGACTGAGATTCTGATTAAATTTGCTGATTAATATCAAAGTGACTGGCATATAGTAGTTTATTCGAAGGAATTAGATTCTGATTAAATTTGCTGATTAACGCTACGCGTGTTCTGCGACCAATTTGTTTACTGGATAATAATCCGAGCGAGCGCTTTGATTGACACTCAACGTCCGCACGTTTACGTTATATGTGTTTATCTAAATGAACGCTGAAAGAGAACAAAAACATGATGTATTACAGTAGCGGCTGAGGGCAATTTTCACTAAATATCGATTCTAATCTAATCGATGGCTTAAAATTGCTGCTAATCAAGCATTGTCTGTTCTATCTCGCTAAAACAAGCATCGTGTGCCGCTGGCTTTACATAGACAAAAATTATTAACTTTTCGATCATTGTTGAAACAAGTTACAGAACTGAAAATTCGTGTTGGTAATTTTTATTATGTTACTTATTGATTAGCTTAGAGTTCGATGAAAGTCACTTTGAAACCTGTGTTGAGCGATTTAGACTCATAAACAATGGAATATTTAGAAGAAGTGATTCCAGCGCTATCTAGACAGTATCTAATATTTATGAAATATTTAAGAAAACATAGATATTAAATATTTTGTAAACATTTAACTGTCCCGAAAAGTACGGTATGAGGAGAATTATGTGAAAATCTTCAATAATATTTACGAAGAACATCGTCTGTACGTAATATTACGTCCACCGCAATTCGCGCCCGCGTTGGTTGCGGGACTTCTTCGCTCCCGCCTTTACGCGGCAGCGGATCCACCTCAGCTAGCTCAGTTTTTAATAATCTTATAGCGAGTCGAATTCCTCGCTATTCCGCGTGGTAGAGCGTCGTGGTTCTTTCACGTCTTCCTCGATACTCGCGGACAAGTCGGAGGGGAGCCGGGAGAGATAATAAATGAGAGGCCGGTTAAAAAAAAAATAACAACACTTTAATTAGACGTAATTTTAAGATCAACAATTAACCATACTGATACTCGACGATACGGTGTGACATCGATGTAGAGCTCGTTAGTTAGCCTGTGTCCTTCAGGGACACACAGCTAACTTCTCTACCCCGGGAGATCCCGTAACGACCGATCTTTATGATTTCACTTAAGTAAAGCCGTGTTTTAATTTACAGACAATTTTTTGAACCATAAATTGAATTTTTAAAACCATGTTTTTACCGTGACGATGCAAATTTTCGTTCGTCACTCAGGCTGTAGCCTAGCCGAGGAGGAGCCGGAGGCTCGCGCCTTCTCGTAAGAGAGATCTAGAGCGCGATCACTCGCTCGCGTGGTTCCGCGAAATATAATTTTTAGGCGGCGGATCTCAGCCGTTTGACGGCAGCTATAATAACGCGCGTCGTTTTAACCGAAAAAGCTCTCTAGCCCGGCGTCGTTACGCGAATCTCGCCGGGTTTTCCGTTGGCCGCCAGCCGGGTCTTTCCCGACAGTAGTTTCTGCTTCCGACCGATTCGGTATTTTCCGACGTACCCGTTCGCCGCAAGCAGTCTCTACGTAACTTCTCTACTTCTCGACCGTGTAAGCTTCGATACATGCATTCAGGACTTCTATCCTACGCTGACTGTGCGACCGGCGAATAGAGAAGGCAACCGAGTCTCCAGGATTCTTACGCTCGAGACGCTCTCGAACACGGTCCTTGTCGTCCTGCGACGTGGCCCTTAACTCGCAAGTCCGTGCGACCCTGCCTCCCGGGCGCCACGGACCTCCAACGAGTTCAACTTCCCGGTCCTCTTATCGCGCCTATGCCGTCGGGAAGCGACGGCAACCGACTCGGACTTCTCTCGCAACTCTACTTATTTTACCCACAACCGTACAGAGTTCTCGCTCACCTATTCGCCATCGGATATCGTCCTTCGAACACGGTAGCTTTGCTCGTTCGCTCGTACACTCGCTCACTCGTTCGTACGTCTAGCTAGCTCGCTGTCGGGCTGCAAAGTGATGAGTAGGACTCGTCACGTAACGTAAAATACAGCCGCAGCAAGGATCTATCACACCGTTCGATGCAGCCTCCGATTGGTCCTGTCGGCTAGATCACGCTTATCAAGGGTATCCGCGTCTATTTTTGTTATCTTGACGCTTGTTTATCCTTATTTTTTTCCCGACCATCCGTGTCTGTTTTTGTTATCTTGACGCTTGTTTATCCTTTTTTTCCTCGACCTTCCGCGTTTGTTTTTGTTATCTTGACGCTTGTTATCTTTGTTTTTCCCGATCTTCGGCAACTGTTGGGCTCGCAGCCGTTTAAAAGGATTCTCTCCTTCGCATAACCTGCGACCAGGTCATGGGGCCTTGCACTATTCCTGCTGTTCGTCACTAGTCGTCCGTTCTGGAATGGGCAGCCTATCCGTCCTTTCGCGTGTCGCCCTAACAGCTCTTTCCGAGTCCTTGCTCCCTTACATCCTTGGCTCCTCCCGGCAGCTCCGTTTCCTGTCTGCTTCCTTTCCTCCGGTGTTCTGGCACGGGGTGTTCTTACACTCAAAAAAATATATATATAACAGCCGCGGGTCATGTCTCGTGCGCAAACGGCGCACGAAAGCAAAAATCTGTAAACTCGGTCGCCTTCTCCTACGAGAGGACACGAGCCTCCGGCTCCTCCTCGGCCAGGCTACAGCCTGAGTACATCTCCGGCGTATTTTTAAAAATATATTAACGCTGTTTTTCAAGAATCAACTGCAGCAAAGATTGTCGTGATCTACATGGACGACTTGATTGTACCCTCGATAAACCTACAAGACGGACTATCGCGACTTAAATTGGTATTGGAAACGGCGAGTAAATACGGGTTGTTAATTAACTGGTAGAAATGGCAATTGTTAAAATCAAAAGTGTGTTATTTAGGACATGTAGTAGAAAACGGAAATATCACACCGTCAGACGAAAAGACTTATGCTGTAAAACATTTGCCGAAGCCGACGAACGTACGTTCTGTACAAAGTTTTTTGGGTCTCACAGGGTATTTTCGAAAATTTATACCTCAATATTCGCTTATAGCGCGACCGTTAACAGAGTTATTACGAAACGAAGTAGATTTTAAATTCGGGAAAGAACAGGAACAGGCGTTCGAGCAACTGAAGGTAGCTCTGAGCCGAAAGCCTGTCTTGTGTTTATATTGTCCGACAGCGGAAACAGAATTGCACACTGATGCGCCGGCTTCAGGATTTGGTGCAGTATTGCTACAACGCAATAGCGAAGATTGTAGGTTTCATCCGATATATTATGCAAGTAGTAAGACTACGCCTACTGAAGCGAAATATGATAGTTATAGACTCGAAGTACTAGCTGTCGTAAAGGCATTAAAGAAGTTTAGGATATATTTAATCGGAATTCCGTTCACTATAATAACAGATTGTAAAGCCCAGACTATGAAAAAAGAGGACATCTGTGCACAAGTAGCACGGTGGTCGTTTCTCCTAGAAGAATTTCGATACTCAATTGTACATCGCTCTGGAAGCAGTATGCGGCATGCAGACGCCTTAAGTCGACACTCACCTGCAGCCGTGCTAATAAAAGAATGCTAGGATAGTATACGAGCGAGACTTCGCCAGAATCAATTAGCAGACGAAGAAATACAACGTATTAAGAAGCAGGTAGACGAAAATCGCGTAACTGGGTACGTGATTGTTAACGGGCTGGTGTGTAAGGAAATTGACGGCGAGACTCTGATCATATCCTCCGTACCTACCTGAATAGTTAAGATGTGTGCATATCGTAATGTTAAAAAAATAACAATAGCAATATATCAATAAGTTTCGACGTAGGTTGGAAAAAACAATTGTGCAAAAACAGCGTGAAGAACGTGAGCGGCGTAACAACGAGATAACAACAAATAGGGAGATAACAACAAATAAGAAGAGATACGACGAGGCTTGGAAGTGTCTCTTACGAGACACAACAATAACCATTAAACGCTTCTCTTCGATTTTTCCTCGGTTCTACGATTTGAGTCAGTTTTCTTTTGAAACCTCTCCTGTCCCACTTAAAATATCCACTACATTACTTAAGTGAAATCATAATGTTTGAACATCGATAAAAAGAAATTTAATATATATAATTTTAAAATATTTCATAAATATTGTGTGTTGTCTGGGAAGGAGTTAAAAACTCGTCGAAACAGAAAATCTCTCGACTCGACAATAAATAAATATACAGAATAAACATTGCTCAAGGAACACAAAGTGCTCAAATATTAAGGGGAGGTTCTCATGAAACTCGACCAAAAAATCGTTTTTTTTAAATTTTTTTTTTTCGATAGCTTATGATGTGTAGAATATGTTCCCAAAGCGGTTTGGCCGATTGCATGAAAAAGTTATCGCATAAGAAAGGAACGCGAATTGCATGGCGTCAAGTACGAGTACTACCACATTAAAACGCGTTTTCTGAACAATCATGTTTTTCAAACTGGGCTCCACGATATCTCAAGAACTACTCGATGGATTGACTTGGATTTTTTTTATTTTAAAGTAAATAAAATTTGTTGGATCCTAAACCGAAATTCGGATGATATTTGTCGTCTTTTTTTTATTTTCAGAGCACTTTAAAGAGCGAAAAATGTGAAAAAAACGATACTAGAAATTCACATGTCCGCCATTTTTGTAATTTTCGACTTTTTATTGATATTATTGCTTCAAGCTCCAATAAATATCATATAATTTATAAAATTTTTGGGTTTTTTTCATTTCACATGACATAAACGTGCTGTGCGATGGAGACCGTTTGGGTACCTTTTTTTTCAACGTGACGTTCGATGACGTATTAACACTTCCCATGACACCTTTATGCACCAAAAAAAATATTTTTCTACACTTTAAGAGTCGATAAATAACTGTCAAAAAACTCAAGTTGTTCATTTACTTCCTTCTATGACAAAAGAAATCAAGAAAATCACCGTGTTTTTAGACCTCTAGATGAGAACCTCCCCTTAATGTGTAATATTGCATCATCAGAATTTTTTCCAAATCGAAACACCTTTAAATCGCCACTAGGAGCATTCTTCGTACTTCGTTATACGAGATTCTGATCTTGTGAATTTGCGAATTCATCTTTTTTCGGAGATGCAGAAAAGGTGCAAACGTACGCTTACCTTGAATGATCTGAACAAGATCAACAATCGCTGCTATCGATACAAAGTATGAGAGGTTCAGGAGTCCTCGCGTAGTATTAGAGGAGAAAAGCTTATTGTCGCACGCCACGAGTAGCATCCAGTTTTTATGTCCATCCCAGCCTCCCCACCAAATCGCTCTTTTTCGAATACGATGGCGCTTCGAAACATCCTAACAGAGCGATCTCGTTTATTATATAATGAGCGAATAGTTCAACCCAAGGTGAGGCATTTGGAGCGTGAAACGGATTAAATCCTTTGTCAAATCGTTCCTCCTTGGTCTCCCACTTTTTCCAGATACATTCGATTCCTTCACATTCTTTACGTCACGAAGATCTGGAAAAGAGTGAGAGAGAAAGAGAGAGAGAGAGAGAATATTTCATATTGAATATCTCGAACGAGAGAGACATGTAATGCGCGCGAAATGTCAATAAAACGCACTATCAATTAAATTTAACGTCAATTGACGCGCGATATTGAACAACGTCATCGAATATTTACCGGCGATAAAAATATTTTGATTTTGACGGCTGTCTGCCGTCTCGCTCCGCGGGGGGAATTTATTTTCGGCAGTAATTACTGCGATATAAATAATTCTTCGGCACGAGTAAAAAGTGTAAAGCGAAATCTCTTCGGAATTGAGCATTGATAATGTTAAATACACTCCAAACGATAATGTCTCAAGTGTCGAGATAAGTAGCGTTTTTCATTACACATGGCCGGATTGCAGAAGATAAGGGATATCGAAAGATCACTTATCAGAATTAATCATTAGCAGAAACATTTATATACCGCATCTGCCCCTTTTCCGTCGCGCTAATCGAGAGTCTCTGCTTATGGCAGAGACGAGTCGCAGAAGTAATTTTTCGCCAGAGTCATAGACATGAGATTCGAAATGCAATGTCACTCGAGTGTTTATATTTCATCGTTCGATATCTCGCATTCTCTTGCTAATATTTCACACAAAGCGCCAATAAACAATCGCGGCCGCGAGTAGTGAGGTTGAGGAGTAAAATGTAGCGGTTGCATCAGAAGGCCCGACTATATGCATTTTATTAAATCAATTCATAATTGAAACGACTGATGCAATCTTCCACAAAGCCATCGTATGTGTCATCATCATGAATGTCGTCATGCGCAGTCGATCATTTAAGGTCGTTACACTTTAATTCCTGATCTACTTACGTCCGCTCTCGCGGGTTGTTTTGACCCGATAACGGCATTAAAACGATACAAAAGTATCGCAGTGATGAAACGCGCTTTTGAGAATGCTGACTGACTTTCCTGCTATTTCCTGCGAGGAGCATGTTGTACTGTAACACTGTACGTAAACAGGAAAAACTGCAAGTCGTCTATTGTGTTCGATTCGTTACGCGCAAAGAACGGGAAACAAAACGGGGTTGAAGTTTGGAGCGATCTTTGAGAAAAATGGAAAAAATCTGAATAAAACCAGTCGAGAAGTACGATTTTCTCAGTGCACAGAAATCTTCTCTACTACTCCGGGGTTAAGAGAAACTTCTGTGCACATGAAAAATGTCTAAAAAAAATATAAGACGCCTTTCTCAGATGTCCTTAGGATATCTTTTAGAAATTCGCTGTGTGTGCGAGGATGCGAGGACGTGCACACAGACTCGTGGACAATGTAACAAGTAATATATATGTAGTATTAACATATACAGAGAGTGACTTTATTTTATATAACGTTATTATATTATATTTTACAATACAAGAAACATGTGGTGGACGTCACATAAATTTATTTTCAATACAGCCATTTAAAACAAATCAACTTTCGCCGCAGCATTCACATCGAAATCAAGTATGAACAATCACGCTATGTGCAATCACGTGTTACATTACGTTCATCGATCGAAATATCGGTAATACATCGCGGTTGTATGGCATTGTATCGAAGATGTGCGATTAACGCGGTATTGGAAGATCTGGAATAATTTGCGAATCACGCGAACGCGCTCGTAAGATCGGAAGTCGCGCACGGTTCCATTGTTTTTTTGTTTTTGGCAACGCGCCGTTTCATCGTGCGCCGTGGAAAGATGTACGTGCGTTCGTTTGTACTATGCGTTCCCGTTGAAAGCTTGCTTTTCTCGCGTATTTATAATTCGGATGGATCGAGACTGACTGATCGAGGCGGTGTGCGCGAAAAGTACGCAGGTGGCTTCGGCAGGATGAGATATTGTTACTTTATACATATTTCCCTGCGCGCACACGCGCAATTGGAGAGAATGTTGTTACCGGTATGTCCCATTTTTGATTGTTCGATCGTCGCACGGAAATATGTGAGCTTTACTCCGCGTAAAGCTCACATATGTATTATATACGTATGTATTTCTCTCTTTCTCTCTCTCTCTCTCTCTCTCGAACATCTGACACGCGAGACTGAAACAAACTTAAACGCCTCCTCGCCTCCCCGTAGGCGTACACAACACAGGTGCGAAATTGTAAATCAGTGATGTATGTATGTGTGTGTGGCTCGCTTATACGCAGAACAAGGAATCCAATGTGTTGCGTTTATATAGTCATAATATAGATAAATACTACATATCAAAATTTACAAATAATTTTTAAATCGATATAAAAAACAGTTTTTACTTAATCCTTACAGCTAGAGTCTCATAAAAAACATTGGAAGATGTTTTGATAAGTCTTATACTTGTTTTTCTTTTTTTTTCTCTCTTTTTGCGGAGATACCGTACTATAAAATCCGAAAGTTCTAGGTAGTACCTACGAAAAATGCAATACACATTCCTTAGTCGCTAAATGTAGTTTCTATACATTTCTCTCTTATGTAACAATAAATTAAGGTAAAACTCTTTACAATACTTAATTCTTAGGCGCTGGGAAATTTGTAAATAACTCGACAATGCAAATATATCTCTGCGAATGTAAGTACACGCTCTAAGTTCACGTCATTAACGTTATCTAAGGTGTTCTCAATTGTTGGAACGATAAAATTTAAATTTATCCGAGCGCCGCAGTCGCACGCGCGTAACAATCGCGGCGCAGATCTCTCTCTCTCTCTCTCTCTCTCTCTTTCTCTCTATCTTTCTCTTAATTGCAGTTTTAAGTACACGCCGTTCGATATCGCACTATCAAAACGATAGCTGTTTTGATTTTAAAGCTGATTCTCCTATTTCCTGCTCCGTGAGAGTAACTCATCAATACGCATCGCCGCGGATATCCATTAGTAATGCGCGTATATCGCCAATGAAACGCAATATAGAAGAAAAGATCGCGAGATTGCGTGAAATTTAAGAACACGAGCGATTGAGAGTTTCTCCGTGAAACACGGCGCGGGGCTTAATAGCAGGAACACACTTTCATGTATTCGCAAGGATTCCTAACGGATTCCTTTCATGTATTCGCAAGGATTCCTAACTATAATTTCTAACGGCAGGACACAAAATTGTTGCTGTTGCTGTCGTCGTCGTCGTCGGTCGTCGTCGCCGTCGTCGTCGTCGTTGTGAAAGCCCATATGTTACATGACGGTACAGCAGCTCTTCTCCGAGTGATTATCGCCCACGATTTCGCTAGTGTTCCCGGTGAAACGTTGAAAGTCATCGGTGCTGAGGTCGGAATTGGAGATGGACGAGACCGGCATCGGTATACCATTCCCGTTAGCGTCTAGGGAGCCACCGGATATGTGCCGATTCTGCGCCCGCTGCTTCTTCAGATCTGACAAGGATTTGACGAAAACAACGGACACGTGAATGTTGATCTTGCCGTTGTTATCGCCGGTATCGGCCGCGTAAATCGGCGCCGGTTGCTGGCCGCCGACCGTGGCTGAGTCAGGCCCTGTCACTGCTGTCAGGCAAACACGTAAATCCAATGTGCTACTTCACCCCGGTCAAGAGCGCCGACTTTTCGATCGACGATTATCGCCGCCCCTTTTCCGCCCCGCCACCTTAACCACATCCCCTCTCTCTATTCCTATGCACCGATCACAGTTAAAAGAAAAAAAAGAACGAGGGTGTCAGCTATTGAGAGACTCATGCGCCAAGCCTGACATGCGTTTTTCTCAACAACAAGCGTCAAACATTGAACGAAGAAACATTGCACGAAGAAGGACCATCATACGCACATCGCTGTACATACACAATGTGTCGCTAAACGATATCCAGTAACTGCGTTTCACGCAAGTAAAATCAATGAATATGTGTGTATATATATATATATATATGTATATAGAGAAACAGGAGCCAGGAGAAAGAGAAAAGAGAGAGAGAGAGAGAGAGAGAGAGAGAGAAGAGAAGAGAAAAAAGAGAGAACAGGGGGAGGGGGTGGGAAGAGAAAGAGAGAAAAGAGAGAACGGTAAACACACGGCCGTTACGTTACAGAGAACAGGAACAGCTGTTCAACGACTACGATATATCTGTGCGTTTTCGCATTTTAACTACGATGGAATTTCTTCCTTTCAATAGTATAGACTATTCGGTTCAAAGTATGAACTACAGACGGTCGGTCCGACTATACTTGCGCGTTACGTGTTATGTAGGCGAGACATTGGTGATCAATCTGTCATTGGTATTAAATAAGGAATGCTGAGATAATTCCAGGACAATTCATCTAGAGCGGCGATACCGTCCAGTGGAAGTGGAAGTAGAATGGCAAAGGTCCGTTGGAGATTTATCCACCACCAATGGCTTGTCAACACTATATCTGATATGTTTTCCTTTATTGTTCAAATTGACTACTTCGGATAATGGAGCGCGGAGTGACTCCTTTGTCACGCGCACTCGAGTAATGATAAAATGGATATAAAGCATTCGCTGTATAGATTAGCGGAAAATTCACTAACGGTTTCCCATACTAGATGTAGAATTTGCTCTGACGAGTAGTACATAAGAATTCAATATATAACTGTGATCAATTTCAGATCAATCCATGCTTTTTTTAGGCTCAGAATCCGCCCGTTGCACTACGAGCGCATTATCCGGCAAAAGTTTGCCAAACAGTAACAGTCTTCTAAGTATGTACTTATTCTAAAGAAGAAAAAAAAAAACTTGCACATGTGGCACAATATGTGTATAAAGAGTGTAGAATATCTGTCATCAATTCTACTTATCATGTGCCCTACTAATGTGGCGTGTATACAGTTCTCTAAATCGCCTGGACTCCAGTTTTCGTAAGAAAGTACGGAAACATCTCGACATACCTATAGTGGATATCGTCCATTTGATTATTTATTCTGTATTGCGCTTAATGTGGCCGCTAAGCTTTGCTAACGCGCGAGCCACGCGATGATGATGCGCTCAAGAAGCTAGTTAACCACTTAGGCCTTGCCAAAAAGACTCAGTGTATGTATATGTGTGTGTGTGTGTGTGTGTGTGTGTGTGTGTGTGTGTGTGTGTGTGTGTGTGTGTGTGTGTGTGTGTGTTGTGGAATAAAGCGTGAGTATATACTTTTGTGTGTGTGTGTGTTTCAATATGTGTTAGAACATTTTTAGAGAGAAAAATGCATCGTATATGCGCAGCACATGTAGATACTTTTGGTACATACACTATGAGCGAGTAACTTTCGGCAGAGTTTGCATCGTGACGTGTGTATGAATACAAAAAGGGTAACGTAATCGAATGCATCGTTACAAATCGTGAAATGTAATAATTAAAGAAATAGGAAAGTGACGTAGAAAACTAACCTCGCAATTATTCAGGAGCACGCAGTAGTGAAAAGAAAGAAAAAGCTGGTAAATAATCAACAGCTAACACAGTGAGTTCAACGGTGTACATTCATGGGGATCGATCGTTTTGCAAATTGATAGATATATCAATATAGTCTATACAGTCGGGATTGTTCGATTCTCCGGGATTACTTCCCATTTATTCTCTCTCATCGGTGTGTATAAAATTTTGCCTGTCAGCGTATAAAAATATAAAAAAGACCGTTTCTCCTCCGAGCTTGTTTCTCTTTCTCTCTCACACAGGCGTGCGCGTGTACGCGGCACGGTATATTTACGTACAGAGACGAGATATATTTCTATAATCACTATTACTTTCTCTCTTCTTTCCGGGGGTGATAATTCTCCGTTTATGTTCAACGAACGCACAACTTATAGGAATATTATTATGTACATTCTTCGGTCAAATCATATGCTCGGATATTAAACACACTCGTAACTTCGGCTATTATGGACTATGCCTCAGCATGTGATATACACGTATATATGCACGCGTGTAGATATATACGGGCAACTTTGGAATCTCACGATCGAGAGGTATATATACTTTCTGACGTCATTTTGCACAAAAGCTACCATTAACCACAGTATTCTACCGAACCACAACCAATGCAAGCAAGAATACATTTGGAATGTACCTGAATCTTTATCAACATCTTCGTGAAGGAAAGACTCGTTGTCTTTTCCTTCGGGGCCTTTTCGCACCGCTGGCGTCAGTGCGCTAGAATCAGTCTCGTGGTCCCCTACTTCTTGCGTACTATTCTCCAATGGTGGGATACTAGGCGTGGGAGCGCTAACGTACGTCTGAAATACATCTCGCTGCGATTAGCATACGATTATGCAGTAGAGCCGACCTTTAGCATTAATTTACATTACATCTGGGAAAAGCGGGAAATACTTCGAGTATCTTTAGGCGCGTTTAAGTTCGTCGTACCTGTTGCGCCTGTAACCTTAACCGAGCCTCTTCCTGAGCATCTTTCTTCGTAGTGAGAACCTTGTCCCGAATGGATGTCCGACGTACACTTTGCGTCCGCGTATTTATGCTCTGCGACCTGCGTACCCGTCGTCCTTGTGCTTCGCGAAGTCGTTTACTCTCTTGTTCCGTTTTCAGTTCCATTATCCTCTCCCTGATTTCCGGGTCTTCACATATGTCTACGGCGGCAGAGTGCAATTGCAGATGTGAAGAAAAGTAGGATTAATATACGTATATCGAAATGACCCGGTGAATCCTACCTGCAGGAGTCTCGTCGTGTTTATTCTTCGCGTTTAGATCAGCTCCATTTTGTACCAATAGTTCGAGTACTTCCAGCTATAATGTTGCAAAGAAAAAATGCATAAATATGCCAGATAAATATGTCACGAATGAGAATAAATTGGATCGAAACTTACGTGTCCCCAACATGCAGCTGCGTGAACCGGTTGCCACTTGTCGTTGTCTTCGACATCCGTCGATACATGTTGATCGAGAAGAAATTCCACGACTCTCAGGTAACCATTCGCTGATGCAATGTGGAGCTGCGATAAAAATAGTGGTTCAGCTACGCGTCTTAAGTATTATACAAATCTGTGTAGAAATAAAGATACGGACAGGCGTGGCGCCTTGATGGTCCTTGTATTCAAGATCTCCCCCCAAGGAAGCGATCTTTTGTAAATCTCGCAACATTTGAACCTCAGTCGATGCTCTCGTTTCATCTATTAATTCTTGGGTAACTCCTCGCCTCGCCATTTCTCCTGTGTTATGAGAATACGACTTATATAATTACAGCGCTTGTGTAATTAATAAACGCATCATATTCTAGATAATGTGAAGAACCCCGAAACGAAGCTTTCTCTTTACCTTCAATGCAATCCAGTGTTTTTTCATCCTCGCAAATGTCATACGGCATGTTGCCGTCCGCATTAACAGCCAATAAATTCGCACCCCTGGCGATAAGGTATTTAACTAGATGTAAGTGGCCACACGTAGCGGCGGCGTGTAACGGCGTCCACTTCTCGCTATCTTCCGCATTCACATTAGCACCGAATTCAATGAGTAACTTCATCATCTCTTCGTTGTCATCTATGCAACATTGGTGCAATGCTGTTAAGCCATCTTCGTTCGTCGAGTCTGGATTTACACCTTTCTTCAGGAGCCGTCTTACTGAAAGAAAAGAAAAAAACGGAATAAATGTCGATGATGCAATGCCGATTGACGGGCACACAAGCTTTAAGCAATACGCTTTAAGTAATACGCGTTATTTTTCTTTTTTCTTACCTTCATCGATATCGTTTCTCGCAGCTGCTTCCAATAACATAACACTATCACTAAAGTATATGTGACGTTTGTTACTCGTATGCCTGGTTTGGTGCCGCAACCATTCTTTTTCACGTTGCCTCCATACTTTTAATTGTTGAAGTCTACGGTGACGTGCTAAATGCAACCGCTCCTGTGTCGTCAGTCTTTCGACGTGTACCATTTCTGCTACTAACTCCGAGTGTTCCATTGTTAAATGCTTGTAATTTTTGCAGGTATATTTACCTGTACACAAAAAGGAGGAAACAAACCATCACCACTGACACAACCCATATTCCTGCTAAATACATATGTGTGCGCACATATACAACAGGTCTTTCTTATAACTGTATCAGAGAAACGAAGTAATTTGTTCCAGAATAGATGTATAAATGCGTAATAAATATTCACAATTAATATATCGGGTAAGGCCTTCACGGGACACATTTGGACATGTTTAAGTAAACGATCACACATTATAAAGACTGCAAAATTGTGCCGTGAAAGAATAATACGAAGCCAACAGCATTACCTTTACGCTTACAGAGCCACGATCTCATTCTCAGATAATTCAAGATTTTTTGATAAACACTTTTCTGATAAACACTGGATGTCATACTGGTATAATTAGGATTTTCACTTATTTCAACAATTCATGCGCGACACAACTGATCTCTCCTCAGTTATCTGACAGGAATGATAGCATATTTTAACCTGGTGCTCCAACAAACTTATCAAGCACTTAGGTAAGTAAACGCACAATATTTGCACAAATGTTTCTACACACGCTGACATAAAACTCTCCATGAATAGTAACATTGACTTGATGCTGGTGTGTGTTTCTTTTTTAAGAGTGTTTACAGAGAGTAGAGAGTTTTTTTTATAGAATATTCCCCGTTGGAAAGAGTAAAAAGGATAAATTTACACTCGGTAATTTCAAAGAGACACATTTATAAATAGATACGGTATTCAACTGTAATTAGCCATGAAGATTAAAGGTGATTAAAGGTTCTCTTGGAAAAATGTGATACATCCAGCAGATGATGTATAAATTTACAAGAAGAAATAAATATGTCAACTGCAAAAAAATCAAACTATAATATTAGCACACACTCTCCGTAATTAGATGTAGTACACCATACATTTTATTCTGAAATGCAGCTAAATTAGGTATCTTCACTCTGGCTGATATATAAGATCTTCGCGTTAAACACGTACATAGACTATATATATATCCACAGCACAGACTGTATACATAGTAGACTCTACCCTTAATCTTAACAAGTAATACACTACGTCATTGGGTGCCACCAAGAATGTACATATTTAGACACTCCAACCTTACCTTGACAAGGTAAGTTTTATGTCCCGGAGATAATATGTAAAAAACAAGCATCGTTTATTACTCACCCAACAAATGTATCAGGCTTATTCTTCCCGAAAGAGAAGAAAGAAAAAAAAATAATACGACGGGCAAGAATAATAAAAGAGAAGAGCACGAGCGACGAGAAAATTTAGTTAATTCATCAACTCGACGATCCTTTTAACTCCCAACACAATTCACTGCCATTTCATTAAGTCCTACGGCAACCTAGTAACACAAAATCCAACCGTAAAAGGCACACGGGAAGTACTCGCTAATTATTAACCGGGGCCGAGCGCCCAGCTCGCGCGTTACTTTGCACACAATCACCATGGAAAATTGGTCGATAGCATAATAATCCGCGCGTTCTCACGGGAATTCGTTCGACGCGCAGCACCTCGTGCGAGCCTCATCGCACAGGAACGATCAAAGAACGCGCACGCAATCGACGACACAATATCCCACAGCGAAACAACAACGTATCGCCGCCGCCGAGCGGATGTATTTTACTTCCTGCCAATTACATCGCCTGCTGGCGAGGTACCGAGAAGCCATCGCTCGTTCAAGGCCACAGGACTCGGCGTGTATCGCGCAGGATCTCGCTCTCTCGCGTCGGGCAGGCGTTCGCGGGTGCCGGCGGAAAGGAAGAGAGATGGAAATCGGCGAGACGGCCGAAAATCGACGAGTTTTTACTTACGTATGCGAGCGCGCGGCTAGACATGCGGCGGCGAAGGCGACGGTGGTCCGCTTTCCTTCTCCCCCTTTTCCCTCCGCGCTCGCGATCGTGCGAAAGCGGAATGTAACGAGCGGCGGCGGCGGCGACGACGACGCGGACTCTCGGACGCGCGACGACGTCGGCGATTCATTCACTTCGCGGTTTCCGCGCCTGTCCATCAGGGAGGATAACACGGCATAATCGGCCGCGCGCGCGACCGTGTGTTGCGACGGGCCGCGTGCGTGGGCGCGCGCGCGCTCACGCGTCTCACGAGATACGGTGCGCGGGCCACCTCTCGGTGGCGAGAACTCGCTCGCGTTCCTCGTGCTTGCCAGCGCGTGCAAGCCGCGGAAACGTCTACCTGTCGGCCGCCATTTTTAAACTACCTGCGAGAGATCGCGCCCGCGCACGCGCACGCCTTGCTCCGTCTGTCCGCGACCTGGCACTACCGTTCACCGTTCAGCCGGCCGACCGATCGACGACGGCGTCGGGCAGGAACGAGCGCGCGCTGGATCGCGCGACGCGCCGCGCTTCCGTCTCGCCCGTCGCGACGATCGCATTCGCTGGCTGCGAATCAAATCGATTGCGTAACCGCTCTGCATCCAGCCGGTCGATAAGGCTCTCCCTCTTCCCGTTTACGCCGAGCGCGCGACCTCGCGCTCGGAATTCCCGATCGCCGACCAGCTGATCGGCGCGCGAGACGGTACTTGAGGATCCCGGAACGCGGAGCGTTTCCCGACACATTTCTTCCTCCTTCCTTGCGACTGTGAATACTCAAGCCTCGTCTACAACGCCCTCGCAGGGGAGTGGACGGGGTTCACTTGAAGCTGGGAGCACTTTCGGAAGAATATGATTGGTCTGCACGGTGCTTCGAAGGATCTGCAGCGCGAAGTGGATCTCACCTGCACGACCGCATTGTAGACGAGGCTTCACCGCGCGCTCTCTTGTCCTCCGTACTTGAACTCGACATGCTATGCGCGTCCGCGTAATTAGTTTCTGTCAAATTACGAGTCGCCCGAGAACGCTGCGGAAACGCGCGTCCGTCATCGCGTCCGCGATGCGCGCTTCTGCACGGTGACTCATTCCTGCAATTTTCATTCGTCATTCATGCAATGTTGCGATTTCGAGCCCACGCATGCTAAACGTTCTTTCTCCTTCGCTACACTATACAGAGACGCCTCCGTCCATCGGCGAACGACACGAGTGTGCGTTAACACGTCTGGATAGACGAAGCGTGTGTGTGTGTGTATGTGTGAACGGTGGAGGAAAAACGCTAGCGTGCGCGAGCTTGAATTCACGGATCTATTATTGGTAGTATGTGATCGCGCTCGATATCAATCCTCGCGTCATCACCTCGCTCTTAATCCGGCGCGAGCAGATAAGAGTCCGCCGGCAAAGCCAGTGTTTTATCGCGGTGCTTCCCCCCACGACGCTTCGCCACGTGTTTCCCTCGCTCGAGCGGCCTTGGGCTCATCTCTCGTCTCCGGATTATCCTCGGTTATCCGCCGATATGGAGGGGCCCCGAGATTGTGTTGGCGGGGCACATCTCGCGGTCGCGTCGGGCGTTTTTGCGACCACCGGCAGTCTCTTGGGCAAGCTCGCCGGTGGCGCTGACGCATCGTCGCTGGTGAGTTGGCGGTAAAATTTGAATCCGCTCGCGCCGGTGAAAGTCGGCAGCGTGAACAGGCTGGCCGCGGAACCTCCATGATCTCTCTCCCGTTTTCTTCACACGCAGAATTCATAACCGTTATCGGCGGCCGTGCGCATTGCTTTTCGCAATCGCGTAACCTCGAGATTAACGCTCTCTCGAGCGGCGTTTTATGCGCAATCGGGCGCACCATTGTTGCGCTGCCTCGTGGCCACATGGCCGCACTCGCGAGGAGAGATCTCGCGAATAAAGCAGCGGCATCGAATCGTATCATTGGTACGGTAAATAGGTTAACGCGTTTTTCTCGAGTTTCATGGGGAAAAAAAATTGAGAGAAACTGAAACGAAGCGTGGGCGCAACGAACTACATTATAATGCGCCTCCGAATGCGGTTTATATTTCCTTGTTGACAATTTCAAACACACAGATCACTATTGTGCAATTTTTCTCCTCTATGCATGCAAGAAAGCGAGTGTCTGTCTTTAAGTTTCAACGTAAAACAAATGGTCAAAAGTTTTTTATAACATCAAAACGCACAATATTAATCATACATAATTATGTATGATTAGTATTAAATAATTATGCATTGACAGATTTCATATATAATTTAGTATGATTATGAAATAGTTGTATAGAGTTATACATGATCATGTATGAAATATTTTTTGACGGGAATTATTATCCAGGTCCTGAGTTTTTTGCGCAAATCCTGCCACGGGCAATCATGAAATCCCATATGGATTCCCTATATGGATTTCCACTTGATTTTTTTCAACCGGATTTTATTTAATTGCACGGAAAGAGGTTCGCAGAACACATCATCGATTAAATTGAATTAAATTGTTTCAATAATTAATCAACTCGATTCTTAATGCGGATTAACTTAAGTAATTAATACGATTTTGCGCACGGTCGATGCAACGGAGAACGCTTACACCGTATTATCGTGTAATTTTCATCGAAAACATTCGTAAACAATCCGCCACAAAAGCCGTAAGGCGAGACCTTTAAACCGTTGCTCGTTTTATCCTTTTCTTTTTTATCGATACGCGTTAACACGGTGTATTTGAGCATGATTTACGTAGCGTACGGTAAACGTAGCGTAAATTGTTTGCTCGTTTCAATACAAGATAGATTCATGTCGCATTAAATGAGCGAGTTATATTTCTCTTTTTGCCGAAGCTGTCCTTGTTGCTCAAAGGAGCGCTTCTGGTTCTTATGATCACGTCCAACACCGTGGGATGTACGTTTTTTGTCAAAGCACTTCACGGCAGCGGATCCTCATTGCCGGTGACGGTCGCCAGTGCAGCGACGAATTATGTTTGTTCGGTGAGTTGTTAAATGATCATAATTAATCTTACGAGAGTACCGGATCTCCCCTTCATCGAGTCGGGCGAATCGGTCGGATTCTCGAAACCACCGTCGCCGCCGTCTCGGAAAACCCGTCCCTCTGAGAATACGCGAGACGACGAGATATATTCATGCCAACTACGTCTATTCGTCTACGCTCTACGGCGGGACTAATATACATTTCCGTGCGTCGGCTCGCAAAGAGTGAAAGTTGTTTGGCAAACTAGACGCAATTCCGCGAACATGCACAATGCGGTCATAGCAATTATATGTAGACAAGTTACGTGGCGATTGAACGAGAACGATATGATGCATGTACTATTGAAAGGCAATCTCGATGGCTGTTACATTGTGCGCGAGGAAGCGCGCGTATCGGAATTATAAAACGACAAATAGTAATATTATATATTCATGCCGGCGTTTCAACGATATTCTCATTCTCTCTCTCTCTCTCTCTCTCTCTGAGTGCACCGTGAGAACGAATATTATTTTGCATTTATGCAGCAAATATTGATACCCTTATTCAGGAAGAGAGACGTGGTGTCTCGTTAATTAAGCGTAATCCGACGTGAATGTTTTATGTAATTTTATTGCGCTCTGTAATGACATTGTTTCGCAATTCTTCGCGGAAATCGCGTTCAATTCCCACACGTGTTCGCGCGCGTCGCTGAAACGATATGCCGTATATATCGATTGTCGGCGCGACAAGTTAAACATTCACGAGATTAAGTTTCGGTGCGCGACGTATAGGCGCTTTAAGTTAAGAGTGTCACCGACTGGCATCCTTCGGAAAATAAGAGTGCGGTTATAAATCCGTCGCGAGTATATCGCGATACTGCGTGTATGTATGTTAGGTGTGCCAAACACGTGGCTCGCGAATAACGTGCTCATCGATCTCCGATATCTTACGTTTCTTTCATTGCGGTCTCTCCCAAGCGGTCCTGTGATGCAAGAATATCGGAAGACTTTGCGAAGAGAGGCTTCGTGGACTCTCATCAATCAGTCGTAAAATCATAAAGTCATCGTAAGGAACGTTAACTAAATATTTCCCGCTTTTCGTTCGAAGGCTCTCGTAGGTTTCGTCGTCTTTGGCGAATCGACGTCGTTGGCTTGGTGGTGCGGCACTTCCTTGGTACTTCTCGGCTTGGTTCTGACCTGTTATGTTCCCGACGAGAAGGGTACTTCCGCCGTTGAGAAGAAATTGAAACAACAGTAAACCGGCGACGGGCACTTTCGCGCTAAAAGCCAAAGACGGGGACCATATAAGATGAGACGACGCTGCTCACTCCCGCTTTCGTATTGATATCGCAAATATTTATCCTATCCTCACATCAACATCACGGATAAAAGCGATTGACGGGAGACCGGATATCGTCGATGAATCTTGATGTACAGAACCGAAGTATTAATAGCGATTAATTACTAAAATGCAAGACGTATTATTTGTTATTAGACATATGTATCGGTGTAATTGCACGCATGTTGAAAATTATTATAAATAACGACCTAGCTTTCCCTTATTCTTTACATTTATAGTGAATCTTCTACGTAAGAGGAGAATAATTTTAGAGCGATGTTCGTCGATGTAATCGTTCCCACATATATTTTAAGAGATGACGTATAATATGCGCATATATGACATTATATTATTAGCTTGAACAGTATGACACACACACATACACGGCGTCTAATTTGCTGTGCGCGATTTCGAGAGAGACAAAAATATAAATAATTTTTATCTGATCGTACAGAAATATATTCCGCACTCTCCTTCCGTTTAAAGAATCACTCGAGAGTGGATTAATTTGAAATTCAGATTTAAAGAACTTCATAGTTGGAGGCGTACATATTTATGTGGAAAACCATAAGAATGAAAAATAAAAGTTAATTATTTTCCAAGATATGCGGGGAAATATAGTTTTAGGAATGAAAACTGATATTAAAAAGACAGAAATAAACTCGCACAAGCAAGGTTATCCGCATTTTTTATATATAGTCAAGTAAAATATAAGATGTGTACATATATGTTTATATTATTTGAAACTTGTACGTTTTTTTTCTTTTTCAAAGAAAGCTTGATAATCCAATGTTAATCGTAACCATAATAAATAACCATAAAATTAACATAGATAATTAAGCACTGCGACCATTTCTTTTTACGTTAGCAATCACGTATAATATTTTTGTACTTCGGCCCGTAGAGAGATCGGATGAATTTCATGCTGGGATAAGAGGAGAGAAGCGGATCCCTAAAAATCCAAGTCTTTCGAGTTGCGCTTGTTCTAGCATGGCAAAGTGGGTCTTCGTACCTGTAGTAGCACCGAGTAAGGGCCTACGATGAGGGCAAAGAGTATATTGCCGCTAGTGTCACTCGAAACACACTAACACGATGCTATCCTTCCTCATTCAGTCGTCGAGTGGGTAACATTTTACAGGAGCGCATTGACGAGATAAAATTACCATGGCGAGCAAATTATACGATATCGTTACCGTTGTGTGACCCACATTGTATTTGACATATGTTTGTAAGGTTATCATCCATATTTATATGGCACGTACTTTATTTTATACAATACATACGCGTACAGGTGTTATCACCTGTGTATTTCTGTACCAAAGGGAATATTTAATTTCCCGTTTATTAAATAAATAATAATAATAATTACGAGGCTTCGGGGAGTATCCTCGTTATTATCGAAAGGAACGTACCAAACGCGTTGTAAAACGAGACGAATATATTTCATTCCAGCGATTTTTAAAGGAGTGGAAGGCACACACATGAAATCGGTAATGAAGACATGGACCATTTTCTTTCTCTCTCTCTCTCTCTCTCTCTTTCTCGCGGACGATATAATGCCATTGTCGAGATATCGACGTTTTATTACCTCTGCGATCCTCTTATCTACCTGTTCATGCGACTTTTCACGAGCCGTGTGGCCACGCTGCAGCGACGTGCGGGCGAGGCGAGTGAGAAAAGAGCGGGAAGAAGGCGCTCTGCTCGGCGGATACGAGCGCCCATTCAAGGATGATCGCGTGGTCTCGCAGCCTGTAGCCGAACGGCATTCGCCGTTTATGACACAAGCGTAGCCCAGTAGCCCGTATGCGAGTCCTACTACACTAGATTTCCGGTTTGTGGGGCAGGGTCGAGGGGTAGGGGCCAGGGGGTGGCCAGGAGGGGCCAAAGGGTAGGGGCGCCTTTATCGAGCGGCTTCTGCGCGAGCCCGACGGCGACGCCGGCCATCCCCGGCGTCCTCGACTACTTACCCTCAGGGGCGGATTATGAACGGTGCAGGCCGAGGGTGGATCCCGGAACGCGCAGGTGGAAACACAGGGTCAAACAATACCGCGGAGAATTTCAGGTCTTCACCACTGGTCGAAACGACAGTCGAGGATCTCGCGGCGAAAGTCTGTCTCGACTCCTCCGAGATCTCGCGGGGATAAGGCATTCCGGTCAGAAGTCGAATCGCTTAATCCGACCGTGTCGGACCCCTCCTTCGGACCTCCGCGCTTTACGTTCGCCCTTTCGCGGCGTCACGGCGAATCCGAGATTTCCTCGCCTTCGACCTCGCCTACCTCGTGGCAATGAATTCGAACGGGATGCGCAGATTCCCGCGGGCGAGACGTGAGAGAAGGACGACGACGACGTCAGCCGCGTCCGCAGCGTCGCGATCGCGTACGAGATAAGAGAAAGTAGGTTGGCTCGATCCTCCTCTTCGATAACCGGCAGTTATCGATAACCGGGCGCCGCGGAACCCGATGCTCGTATCTCGCCCGTCATACGATCAGTTAACCTAACTCGCTCGCGGGAAGGGTCTGTCTCTCTCTCTCTCTCTCTCTCTTCCTTTCGGGACGCGGTATACCGCAGGACGTCGGTTTGATCCGGGAACATTGTCCAGCACCGCAAACAATCGATCGTGGTGCCGCGACAGTTTGAGGGCTTAAGGTGTCCGCCTTCGCGTATCGTTGTCTCCGTCAACATTAGCGACGACTCTTCCCTGCCTCCACCGTCCGTCGTTCGCCCCGGGTTGATCTAAGGTGATTCTCCCCCAGGACCGAGCTGCCAAGGGAATCCCGGCGTAAAAGGAGCCGCGACACATCGAAACCGGCAACACGCATTCGAGCACGGCTATTCGCGCAGTGATAGGATCTACCCCACTATCCTGCACGTTGCTCCCGCGTAGCGGTTTAGCCCCCCCCCCTCCCACTTTGCGTGCGCCTCTCTTCCTCTCTTCCTCTCTCTCTTACTCACCGCCCTCTTCGTGTACTCTTCTCGTTCCCACTGGGGAAACCCCCTGCGTCCGCTCCTTGCGCGCTGCTCGCCCCGAGAGCGGGGTAGTTTTCGTACGACGCGCCCTTCCGTCGAGTCGTCGAGGGTGAGAAAGAGAGAAAGAGAGGGCGACACACACGAATCGCGCTGCAATCCGGTGCACATCTGCTGCAACCGTGTGTGACAGACGGCTGAAAGTGCGACCGAACGATGGGATTAAAGAGGCGCGATCCGCCGCTTGCGACCGCGTCAGCGACAGCGACGGTGGCGAACCACCACCTCGGGAATTACCCGCGGAAGTAGTTGAACGTGGCACCAAGCGTTTTCTCCGTGTCTCGGCTGCTCCTTCGGAGGGAACGTCGGCAACGTCGAGAGGGAGGGAGGGAGAGAGAGAGAGAGAAAGAGAGAGTGCAACGAGCTAATCCGTGATAAGGGAGGAGAGCTATTGCTCTCGGAGGACCTACACCTCCCACAGTGTGTCCTCTTTCCGCGACGTGGTTCGAGTGATCCGATGATCCGTGTGGATTTTGCAGGTGCGTCTCGAACACTCCTGGATTTCTTCCGTCGGAGCTTCGTTCGGTCGAACTCAGTTGATTAAACATTGGGATGCGTTTTTATGTGTGTACACGTGAGCGCGACATGTCTCTCGTTTGTCTCTCCGTGCGAACGTCTCGCGCTTTGATCTCGAGCACGAATAAATGTTCTAATGTCGCCCATTGCCGTTTAATCATCTCGTCTCTTTGCATTGAGATATATTCGACAGACACGGGGCCGTTGCATCATTTATAATATAGCTATAACTTTTACCTTGATTAAAAGATAAATCTCGATATGCACGTATTTCGCGAGGATCAAAGAACAACCGGGGTGACCGTAGGCGGCCTTTGCCGGATAACGGATGAAAGGAATTTTAACGAAATGCGTCTCTGGAGCATTCAATTTTAATGAATTAATTTTGTGCGATTGCCACGAGGAAAAAATTTACTGTAAAAACGCTCTCCATCGCGGGAGACAGTTTCCGATTCAACGGTTACGATTGGTTTCCACTTAATTTTCTACCCGGACGTATATATCGGATCGCCGTTTTATTTTAAGAGTAGGTCAACATCGCCAAACACGCTTTTAAGCGCGCGACTCTATTTAATTTCTCACTGGTGGATTTATAAATTCCACTCGGCGGCGAGTAATATGCGGGATATTAACAAATACTGAGATAGCCGGCTGATCGGATGTTCGACGGAGATTTTCAAGATTATCCATTGTATATTTGTATGGCCTATGGTCTGGCAACTTGTGCGTGGCGATATGTGTGTACGTGTAGGTTAATTTGTCAACGATCTTTTAAGAAACTCTTGAGTAAAGTTTTGTGACAGACCAGATGATTTATCAATAATAAACAATCTTTTCTTTCTCCTCCAACTTTTTTTAAGCTTTTTATCTAAAACCAAACTCTCGATTATTAATTTATCTCGCACGATCTTGGCATCAATGTGAGTTCATCAATTAATGTTTCAGAAATTTATGTGGCATGATTCATCTGTTACGTTGTGAAATTTTTCATTTTCACACCTTAAATATTCTCTCCTCGTAAACTCTTCGAACAACAATTCTTTACATTGTAATTACGGGTTTCTTTAACTGGTTCATACACTTCGTGCTTACTAAACGACGACGTGGTATCGAGTTACGAGGTCATCGTGGAGAGTCCGCGAGCTGTCATTGCAATTAATATAACTTCCAACCACGTCGATAGAGTTTCAACTTTTCTCTTGGCGGTCGACCAAACTAATACCTTCAAACAGAGAATGCGAGATTCTTTAGACTTTTACCCTTAGCGGTGCCGCAATTACATCGATATCTATCTATCTATTTATTGCACGCCACTTTATCAAAAGCGAACGCTTTTAGCTTTTTGCCAAACTGAAACGTCGCGGAAGTCCATCTTGCGAGCTTGAAATCAAAGTGCTGTCTCTGTATCGCGGTGTTTTGCTGCCGAATAACAAAAATATGCTATACGTCGGCGGTGGGCCAATATATTGGATTGGAATTTACATAAACGCGTACAGCCTGTGCCGTCATACCCGCGATTCGAGCGACAAAAACATATCTATTACCATGCACCGTTTTGGCTATGGAAGCTCTATTTTTCTGGCACGAGACAACAGTCTCGGAGACCTTGACGCTAATTTGATATACGGTCACGGAATTGTGTAATTAAATCTTTTCGGAACACGTCCGAATAGTAACGACGAGTGTTCCCTTTCGTAATCTCGTATTGCCAAATGTTTGGAAATATTCCGTTAAAAAAATTTCTCGACTAAAGACATTTTAAAAACATTTTGTGTAAATAACAGCCTACTGAAATTTCTGTGTTACTTTAACAAGGTGAACATGTTAAAATGTAACATCTTAACAAGATGAATGCGTTAATTTAACATATATTTGTGTACTTTTTAATATATTCCCATGTTAAAGTAACACCAAAATTTCGGCGGACTGTTATAATAATTAGAAGCATTTACGCATAAAATTCCCCTGTACTTCCACAAGATTAACCACAAGGGTTAATTACGAGATTTGTTTTCGTTTAGGAGCGGAAACACCAGTACTATCGGCAAAGTAGGTTAACGTACCTACCAGGTAGCCGAGTCCTTATAATCCATTTCATTGATTTTAAAATAATCGATAAGCGTGCTGGTGGTTCTTTAAACCTCATCTCCTGCCTTTTTATTTTTTGAGATAATGCCAGCCGTTGTTCGTAATGGGAATTGATCTCCGTATATAATAATTTCTTGCGGGCAAGGAAGAACTATTATTTTTTGGGCAATCCCGCGACGACGCGATTGTCCCGGCATAATTCCAAGGGTGACGTCGATCGTTCGTGAGATGAAATTTTTTTAGCAAATCACAGCAGCAGCTATTCATCCATTTTCAAGACAATTATTGAGACACGTACACACATGCATCCCACACATGGGGCGACAATTTATCAATAACTTGTCCCACTTTCTCGAAAGAACAAGCGACACGTTTCCTCTTTCGAGCGAGGTAATCGTGCCGCGTATCGCTGATCGATACTCGAGACAAATTTTCTCCTCTCCCGCTATTTTCGTTGCACGATATCTCGACGCCTTTAACTGACAACTTTTTTTCCCGCAGTATTGAAGGTACTGCGTCATGATTACAGGCGAGTCCCCGGAGACAGCCCTATTTCGCTCAACGTAGAGCTCTAAACCGAAAAGCCGATTGCTCCGGCGCTCGCGTGCAAAAAAGCACGCCTAAAACGCACGCGCTGTATTTCCCGTCCGTGTTGTGCGCTCCGAGGCGGGCGAATCCGCATATAAATGGGATCCATCCCGTCGGGTAGACTGTACGCAAAAGTCGGAAGTACTTCGATAAAGAGGCGAGGAAAAAATGTCATGAATTTCAATGCTCCCTCGCGCCACGAGAATCGGGACAAGCCGGCGCGCTAAAAGACACAGCCTCGTTCTGCGCGGAGAAGATGCGGAACACGTTATCGAGAGGGACGATCCTGTATCGCTTAGTTGCGAGTGATAAATGAGAGCGCGCGAATTATCGCACCGCCGGAAAGAAAGTTCAGATAAATTCCCGAATAACGTCACACGCAAACACACACGCAAAATCGCTGGAGATGCTAACGCAACCGATGATGACCGAGGCGAGCGTGACGAATTACCAAGAAGAGAAACGACGACGATAAGACCGCGAATGCCGGAAGGAAAGGTCGATCGAGTCGCGAGCCACGTGGTCCACGCGTTCCTAAGCTATATTCGAGAGCTATACCGTCGCCGGCGTATACGAGCGAATGCGCGGCAGTTTAATGGAGCTTCGGTCTATACCGCGGAGGATGGTGCTCGACGAACAATACCGCTCTCTCGCCGATGAGAATCGTATCGTATCGCCGAGGAATAAGTTCAAGAGGCTCGAGATGACGGCGGCCAGCGGAAGGCTCGTGCGCGATTCGCGCCTTTAAATCGATAACACTTCAGCACGCGCTCGTCATCGCGGCAGCATCATGGGGAATGGCATGAACAAGGTGAGAAACTCGCGAGAGGAGCCGCCTGTCGCACCGAAAGAACAAAGTGCTAAGGTAAAAGGAGTGCCGGAATAACTATTTTATTCGTATCAAGTGAATATTTAGTAAATATTGAATGCAGCGCTTTTCTTTTTTTTTCTTTCAATGATACTACATTCAAGTGATATTTACTTGATCCAAGTGAAACAATTACTCCAATGCTGTTCAGCGAAAGTTTACTTGAATGCGGCACCTTTTTGTCTTTCTGTGCGTTGTTATCGCGATTCGTCGCGGCAATCGCGAGAGAAGCCCATCTCTCATTTTTTACACACATGTGTGTGTTGTCTCAATATTACACAATGGCGTGTTGGGCGCTCGGCCGTTCTGATAGATAAAACGATCGAGATGCAATCGGATCGTTCTTGTTCTTGTAAAACAGCTTTTTGTAAACAGCAGATTCCTTATCTAATTACGCTTGATAAATTGTCCATTCCTTCACTCTTTTGCTTCGCTTTTATCATGTTAATACACGTGACGGGCTGCTCGTCACGAAGAACGATTGTGTTTCCGAACGACAGGACCCGGCACTCTGTTTCTGTCGCACATGCAAATATCATTGCTCAATGTTCAATCATCTCGACGAAGGTAGAGCGACAGAAATTGCCGATAGAAAAAGGAAGAGTTACATCGCTCGGTTCCTCGGTAGTCAACATCCGTTATCCTTCACCTTCCTTGACGACGGTTTTATCCCTCAATCGTGCCTTCTCCGAGGCAACCGCGTCCTTTTCGTCGCTTACGATGTAATTCGCATTCGAGACGATCCTCTCGCGAGTGTCGGCCCCGTCAGCATCGACGTGACGTTTAATTTTCCCATTCGCACCAGGTAGCTCCCGGGGTCGGATCGAGCGCGATCCTTCGACAGAAGACGAGGACGTGAGGTATCGAGAACACCTGAGCGAAAGCACGGTCCTAGACGGACCATGCGAGATCGAGATGTTCCTCGGGAAACGTTCGAGAGGGCTTCGACGAGTTCGGGCGCGCGGGTGGCGGCTTTGATGTCACCGAGCGGATGAGATCGCAATCTATGCGACACCGACGTCTCGTCCGGGCGATCGATGCCCCGACGCTATCTTCTGCACGTTGCCGTGAATCGCGCAAATACACACACACACACACACACACATTTATACGTCGGGAGACCAACTACGAGCGATCGAAATCGCATTTTCGTCGCGTGCCAACGCCGCCGGCACGACAGCCTGTTTATTCGTTTTTGCTCTCCACTCAACGGGGCGAGCATGTCGCCCTCTTTTTTTTCTCTCCCTTTCTTTCTATTTTTTTTTTCGCCTGCTGTTCTCGGGATCGATCGATCACGAGACGACAGACAGCCGTCAGGCACTCTCGCCGGCGGTCTCGTCGAGGAGAGCCACGACCCGGTCGTTCTCTCCCAACTAAATCAACGCGCGACGAGAGCGCGATGAAGGATCCCGCAAGGGGTAACTGTGATAAGAGCAACGAATGAAATTAATTCGTGAGGGGATTAAGACTGACGGGGAAAATGGAATATTTTCATGGTAGCGCGGCTCCGCAGGAACAAACGTCAGACTCGAATTGTTAATGAGCTCGCTGCGGGATTGCTTCTTTTAATGCGTCTCGATTCTCATTCGATCCTCCGAAGTGTGAAACTTGTTTCAATAGACGGAAGGGACGCTGAGAAAGAAGATATTTTTTCCGTTCGATCGGACTCTCGTTAAACAGAATCGACTCGGTACAGATGAAGGCATCCGCAAATGGTAAATGACAAGTGACGGACGTTCGCTAGCTCGAACGCTACCTTCCATTGAAAATTCAATATTTGTCAAACGGGGTAAGTTAATCTAAGATTACGGTGCCCGGCTCGACGCCCATCACGAATCCATAACCGCGTTTGCATACCTCCGTCGCGGACCTGACCCGGATTTATCGCTATCGTCGCCGTCGTCGTCTTCGTCGTCCAAATAATCTTTCGCCAAACAGAATGCCGTAAAGAGACGGTAGCATTTTAAATTAGAGCCGCGGGGGAAGAAGTGACGAAGACATCGCGCGTCGTCTCGGTTCATTCAACGTGTCTATTTAGGGTCACGGTCTTTTCATACGTTCTATAGAGGCTTTTGGTTACAGGGTATCTGTTAGGCGAGACGCGTCGATTTGAATATTAATTAAAGAGCCGCCATGAGAATCCCGGCTTTCGCAACCTCGCCTGAGTTAACGTTTATTTGATGTGTTGGCAGGTGCTCCCTGGTCTTTACGTAGGTAATTATCAGGACAGCAAGGACGCCGATCAATTGGAGCGTTTCGAGATTACGCACATTTTGGCCATCCACGACACGGCCCGTCGTTTACATTCGGTGAGTATGCGAAAAATGTGCTCACGCATGCACGCCTCGTAAACGGAAAGATAGGATCCATCACACAGCGAAACATGCAAATTTCTGGCCGAAGCCTTATTCTACTAATTTCAGAATTATAAAGAACTGCTGACATATTTGAATAGTTTAATGTTCGGTCTATATAATGGCAAACTCAGTTATGCCTTAACTATTTCTGTTTCCCTGTGGGAAATTTACAAACCTGAATAATGTCGTATAAAGTATTCCAGCGCACACGTATTGGTTGCAATTACGGACCTATTTGGTGGACTGAAAAAAGTATCAGTCACGTTTAGGGTTTTCACCGGAAGTTTGAGTGTCTCGCTCTGCCGTGCATCATTTATATGTGAACGCAACAATGCGAAAATCACTCTTGTTTTGTAGGACAAACATTACTTGTGCATCTTGGCGGCCGACAGTCCCGATCAGAACTTGTCGCAGTACTTCTCGCTGTGCAACGACTTCATTCACGCCGCCCGTCTTCGCGGCGGAAACGTTCTGATTCATTGGTAGATATAAGTTTCGTCGCATTGAGCGCGCAACCGCGCTGTATTTCGAAATTCGGCGTAGAATTCACGATTCGTCGAGAGTGTCCTCGTGAATCTTCACGGAGATAACCTTTTCAGTCTGGCGGGAATGTCGAGGAGCGTGACGGTGGCGGTGGCCTATATCATGAGCACCACCAATCTGTCTTGGAAAGAGGCGCTCAAAGTCGTCAGGGTGGGCCGTTCCATCGCGAACCCGAACGTCGGTTTCCAACAACAGCTCAAAGACTTCGAGTCCAGCCGCTTACAAGAGGTACGATAAAATCGATACGATTTCCCCTCCCCCCCCCC